>NC_136488.1:79773740-79943740 GCF_053919585.1 Euprymna scolopes | reverse complement strand
AAATGTTAAAAACTTCAAAGACTATATATATATATTGAAATAGGCATAGACGCATAAGTAGTTTTAGATAAGAAGAATTTATTAAATAGTTGAAAATTTAATCTCATTGCTCAATACTCTAAATTTTACAAGACGGCTAAGGAATATGCTAATAAAAACCATATAGATATATATTTACTGGACGCTCGAGGTGGCGCGGTCGCACAATACGCTTAGACATGATATTTTAATTTATGCAGATTGCGTATGCATTATTAGAGAATCAATCCTATATTTATTTTTGTATTTAACGAGGAATAATTTGCCCAGTGGACTAATCCGCAAAAATAAATAAATGAATAAATGAATAATAATGATAATTTTGTTCATTGAATTCCGTCTGTTTTTGTTTAGAATAATACGTCAGCTGATATTTGGGCTTGACGATGAATACTCTGGAAAAGTAATTTTTGATCAATATTTAGTTTTAAAATATGCAAATGAAAAAATGCTTTGCGGCGATTTTTAATGGTATTTCTTTTATCGTAAATTGAATAACTTAACAAGAAAAATTTAAAACAAAATCGTGAGGTACACTTGGACTTGAACTGAAGATCATCCGATTCGTAGTCGAATGCTCTCCAACTAAGTTATTCCTCCAGATGTCAATAATTCTGTTTTCTTTTTTTTTTTTAAGAAAAAATAATTTGCTATAATTTTATTATTTTTCTTGCCGGTGTAACGTATAAAAGTTCCCTTGTAAAAATTCTTCTTTTTTGTCTATAAGAAAAAATATTATTTTTAGGATCGGATTTTTTCAATTTTCGATAGGAACCATATCTAAGAACACTACCAGACATATAAACACCATTTGTATGAAATTTGCAAAGGTTAATATTAGTCGTTTGGGAACCTATAAGGATCTCCCTCTCTCTCACAAACACAAAGTGACTTTTATATAATAGTAAAGATATGTGTGTGTCTGTGTGCATGTGTATGTTTGTGTATGTATGTAAAATTCAAACACAGGCAAACTTACACGTGCACACGCACATAGTAAAATATATAGTTTTGCTTTGAATAAACAGACATCAAATCGAACGAGAATAAAGCAAAGTATAATAGCGAACAAAATAGAATATCCTTTCCCCCCACGCACAAAAAAAACGTTGTTAAAAAATGGGTGAGATTGGAGGAGCCAATTAAGCCTTGTTTGCTTTGATTATTTGTTCAAGTTTAGAATCGCAAAGGGATTTTGTTTTTGCTTGTCTTGATCTGATGCCATAAGGACTGGCAACGTTGCAAGGACAAATCGAAATCACGAAACAAACGACAACAAAGAAAATGAGGGAGAACCGGAAATAATACAATTTATACGTTCTGCTTTAAATATAAGAACAATACGCGAAGCCTAGCATTAATAATGAGAGGCAATAAAAACATGATGCCGTTTTTATAATTTTTTCTATATTCATGCATATGTGAAACTAAATAACAAGCGAAGAAAAACGTATAGAAACAAAAAATAAACCGGATGTGTAATTTCGCCATTTTGAAAATAAAAGAGAATATCAATGCATCACGAGTTTGAAATGTTTGAACTCACGTAAACCATTAAAATTATTACTGTAGAATATCGATACTAATAATATATAAATAATAATAATAAATAACGGTATTCAATAAATTGTTACTTTTTTTTATTATAAGATCGCCGTGAAAAATGATTGCGTCATTTTACCAAAAGGTATACCACTACTGACGTAATCCTCTACCTGTATAAGAGCCAGATAGTCCTAAAATGGAGTACTGTTTCTACAGATCTACCAGATGTGGCAACAGTACTCGATTCGGAGCAGCCTATCTTGCCTTGGCAAAGTTCCAAACCGGCTGCAAAACCTAGTGCAGTATAACCTCGGGATACGGCATTCAAAATCAGTAACAAAATACGCTACAGTATATAATACACATGTATATAACCAAATAACATTATAAATAAAGCGGGGCAAATACCTTAACCAAGGCCGGAAAAACATCTTATTCAACATTGTAACGTAAAAAAAAAACATGTCCTAGAGCCACGGTATCCCGAGGTTTTACTGTAGGTTATGTCCTTTTCTCTTCCCACAACATCTTTCCCACAGAAGTCACGTTGCGAGCCTGTATCTTCTCTATCGTCTGAGCTTCAATCTATGGTCCCTCTTTTCCAAACCTTCGCAAACACTCTTCTACCTACAATTTCCTTCACTCTTTATCTATGTCTAAATCTAAACACAAATTCCATGAACCAAACTTTATTCCTAGAACTGTCCGTCTGTGGAACTCTGTTTCAGTAGCTTGTTTTCCAACTGACTACAACATGGTCGTCTTCTAAGTCTAATGTAAATTAAGTTCTTGTCTGTTGTCCTAGTGACTACCGTAACCTTATTTAATCTTTTTCCTCGAGTGGCCTTCGGGCCCTGATAGGTGGTGCCTCGTGTCTGAAAAATGTAAGAATCTATCGAATACCGTTATTTTTAATATCAATCACCTAGCAGATTTAATGAACACTTTAGATAATAAATGGAAAAAAAATATGATTGAAAGAGATAATAAAATAAAAACATAATGAGCAAAAGTTATATGATTCAGAAATATAAATATATTGTAATGTTTGCAACCTTGGCATGTACGAATCTTCCATGGTTTTATATAAAGGGATTCAGCGATTTTGGAGGGTAAGGGCGATTTTTAACATCCAGCCCTATCTCAATCATGATGTTTTCCCTATTTTAAAAGACGCTAAAAGATAAGAGACACTGATAAATATTGATAGATCCGTTATGATATGTCTGCTCATGTTAGATCACCCAAGTTAAGAGACGTTGAGTCTGGCCAATACCAGATGAGTGACCATTTGCAAATATTAGGCGCTTTATGTATTCAGGTAAGCCGGTATGCATAATATTTCAGAGAGATGAACACCTATGCCTTGCACATTTCAAGGTTACCCTTAGGTAAGGTGTAGCACCTGTTAATCTGATATTCTAGAGAGTTAACATACAGGGGATAGATGGAGTTTCCTAACCTTGGTGAAGACATCAAGGAAAGGGAGGCTCTGTTAAAAAACAAAATCAGATAGAAGAATCTTGTTGGCCTTGTTCCAATTTATCATGAGCAAGCACGGAAATAGTAAGGCCCAGAAAACTGTCATGAGAATGTTCACCTCATTGCACAACCTGGTGTAACCGAAGAAATCGAAAAAAAGAAGAAGAATTCTGTTAACTTATAATCATGTTTGCGGAGAAGTTTATGATTTCGAGTTGAAGGGTGTTTAAACTAGAAACGTATATGATGTTCCTGAAAGAGAGAGAGAGAGAGAGAGAGAGAGAGAGAGAGAGAGAGAGAGAGACAGAGAGAGAGAGAGGACAGTTTGTTTTCTTTTACTAGGGTGTCACCACTTATGAAGACCCACTCGAGGTAAATGAGTGTCAGGTGGGCGATGAAGTAACTCCGTAACGATTGGTAATGATGGCAGTGATTGGGAAGAGAATTTGTTTACATTAGACTTGAACACGACCATGTTGTAATCAGCTTAGAAACAGTCTAGCGGTATTAAGTTTAGCAATCAATAAGCTACAACACGCGGAAATCGTGCACTGTTCAGCAAACACAAATACTTACACTAAACACACGGTCGTTAGATGCGCTGAGAGACGAGACACATATTGTGCATTTTGATCTGAGCTCATTGTTATCATGAACCACTAACTCTGGTAGGACGTTCTTCAAGAGGTCGCTTCGATGGTCTCAGTAATTTAAATATATCGACGGTCATTGAAATATATCGCGTTAATTCCACTTTTACTCCTTTTATAAAAAGTAATAAAATACTTGATCAAATACGGACCCATGTATTGTAATAGGATTAAGCCTGTTTTTCTCTTCTTTCTACTCTAAAACTAAAGTGTCTCATATAAAGGACGGACTTGTTGTCCTAGCCCTAGTGATAACAATGCAAATAATATTTAAATTAAAAAAAAAGGTGATTTAATTTTTTGTTGATGTTTTTTTGAACAGATGAATTAACCTTTCTTCGGGATCATTGTTCGACAATGTTAACAATCATTCTTATACCTACAGACATTTTCGCAATCGTAAGCGTATTAATTGAGAATTGTTGCGAATCAGGAGATTCGAAATTAATCATAAACTAACCTTTGACTTCCTAAGCTAGTATTCTAGCTTCAGACTACCAGAAATAAACACACAAATTGATGGAAACTAAATACCATTGAATGCCAAGCGACCGAGCATAAGCAGTATACTCACACACACACACACACACACACACACACACACACACACACACACACACACACATACGTACACACACAAATATATATATATATATAAATATATATATATATATATTTATATATATATGGCGATTTTTCACTGTGATAAAAACGTTGTTAAAATTTAAATTGAAAACGAAAGTTAGGAAGCCAATTCAACGCAAGAAAACAAACAAACAAACAAACATTATAATGGTTATATTCCTGTTGTTTCCTAGATATTAATCCAATCAAACTCTAGTGCCTATAAAATAGTGCTCAATAACAAGTAAATTTGTGTTATACTTTAAATCTTTTTAGTTATACAAACATTATTTGTTACATATGTGCACACATGTTTCAGTCCTGATTTATTTCCAAATTCTACTTCCTCATACCATCAGTATCAATTGTATCAAATGCGCATTTAAGGATTCTTTCATTCATCTTTTGGATAGTGGATACCGGTGATATCAATAAGATGGATTTCGAAGGAAATAGCGGGTGAAACATGTATGCAAATATGTAGTAAATGCTCTTTGCATGAATAAAGAACTTTATATATATATATATATATATATATATATATATATATATAGCGTTAATGTTGTTTGCTTAAATAATTTTTATGTTTGTAAATAAAGCTATCGTTTACAACAGTCTTCGTATGCACGTTTAAACTAAAGTAGTACACATTTTCGAAGAAATGAAATAGTCTCGAAATATCATAACAACCGGGACTTTCCATCAGACCACACGGACACAAGTATAAAAGAATATAGTACAATGTTCTAAATTTATGTCTAAAAAATACATATACGTATATATTGTATTTTTTAAATTGCGTTTTCACCCCAAACAAGACACAGTGCCATTTCGATATAGGGAGCTATTATCTGGTACATAAATTGAAGGGATACTGCATAGGGAGTTGAGTAGCAAGATGTCTGTTTACATTACCCTTGAACTTCTGCATGTCAGTACTGTCGGGGAAGCAGGAACCCGGAAGGGAATTCCAAAGTCTAGGAAGTGCTGGGGAAGAAACTATTAGAGTAGAAGGCTTTCTGGCATGTGGGGAATTCTACTGTGTAGGGGTGCGATTTAATTATAGAAAGTATTCGTCCGGTAATATCATATGATGCGATAAAAAGTTGAATCTGCATCACTCATTCAAGCGTTATATATTTTAATTTGCTTCAGTTTGTATTAGCTATTACGCCATTTGCATTGCATTGTTTTCTGAAAACCATCTATCTATCTATCTATCTATCTATCTATCTATCTATCTATCTATGTGTGTGTGTGTGTGTCTGTGTGCATGTGTGTGTGTATAGGTATATACATGTGTGTGTTTGTTTAAATTAGTTAAATTTGGGGCGCTAATATATTCTGAATTTTCTGTGTTGATGGCGTGTTTAATATATATATATATATATATATATATATATATATATATTATATCTATAAAAGTGAAATTGTCTGTGTGTGTACATTTCCCTACAAAACTACTCTGTCAATTTTCAGTCTCCTGACTCAAGATTTGACATAAGGGGTATAGAGTTTTGGGAAAATCTTTTAATCCGTTTTCGACCAGAAATTTGGCTGTCAAGGAGTAAAACTTCGACGATTAGACCTTTGAAGACTCTACCAAACTCGGTCCTCGATATGACCTTAAACTATATCCGATGGTGAGGCCCCAGCTTGCGGGCTTTGGCGAGTAAGGAGTCACCCTTTAATTGCAATTGCTCCCAGATTCACTCTGACCCGGAGTGGTAGTACCTGTTAGGGTCCCAACTGTGGGTTAAATAGAAAATTACTTGAAAAAATATATATTCTATTAAGATTTTTTTTCTTCAAAATCACTGGATTCAGCATTCAATAACCTGAAAAGGGTTGATATACCGTAAAACAAAAACAACCAACCATCTACCAAACTCCTCTGCTAATTTTGGGTTGAAATTTTAGGTGTAGGTTACTTGAACATGGATCAACTTTTTCAATTTGATTTGAGCCCAAAACAATAAATGTTAAATGATCAAAATTGGGATTAAAGTTAAAAAAATTTGACCTCTGCAGTCTTTACCAAATTTACTCAGCCAATTCTTGATCTTAAGATTTGAAATTTTACATAAAGTGTATTCAGACATAGGACAAGCTTTTTAATGGATTTTAAGTGAAAACTTGGCTGCAAAGGGGTCACAGTTCAAAAGATTTGAGCTTTGCGGTCTCTAGCAAACTATTCTGACAATTTTGGGTCTAAACATTTGAAATTTTACATAAAGTGTATTCAGGCATGCAAGCTTTTTAATAAGTTTTGAGGCGAAAATATGGCTTCCAATTGACCTTTGCAGACTTTACTGAACTGCTCCGCAAATTTTGAGTTTATACACTTGAAATTTTAGATGTAGGTTACATAGACATAAGTCAATATATATATATATACATACATATGCACATAAAGTTATGAACAGTACATAGGGCCCGAACAAAGTCGGACTAAATTGCTAGTATATATATAATTAGTTTTAACTAACAGAGCTACCCGATGGTGTATGCGTCAAAAGTGTTATATAGGCCGGTTAGTACTTTAATTTTTACCATTCCTGCTCCCACATTTCATCCTTCCACTCCTCGTACCCCATTTCTTCTGTTCTCAGCCTATTCATTTCTCTAGGCACACACACACACACACACACACACACACACACACACACACACACACACACACACACACACACACACAGATCATTTTTATAGATTCCACGAGGAATAAGTCGGCATCAGATATTAACTTCTTGATTAAAAAATTGAGTTGTTTCCCATTATTTTTTAAATAAAATGGCTGGAAAACGGACCTTTCTCTGAATAAATATGTGCCAATTTAGGCCAAAGAAAGAACAATGTTTTTCTAATTTTTAGATATTATTCTTCGAGAGCAATGCCATTAATAAATACAAAATTTGTGGGGGGGGAGTACTATTTTGGATGTTTTAGACTTTATCCGAACATACAAAAATATACACCATACACATGAGTGCTTTATATAACAGATTGTAGTAAAAACATTAAGGTATAATTAGAGTTAGCTTTCATATATGACTAAACATAGGAAAAATACCTGATCACTTCAGATGATGAGAATTTTATCTTAAATGAAACCATCACAAATTGAAAGCTAATAAGGTTGAATAAAACAATCCTAAATAACTAACACAATGGAATAAAAATGGCAGCAATTGGTAGTGGCAATTATGTCTTATGCAATTTTACTATTCTTGTGTTTAAAACCGCAAAGTGATTCAGTGTTGTTCGTCTTGATCTGATGCCATAAGGAGTGACGACGTTGCAAAGGCAAACAAACTAAATGAAAGCAAAGAAAAAGATAAAAAACAAAGCAACCTCAAACATAGAAAAAATGTTTTTCCTTGTATAAAAGTTAATCTATGCATCTATAAAAGTAGTAATATGTGTGTACGTGAGGACAATTCTCAACCCATATACTCAACGAATTCTTGACCTACAGACTTGGAATGTTGTACTGAGCCATGTGAAAAATTTTTTAACCGGTTTTCATAAGAATAAAGGGCTGCTAAGGGATCAAAACTGAAAATTTGGTATTTTGGAGGATCATCGGATTATTATCTGTTTCTTGACTGTTTCATGAGGTATAAAAACACTTTTAAAGATCTTGGTATGCTGCTCTGATGGTTATTGCAAGCACTTGTGCCCCTCGACGTAAATAGGCCCGACAAACCCGACAAGCAGCTAAAGCCCAGCCCTTCACAGTAGAGATCCCTAGATGTAAAAGAGTCTTCTACTCTAGTAGTTTCTTCCCCAGGACAGCTAAACTTTGGAATTCCCTGCAGGGTCCCTGCTTCCCCAACTGTACTGACATACAGAAGTTCAAGTGTAACGTGAACCGACATCTTGCTGCTCAACTCCCTACACAGTATCCCTGATGCCCATGTCCCTGATAGTAGCCCCCTACAACAAAGTGGCAATATGCCTTGTTTGGGGTGAAAATGTAATAAAAAAAACAAAAAATATTGTACTTGCTTCACTGTCTTTAGGTTTCAATTTCGATTTCAGTTCCAGTATTTTTTTTTTTACTTATAAGAATTGAACTGTTTACAAAAGTCATAATACTCGCATGCCCATGCCTCAGTTTCTTTCCGTTTTTACTTCATTTTTTAAAAGAATTTAACGTTATGTTTAATATTGGCCATATATATATATATATATATATATATATATATATATATATATATATATATATATATATATATATATATATATAAGAGAAAGAAAATTAAAACTGTAAGTTGAACTTTACAATCAAAATTTATTGTTCGACTGAATATTTCAAAAAAACATTTTACAAAATCCTTATTCCGCGGAGTTTCGAAGAATGCTATTCTTGTTATTTTTTTCTCATCAGAGGACATAAAGAAATCAGCAAATTATATTTGTAGCAATGCTAGAATTTGCTAGTTAAGGCATTAATATATATATATATATTCATATATATATAATATTTTTGCAAAATCAAGAAAACTATATATATATGTATATATATATATATATATATATATATATATATATATATATATATATATATATATTTCGATTTAAAAAAGAGTGTCGCAATTTTTACCTGCTAATACTATGAACTTATTAAAAAAAATAATTCAGTAATATTCAGGTAATTTCGACTGCATAATTTGGAAGCCAATATTGTCATATATTAGAGTTGACAAGAAAGTCGTTAGAAACCCTTGCTTTTATATGAAATCTCCATTTATCGACTACAAAATTTCGTTCTGATACTGTATAGTGCCGAATTGTTTTTAATGAGGAAGCCCAAGATATTAGAAATATCGAAATGATTGATGTTATATATTTTCTTTTATAAAAAGTGCATATTTATTTCTAGGTTCCTCTTTCTTCTTGCCTTCTATACGGGAAACAATCCAGCGTTTGATTTCCTCTCAATATTTTGTTTTTGTAAATTTATATATCGATTCCTTTGATAAAGAACCACGAGAAAGGTTCTGCCACTTTTATTAATAGGACCATTCAAGTTCATATAATTCTCTCTATATATATCCGTCTTCCGTTTCTTACTTTAAAGCAAATTATCTTTGCTTAAAAGCATATCCTTTATAAAGAAATGTTCTCATCTCATGAGACATCATATATTTATTCATTTTGTATTAACCAGATGTTTCTGTAGTTGGCATTGCTTTCCTCGACATCTTTCTTGTTAGAAATCTTCCTAGAAATACACCGTGAAGAAAGCATACATCCTAACTGAAGTTGCTTCCGTGGAACGAACTGGATTCGAATTTGGTACACTCAGATTGTCAATCTGTGTAATTTATGAATCCATCAGTTTCGACAAGAAAACTTTAATATTTACATTATCTATCTTTGCTTTTAGTACGCACTTCCATAAAGCGTACTCATCAGTGATTATTATTATTATTATTATTATTATTATTATTATTATTATTATTATTATTAATCTTCTTCTGATTCTGATTCTGATTCTGATTATTATTACTATAATAATAATAATAATAATAATAATAATAATGATAATAATGATAATAATAATAATAATGAATGGTCAAGGAGGATGGAAAGACCGAGGAGGGAGCACTGGCCAGACCTCCGCTGGACAAGTGCGAAGAGAACTGGGATCTTGGGGAGGCTTAGTGCTACTCAAATTCCAGTATAAACCAATGGCCACTGCCAGCGAGAAATCAATGGTAAGAGGCTGTTGCGATGATGCAAATTTATTTGCAAATGCTATCGATGGAGGAGGAGAGAGCTGAACATCTGGGGAGACTTGTTGTCACTCAGCTTCCAGAGAACACCACAGGTCTCCAATCAGATCGTTTGCTGACTTCTGTGAAAGCTCCATGTGAGCCGATAATAATAATAATAATAATAATAATAATAATAATAATAATAATAATGATAATAATAATAATAATAATAATAATTATTATTATTATTATTATTATTATTATTATTAATATTCTTCTTCTTTTCTTCTTCTTCTTATTAATATTATTATTAATATTATCATTAATATTATTATTATAATATTCTTATTAATATTATTATTTTTATTATTAATATTAATATTATTATTAATATTATTTTATTATAATTATTGATATTATTTTATTATTATTAAAAATATTATTATTATTATCAATATTATTATTATCAGTATTATTAATATTATTATTATCATTATTATTAATAATATTGTTACAATTATTATTATCATTATTTTTAGTATTATTAATATTATATTATTATTAACATTTTTATTATTCTTATGCACTATCACATATAAATATTAATAGCGATGAAACGTGACAGTATTTTCATTAAAAATATTGATTTTTCTGAAATTATGAATTGTTGAGACGAGATATGAATGTTAGTATTGTTTTGGTTAATCGGAAAAATTATTTTATTCCTTAGTTGAGAAAAAAACATGAATTCCACACCCGAGGAAGGCTGTAGGTTTCAACGATCGAAACGTTGTGCCAATAACACCCATGATGAGAAAAATTTTCCGATTAGCAATGCTTTATATTATTTATATTCTTTTAAAGGTTTAAAGAAGAACGAGGAGGCCTGAAAAAATTGAAATGAAATATATTTTAACAGAAAATACAGAAACGTATATTATTGAATGAGTGGGACTCTGCTCAACTGGAAGGACAAAGTAAGGTTAAAACCCACTCCCACTAAGTCTTAACTCCAAACTACTCAATAACAGAAACTGGTTACCGGAAGTGACGTCAGGAATAGTCCATCATTAGAATCTGTAGGAGTGCCACCCCAACAGATATTTAGATAGTTATACTTCAATATTCTATTTCTGATGATTTATCTGCATATGTGTACAGTTATCTTATATTTTGTGAATATGCTAAGTAAACAGTTACTTTATATAAATATAATGGATGTATCAGATTTTTAAAACAAAAACATTTAGTAGATTTATCTAGTTTTGTAAAACAAATATGCTTTCAAATAAAATATGGTAAAATTCAGGATTTGTGATTTTCGTCGTTACATAATCAAATGCTAATGTCGAAAAAAACAAAGTGAATTTTGTCAAACTATATTTGTTGCGCTATAAAACGTCTTTTTCCTAATATTAAGAAATAGGATTTATCGCGTTTCACACACACACACACACACACACACACACGCACACACACACACACACACACACACACGTATATGTATATAAAACCTGGTGGACCTTGCTTGCTCGAACCTTATCTTCGCGATCCAGCGATCCGGCTATTCCATGTTTTAAAAAAGGTATGACAAGTAAATTTATATATATATATATATATATATATATATATATATATATATATATATATATATATATATATATATATATATATATATAGTCATCTACATACAGTATTGTTTCGCTGTATCACAGCTCATCAGTGCGGCTAGACTAGCAACTACCTCAGGCCAGGATTGAAATCAACCGCCTAGGCGACAATCACACTATTTGACTGCTGCTACGAGTAAGATGGACATGCAAAATTACAATGTTTAAACATTGTCCAAACGCCTAAGCTCTGCTTACACAAAGAACATTGCTTTGTACGCTAGCTGCAGTTTATTTCGCCCCCCAAGATGCTCAACTCCAGATAAGCAACATTTATAGTCATCCACATATAGTACTGTTTCGCTGTATCACAGCTCATATATATATATATGCTTGCTTACTTGCTGAATCTTGTATTCGACAATCGAGCGATTCCATCATTTAAAAAAGGATGACAGGTGAATTAACACACATACACACTCACACACACACACACACACTCACACACACACACACACACACACACACACACACACACGCGTGCGCACACACACACACACATATATATGTATGTATATGAGTATATACTAAAAGTTCTAAGCGGAGAGGCAAAGAAACAGAAAAAAGAACAAACATGAAAGACACTGTTCCTCTATCTTATAGATGCATGCAGCATTTTCTGTTACCTACATCTTACCACGTATATATATATATATATATATATATATATATATATATATATATATATATATATATATATATATATATATATTAGCCATTTTCTGTTCACTTGCATATCTATGCATTTTTATTTGCATCTCATGAGTTTCATTTATTTCACTTTACCAACGGCTCATATTTCGTTTCGTAATCACGAAACATGTCCCCTTTTTATTGTACACTCGTCTATTATTTAAAAAAAAAACGTTTCGTTTCATTCCTTCATATCTCTTGATTTCGTCTTTTCTACTACCCGTTTTTCTGCAATGCGTTTTTTTTTCTTTTCTTTTCGTGTCTTTCATTATTATTTTTCTTTTTTGCTTTGGTCCACAGTGTTTTTTTTTTTTTTTTTTTTTTTTTTTAGTTCCCATCCATTTGCTTTGTCATGTCCTCGCAATCGTCTGGTATTTGTCCGTCCTTTATTTTTCAATCTCCATCGTCATGTCCGACCGTCGCGTTTCCATGTCCTACCCATGTCCCGCGTTCCAATTTGTAGGCGCACATTCTCTACCCAAACCTATCTGACACAACCGCGCCGTCGATTTCCGCAGCCTCCCTTTTTCGCCGCATCGCCCTCCCCCTTCCCCCGGTCAGCAATCTCGGATTTTGCCTTGAGGAATCGTAATATACATTGAAGAAAGAATGAAATGAGCAGAGGCAGGATCGATGGAATCCTATTCATGCGATGTACCCGTAGCGCATGCGCACAACGCGAAGGTGTAGATAACTAATACAGCCCAGCGACAGGCGTACGCATATCTGCATGCAAAAATACAATGTAACCCGACGGATATGCTTACATAAATATGTTTGTATGAATGCAACGGAATGATTATACAAGTATGTATGCATAAATATAACAGCAGATTCACACACAAATATTTATCACATACATATGCAAATATATATACATATATACAAATATATATACATATATACAAAAGCATGTTTATACAAATTGAGAATTGTTGCTACATCTGGGTTGTTGCATCTGCCACTAGTCTCTCACTCTTGGACAGGGCCCAAAAAAGAGTCCTAAATCTAATAGTTCCCGCACTGTCGGCGAAGATCCAATCTCTATTCCATCGCCGCAATGTCGCATCCGTGTGCCTGATTAAATATGTTTTTTAACGATTCAATAGAAATGTACTCTGATGTGCCTCATCGACGTACATATTCTCGACTAACCAGACAAGCAGCAACATCCCACCCCTTCACTGTTGAGGTTTCTATATGCCGGAATGCCTTCTACTCTAATAGTTTCTTTTCTCGGACTGTTAGACTTTGGGATTCTCGTCTTGATTCCCGATTCCCTGGTTGTACTTACCTGCATATATTTAAATGTGACATTTAAATGTGAACAGACATCTCGCTGCTCAACTCCCCACAGTTCACTGTTAGATATCATCACAAATAGTAGCCCGTTTACTTTACAAGTGGCAATGTGCCTTGTCTTATGCGAAAAAAGAGTATCAAGAAAAACAATAGGCACCCACCATAAAGGGGTCTGCGCATGGAGTCGATATTGAACTAAAGAGTTGCGCAATACGAAACTGTACCTTCTGAAACGGATAACTTGAATCCTATGACAAAAACTCGAAAACCATTGGAAACAATGTCGGAATAAGTAGAGGTAGACTGGTGTTATTTTTGAGTGCACAACCAATGTCTGAGTGTCATGTTCATTTTCCTATTTAATCCACAAGTGAAAAGAGAATAAATCTTTTATTAAGTAGTCACTATAACAGACGCTGACGCGCGTATGCAAAATGCATGCGAAATGACGTCACCGGTAAAGAAAAAGACTATAAAAATGAAAGAAAAAGCACGTTAGAAAAAAATCACGTTAGAGACGTGGATGATGTTCGAGATCACGTTAGAGGCGTGGATGATGTTCGAGATTACGTTAGAGGCGTGGATGATGTTCGAGAGAAGGTTCGAGAAGCTGATCACGTGAGGGACGTCACTGCGGTAACAAAAGTATGGGGAAATAAATGCCGTTGGACAATAAAAAAAAGCGAATTGAAGTTCTTTCCTATTTTTTGTCTACTTTGCGACTGAGGCTATAACGTGTTGGATGACGTTACAGTCACCACTTATCAAGGCATAGAGACAACTAGAGCATAGATGTTTAATGACTGTCAGGTAGGCGATGAGACAACACTTGGTTATGCTAACGACGATTTATGCATAATTTACTTATTTAAGAGTGTGTCTCAACCTAAATTTATTTACATTGGACTTGAATACGACTATGTTGTAGTCAACTGATAAGATTTTCATTCTTAGAAATGCTTAACTGTCTAACTATCCTTGGTTATGTCTTCATGCAGTTCCAGCATTCGATGATATAACGTTGCCGATGCAAATATTGGTGACACTCTACTGGTTCAACAACTGCCGTTCCAGACCTATATAGCCTGATACTCTAGCCACCGGTGATATCTACATTGACCGAAAATACCTAAGTCACCTCTCTAACTCCAGAGACATTCACGCCGTTTATTCCAGTACGAGGTGTCTTTTCAATCGTAGAGACGACCTGAGTCATTTCTGCAACTTCTAAGAAATCCTCGACTGAACCCTTCTCCCTCAAGCATATATTCACCCCGTACCTTATGGTGTAATAAAGACGGATCAGTTCTTTTATACCGTTCTCCTCTGTTTATCATTCTTTATTTGCCATATTTCTGTTCTGTGGCCAAACAATAATTGTGAAATCGATCAACTGGGACAAAATCATGAAAACAAAAATGTACATATCACTTCTTTCGTTATATAAACTTATTTGCAAATATTAACAGTGGATGTACACATGAAATAAAATTTAAAAACAATACACAAATACATAGAAATCACAAATTTATTTATTGAAATTGCAATTATGAATTATAAATGCGATCAGAGATAGTATATATATATATATATATATATATATATATATATATATATATATATATATATATATATATATATATAATTTCCTCAAAACTTCTGGCCTTGATGGAGGGGAGGCTAAAACTTGCTGCTATGGTTTAAAGTGATCTGAAATAACAGCAAGAGGAGACTTGATTCCAAATATTTCTCAGATATTATATCCTTCTTTCTTTTGGAAATAGAGTACGATTATGAATATCTCCAATATTAAATAATCCTTACACACTGAAATTCACTTTATGTATGAAAATCAAAGAGAGGAGATATAACATATGAGAAACATTTGGAATCAAGTCTTAAAACTTTCAGGCCATAAATGTATAAGTTTAACCATCATCACAATGCAGTTTGCAACCAATTCTGATCCATTTGTGCGAAATAAAAATAAGAAGCATTACTTTTGAAATGCACGTCATATATCTAATATATAAAAGGCTATACGTCTGTCTGTCTGTATCCGTATTTTCAAATACGATCTCCTCCAAAACTGAAAGTCTCAGAACGAAGCTAAGAGCCTCAAATGATTGGATTTTTTACGGGTCGTTGTTTTTGGTCTTTAGCCGATAAAAAAATCGTTTTTAAAGAATCAAAAATGGGTCAAAATTGAAAACAAATCGTTATATATTTTGTACATTCATCTTAGTTTATTTTTAATTTTTAATTTTGAATCTGCTCATATGCGTGTCACGTTGGGACAGTGGTAACGTCACCAGCTTAGAATGCTACGGTTTCGATTTTAGCTGATGGCACCTAAATACATTTTTGGTTCTTTTGAAACCACGACCGTATAATAATATATACGAAATCTGGACAATTAAAATATCATATTTAAGCGTATTTTATGCCCGGGAAAAGCGGGCGCTCTGCCGCTAATAAATCTAATACATAAAGGGATATTTTTCTGTGTGTCTGCCTGTCTGTCTCCATATTTTCAAACTCTGTCTCTTCCGAAACTAAAAGTCGCTGAGGGCCTCAAATGATTGGGTTTTTATATACCGTTTTTTATAAGTCATTAGCTGGTTAAAATAGATTTCAAAGAGTCCAAAGTGGGTTCAAATTGAAAAAAATAATTACATACAGTTTTACAATCATCTTAATTTATTTTTAATTTTTAATCTGTTCACAGGCTCGTCACGTTGGTACGGTGGTAACGTCAGCAGCTTTGATTGTTACTGTTTTACATTCGATGTCGATTCTAGCTGAGGGCACCCAAATACTTTTCTTATTTTTGAAATCCCGACTCTATAATACAACATAGTAAATTGTTACAACTTAAAATATCATATTATGCGTATTTTACGATCGGGCATATATATATATATATATATATATATATATATATATATATATATATATATATATATATATATATACTAGCTGTACCCTGCCACGCGTTGCAGTGGCTCAATTTGGTGTAATGGAAAAATTTAATAAAAGAGAAAATGCATGTTTCTTATATTAGTACAGCAATCCACTGCAAAAAGTGAAAAAGAAGGCGAAACTGAAAAAAATGGTACTCTTGCAGAATTTGATCTGGATCCTCGAGAGTTTCTGTCAATCATTCATGTTTTGGACTTGACCAACAATCAGTGGATGAAGCCGAACATAGCAAAAATGTTGAAACGCTAAATGCTTTTTTTTTTGTTGTTGTTTTAAAAAAATGTGATTTAGTAATTAATATTTGGTTGATGGTGGGGGGAGGGGGGTTACTATACACAGATTCGAAAAAGTCGTCCAAAAACAAATAAATGAAAGCAAAGGTAAGGTAATTTACGTTTCTACCTAATTGCATAATTGTTTAGTGTTTTTATGTAATGTAAAATGTTTAATTGGCTCAAAAAACAGAAATGATCGCGAATTCTGTTGAATACGTTAAGTTTGGGAAAGTAAGTTGAAAACTAAAAACTATACAAAACAGTGTCTGAAACTCACCGAACATATGTTACCATGACATAAGCTGACATAATCGGTAGGTTTCTGACAGTATTTTGTATAGTTTTTTTAGTTTTAACTCACTTTCTCTAACTTAAAGTAATCAACAGTGTCCACCACCATTTGTAGCTTTCAAATACACCAATAAACACTGTTTTTCGAGCCGACTAAACGTTACATTAAATGAAAAGGGTTTATATTACTAGAAGTTGTCAAAAAATAAATATATAACAAATAAATGTTATCAAAGGCAAGAAAAGTAAGTGTTCTACCTAACTGGATAAGATTTTAGTGTTTTTATGTAATGTATAATCGGTTCGAAAACATTCAATGTTTATCGGTATATCTGAAAAATACAAATGGCGGCAGACTGTATCGAACACGTTAAGTTTGGGGAAATTTTGGAAAAATGAGTTTAAACTAAAAAACTATACAAAATACTGTTAGGAACTCACTCAATATATGTTAACATGATGTAGGCTGGCATATAATCGGTGGTTTTAAACTTTTGCTCGATACAGGTGACGACTTTTAAAAATCCCTTTTAGTGATTACCTGGTTTGAGGATATTTGTACAACTAAACGGCAAATCTGCTCAAAATATCCGGTATTATTTTACTTTAAGGCCCATTTCACGTTCATATATAACAAAATATTTTATTGTAGATTTCGGTGTGCTAAAAACGAATCTGCAAACCGTTTACGTAGCAAAAAAAAAGTTTTCATGACATTCATGAAATTACTTTTTCGAAAAGTGGGTGATCACTTTTCAATGTAAATTTAACTTAGAATGAGCACCCACTTTCTGGCCACCTGAGAGAGGGGCATTTTTCTGTTTCTTGGCTAAAAAGTTTTTTGTTTGATTTCTTTTGCATGGTAATAACGCCTGAACTCTGGGACTATTTTCCATTTAACAGCCGTAGCCTTTCGTTACGCTATGCGTAAGCATAAACGAAAGCTGTTTAGTCAATAAACATGGGAAAAAATCCCCCCTCTCTCAGGTGGCTAGAAAATGGGTGCTCATTTTAAGTTAAATTTACATGGAAAAGTGATCGCCACTTTTTCGAAAAAGTAATTTCTTCATATCATAAAAACTATTTTTTTTGCGACGGAAACGGTTTGCAGATTCGTTTTTAGCACACCAATATCTACAAATTTTTTTTTGTTATTTACGAACGTGAGACGCACAGCCCTTAATGGAAAATTATATCAAAAATCCGGGGGGAAATAGTTTTCAATAAAAACAGCAAATGAATTCGCTAGAAAAAACAAATGGATGCTATTTTTTTCTTTCTGTGTGTTTCTTGGCTAAAAAGTCTTTTTTGTTTGATTTCTTTTGCATGGTATTAACCCCTGAACTCTGGGACTATTTTCCATTTCACAGACGTAGCCTTTGTTTATGCTATGCGTGAGCATAAACGAAAACTGTTAAATATGCATTCGCGTACCAAACTGCCTTGTCAAAAAAACCTTTAAGCCAATAAACACGAAAATAAATGCCCCTTCCTCAGGTGGCCAGAACGTGGGTGCTCATGTTAAGTTAAATTTAGATGGAAAAGTGATCACCCACTTTTCGAAAAAAATAATTTCTTCAGATCATGAAAACTATTTTGGTACTCCTTGGGCGTTGAGTTTCATGGCGACCCGCAGAATTATTTAATGGTCGTTCCCTTAGTACCCCCCTAGTCAAGGCTAACGCATGCGCATGTAACATTTTTTATTTATTTACTTACGTGGTGGAGTTTCTATACTGATAGGTTTTTTTTAATTTTTTCACTGGATTATTATTGATTGAACACTAACCAGATTATGAAAACAAAATTGAAAAAAAAAAATCATTTCAACATTTGAAAGGGGTACTCACTTTTTAGTTACCACGTTCTGGTAAATCGGTCACTTTTTATTTATTTATTTATTTATTTTCTAAATACGGAAGTGTCTTCGGGAGATATAAAATGGTCGCATGTTGACGAAGCAATGTATCGGGAGGCGTACGGGATTAAAAATTATTGGTAAATTTTTAGATTAGGTCCACCTCCTCAATTTTCTTTTAAATGACGACTTGAAATGGTTTTCGACTATGCTGAATACGAAAATCGCATCGACATTTTGCAGAAATAAGTAGTTATCAAGATATAAAAAGTTGTATTATGCATTGTAATCTTTGGCGGCCATCTTTTTTACGTGTGTGTATTTGTTTATGGCGCGTGTGCACGTAAAAAGATGGCCCGCCGAAGAATACAATGCATAATACAACTATTTATTTCCGCAAAATTTCAATGCAATTTGCGTGTTCAGCATACTCGGAAACCTATAAATGTCGTCATTGAAAGGAAAAGGTGGACCTAATATAAAAAATTACCAAATTATTAAACATTTCTCCAGCATGTTAGTGAAATTTATAATACTTTAAAAAAATTAAAAAGAAACAAAACAAAAGTTAAAAAAAAACTACCCTTTCACAAAAACAATTTACAAAAAAAAACCACAAACTGACTAAATAAGTAAAAAAAAAATGATTAAAAATCTCGAAACTTTATTTTCATGAAAACAATAAAAAAAGTCCTGTTCTCTCTATTTTTTTTCTTTGAGAAACAAATATATTTCTGACTTACAAATGCGGTAGAGACTCATTATTTTTACTTTCTATGGTTTTGATATACCGCGTTTTTATTGCTTACAAAATGGGTGACTGATTTATCAGAACTTTGTAACTAAAAAGTGAGCACCAATTTCAAATGTCGAAATAATGATTTCATTTTTACATTTTTTTTTAAATAATCTGTTTAATTAGTATCCAATCAATAATAATCCAGTGAAAAAAAAATTCCAAAAACCTATAAGTATAGAAATTAAGCATGGGAGTAATGGTTGTACAACGTCGCCTTTCGCACTTTTACAAACATTTTTTAAAAAAAGTAACTAAACCATTTATTGATAATTTGTCACGTGTACAAACATTTATTTATTTACGTAGGCTTAACTCCTTTCATGAATAAGAAAAGTTTTACTCTTTAAGAATAATAAAAGGAAAAAGTTACTGAACATTTATAAAAGGACTTCTTTGCATGAAACAACAACTAATAAAGATGAGAATAATAGTCCGCAATAAATAAAAATGGTGCTAATGCAGAGAGCGATCCGCGCTATTTTTTAAATCATATTTCCACGTTTAAATAACGTTTTACGATATGTTTTTTATTTTTTATTTATTCAATTGTAAGGTTAAAGTACAGAATAGGTACAAAACATCCTTACCTCCCCATGTTAAGAATGACTTTTTAAATAATAACATTATTTCAGCACGGATCACTCTCTGCATGAGTAATCTTATATAGAAAAACAAAAAAAACTCAAAAGCAAGCAACAAACTTTTTTTTTGCCTTATATAATAAAGAAAAGATGTGTAAATTAAAAAATTTGGAAGATAAACAAATGAAACATGTTTTTTGTTTTTTTTTACTTATCGAGTTAACAGAAATTAAACCTTTCGTCAATTCGTGGCTGTGAAATGAATCGAACCGGAAGTTCAGTTTTATCAACAGAACAGATTCGCAGAAACGGTTAAAAAAATATATTTATTTTATTTAATATTTTAATTTTAATTAGGTAAATTTATTTTAATAACATAAAAACATACCTCGACTCTAAAAATGGGTTGTCTGAAAATTTCAAATAAATTGGTAACGTAGAAATATGGTTTTATTCTTTTAGAACGAACCAACTTTACATTTTTATATATATATAGATATGTATATATATATATTATAATTCGGTTACGTTTCTTTATCGCTAAAAGTATAGACATTATAAAAACAATATTTACTTATTTCAAATTAAGCGTTTTCCAATCACTGGGCTATGGAAGTTTCATATTTTTCCAATTTAAAGAAAATGTTAATAGAATAGAAATAAATGAAATGTTTAGTATGATATTTTAGTTAGCAAAAACTTATTCATTTAAATATAATAACAAGCAAATATATACGCTCGTTGAGTCCATATTTTTGCTACCTGGTTTGATTGTATCATGAAAACAGAACAGATACGTCACTCTGTAAAAAGAGGAAGTAACAAATGAGAAGCTGATGGCATTTACAGATACGACACTATCCGCCAATGTAGAGAGGAGCTATGCCTGGAAAGATGGTATTATGATACCAGAACGAATAGTATACTACCTTCAACTAAAAAGGAGAAGGTAATCTCATATGATGGTCTCTTGAAAACAGCATATCCTACAGTACCTTATTAGAGAGAGCAAAAATACGTTAGAAGACAAAACAAAACATATATATGGAGGAGATAAGGAGATAATGCAGGGGCGGAGGGTATCGTCCTACTGAAATGAGCATTAAAGGAGAGCATATTAGTATAAAGTGTAAAATAAAGTGAATTAAACATTAATAAAGTAATAGTATAGTTTCGATTTCAAACAGACAGATGTCAAATCCCAATTTATGAGTGAAGTAATAGTATAGTTTAACCGTCAGACAGTCATATATCAAATATCCATAAGTAATAGAATTAATAGTATAGTTTCGACTTCACACAAACGAATACCAAATATCCATTAGTAATAGAATTAATAGTACAGTTTCACATTCACACAAATGAATACCAAATATCCATTAGTAATAGAATTAATAGTATAGTTTCGACATTACACAAATAAATACCTAATATCAATTAGTAATAGAATTAATAGTATAGTTTCGACTTTACACAAATGAATACCAAATATCCATTAGTAAATAGAAGTAATAGTATAGTTTCAAATTCACACGAATGAATACAAAATATCCATGAGTAATATAATTAATGGTATAGTTTCGACTTCACACAAGCGAATACCAAATATCGATTAGGAATATAATTAATAGTATAGTTTCACATTCACACAAATGAATACTAAATATCCATTTATAATTAGAATTAATACTATAGTTTCACATTCACCCAAATGAATACCAAATATCCATTAGTAATAGAATTAATAGTATAGTTTCGACTTCACACAAATAGATACCAAATATCCATTAGTAAATTGAAATAATAGTATAGTTTCCCATTCACACGAATGAATACAAATTATCCATTAGTAATAGAATTAATGGTATAATTTCGACTTCACACAAACGAATACCAAATATCCATTAGTAATATAATTAATAGTATAGTTTCACATTCACACAAATGAATACCAAATATCCATTTATAATTAGAATTAATACTATAGTTTCACATTCACACAAATGAATACCAAATATCCATTAGTAATAGAATTAATAGTATAGTTTCACATTCAGACAAATGAATACAAATATCCATTAGTAATAGAATCATTAGAATAGTTTCACATTCACACAAATGAATACCAAATATCCATTAGTAAATAGAAGTTATAGTATAGTTAAACATTCACACAAATGAATACCAAATATCCATTAGTAATAGAATTAATAGTATAGTTTCGACTTTACAAAAACGAATACCAAATATTCATTAGTAATAGAATTAATAGTATAGTTTCGACTTTACACAAACGAATAGCAAATATCCATTAGTTATAGAATTAATAGTATAGTTTCGACTTTACACAAACGAATAGCAAATATCCACCAGTGATAGAATTAATAGTATAGTTTCGACTTTACACAAATGAATACCAAATATCCATAAGTAATAAGATTAATAGTATAGTTTCGACTTTACAAAACGAATAGCAAATATCCACCAGTAATAAAATTAATAGTATAGTTTCGACTTTACACAAACGAATACCAAATATCCATTAGTAATAGAATTAATAGTATAGTTTCGACTTTACACAAATGAATACCAAATATCCATTAGTAATAGAATTAACAGTATAGATTCGACTTTACACAAATGAATACCAAATATCCATTAGTAATAGAATTAATAGTATAGTTTTTACTTTACACAAACGAATACCAAATATCCATTAGTAATAGAATTAATAGTATAGTTTTTATTTTACACAAACGAATACCAAATATCCATTAGTAATAGAAGTAATAGTATACTTTCGACTTTACACAAACGTACCAAATATCCAT
The DNA here is from genome assembly GCF_053919585.1 of Euprymna scolopes. NCBI lineage: Eukaryota > Metazoa > Mollusca > Cephalopoda > Sepiida > Sepiolidae > Euprymna > Euprymna scolopes. The sequence goes on along the minus strand of NC_136488.1, from coordinate 79,920,392 downwards.
TAGTAATAGAATTAATAGTATAGTTTCGACTTTACACAAACGAATACCAAATATCCATTAGTAATAGAATTAACAGTATAGTTTCGACTTTACACAAATGAATACCAAATATCCATTAGTAATAGAATTAATAGTATAGTTTTTACTTTACACAAACGAATACCAAATATCCATTAGTAATAGAATTAATAGTATAGTTTCGACTTTACACAAACGAATACCAAATATCCATTAGTAATAGAATTAATAGTATAGTTTCGACTTTACACAAACGAATACCAAATATCCATTAGTAATAGAATTAATAGTATAGTTTCGACTTTACACAAACGAATACCAAATATCCATTAGTAATAGAATTAATAGTATAGTTTCGACTTTACACAAATGAATACCAAATATCCATTAGTAATAGAGTTAATAGTATAGTTTTTATTTTACACAAACGAATACCAAATATCCATTAGTAATAGAATTAACAGTATAGTTTCGACTTTACACAAATGAATACCAAATATCCATTAGTAATAGAATTAATAGTATAGTTTTTATTTTACACAAACGAATACCAAATATCCATTAGTAATAGAATTAATAGTATAGTTTCGACTTTACACAAACGAATACCAAATATCCATTAGTAATATAATTAACAGTATAGTTTCGACTTTACACAAATGAATACCAAATATCCATTAGTAATAGAATTAATAGTATAGTTTTTACTTTACACAAACGAATACCAAATATCCATTAGTAATAGAATTAATAGTATAGTTTCGACTTTACACAAACGAATACCAAATATCCATTAGTAATAGAATTAATAGTATAGTTTCGACTTTACACAAACGAATACCAAATATCCATTAGTAATAGAATTAATAGTATAGTTTCGACTTTACACAAACGAATACCAAATATCCATTAGTAATAGAATTAATAGTATAGTTTCGACTTTACACAAATGAATACCAAATATCCATTAGTAATAGAGTTAATAGTATAGTTTTTATTTTACACAAACGAATACCAAATATCCATTAGTAATAGAATTAACAGTATAGTTTCGACTTTACACAAATGAATACCAAATATCCATTAGTAATAGAATTAATAGTATAGTTTCGACTTTACACAAACGAATAGCAAATATCCATTAGTAATAGAATTAATAGTATAGTTTCGACTTTACACAAATGAATACCAAATATCCATTAGTAATAGAATTAACAGTATAGTTTCGACTTTACACAAATGAATACCAAATATCCATTAGTAATAGAATTAATAGTATAGTTTTTACTTTAAACAAACGAATACCAAATATCCATTAGTAATAGAATTAATAGTATAGTTTCGACTTTACACAAACGAATACCAAATATCTATTAGTAATAGAATTAATAGTATAGTTTCGACTTTACACAAACGAATACCAAATATCCATTAGTAATAGAATTAATAGTATAGTTTCGACTTTACACAAACGAATACCAAATATCCACTAGTGATAGAATTAATAGTATACTTTCGACTTTACACAAATGAATACCAAATATCCATTAGTAATAGAATTAATAGTATAATGTCGACTTTACACAAACGAATACCAAATATCCATTAGTAATAGAATTAATAGTATAGTTTCGACTTCACACAAATGAATACCAAATATCCATTAGTAATAGAATTAATAGTATAGTTTCGACTTTACACAAATGAATACCAAATATCCATTAGTGATAGAATTAATAGTATAGTTTTTACTTTACACAAACAAATGCCAAATATCCATTATTAATAGAATTAATAGTATAGTTTCGACTTTACACAAACGAATACCAAATATCCATTAGTAATAGAATTAATAGTATAGTTTTTACTTTACACAAACGAATGCCAAATATCCATTAGTAATAGAATTAATAGTATAGTTTCGACTTTACACAAACGAATACCAAATATCCATTAGTAATAGAATTAATAGTATAGTTTTTACTTTACACAAACGAATACCAAATATCCATTAATAATAGAATTAATAGTATAGTTTCGACTTCACACAAACGAATACCAAATATCCATTAGTAATAGAATTAACAGTATAGTTTCGACTTTACACAAATGAATACCAAATATCCATTAGTAATATAATTAATAGTAAAGTTTCACATTCACACAAATGAATACCAAATATCCATTTATAATTAGAATTAATACTATAGTTTCACATTCACACAAATGAATACCAAATATCCATTAGTAATAGAATTAATAGTATAGTTTCACATTCACACAAATGAATACAAATATCCATTAGTAATAGAATTAATAGAATAGTTTCACATTCACACAAATGAATACCAAATATCCATTAGTAAATAGAAGTTATAGTATAGTTAAACATTCACACAAATGAATACCAAATATCCATTAGTAATAGAATTAATAGTATAGTTTCGACTTTACAAAAACGAATACCAAATATTCATTAGTAATAGAATTAATAGTATAGTTTCGACTTTACACAAACGAATAGCAAATATCCATTAGTTATAGAATTAATAGTATAGTTTCGACTTTACACAAACGAATAGCAAATATCCACCAGTGATAGAATTAATAGTATAGTTTCGACTTTACACAAATGAATACCAAATATCCATAAGTAATAGAATTAATAGTATAGTTTCGACTTTACAAAACGAATAGCAAATATCCACCAGTAATAAAATTAATAGTATAGTTTCGACTTTACACAAACGAATACAAAATATCCATTAGTAATAGAATTAATAGTATAGTTTCGACTTTACACAAATGAATACCAAATATCCATTAGTAATAGAATTAACAGTATAGATTCGACTTTACACAAATGAATACCAAATATCCATTAGTAATAGAATTAATAGTATAGTTTTTACTTTACACAAACGAATACCAAATATCCATTAGTAATAGAATTAATAGTATAGTTTTTATTTTACACAAACGAATACCAAATATCCATTAGTAATAGAAGTAATAGTATACTTTCGACTTTACACAAACGTACCAAATATCCATTAGTAATAGAATTAATAGTATAGTTTCGACTTTACACAAACGAATACCAAATATCCATTAGTAATAGAATTAACAGTATAGTTTCGACTTTACACAAATGAATACCAAATATCCATTAGTAATAGAATTAATAGTATAGTTTTTACTTTACACAAACGAATACCAAATATCCATTAGTAATAGAATTAATAGTATAGTTTCGACTTTACACAAACGAATACCAAATATCCATTAGTAATAGAATTAATAGTATAGTTTCGACTTTACACAAACGAATACCAAATATCCATTAGTAATAGAATTAATAGTATAGTTTCGACTTTACACAAACGAATACCAAATATCCATTAGTAATAGAAGTAATAGTATAGTTTCGACTTTACACAAATGAATACCAAATATCCATTAGTAATAGAGTTAATAGTATAGTTTTTATTTTACACAAACGAATACCAAATATCCATTAGTAATAGAATTAACAGTATAGTTTCGACTTTACACAAATGAATACCAAATATCCATTAGTAATAGAATTAATAGTATAGTTTTTATTTTACACAAACGAATACCAAATATCCATTAGTAATATAATTTACAGTATAGTTTCGACTTTACACAAATGAATACCAAATATCCATTAGTAATAGAATTAATAGTATAGTTTTTACTTTACACAAACGAATACCAAATATCCATTAGTAATAGAATTAATTGTATAGTTTCGACTTTACACAAATGAATACCAAATATCCATTAGTAATAGAATTAATAGTATAGTTTCGACTTTACACAAACGAATACCAAATATCCATTAGTAATAGAATTAATAGTATAGTTTCGACTTTACACAAACGAATACCAAATATCCATTAGTAATAGAATTAATAGTATAGTTTCGACTTTACACAAATGAATACCAAATATCCATTAGTAATAGAGTTAATAGTATAGTTTTTATTTTACACAAACGAATACCAAATATCCATTAGTAATAGAATTAACAGTATAGTTTCGACTTTACACAAATGAATACCAAATATCCATTAGTAATAGAATTAATAGTATAGTTTTTATTTTACACAAACGAATAGCAAATATCCATTAGTAATAGAATTAATAGTATAGTTTCGACTTTACACAAATGAATACCAAATATCCATTAGTAATAGAATTAACAGTATAGTTTCGACTTTACACAAATGAATACCAAATATCCATTAATAATAGAATTAATAGTATAGTTTTTACTTTAAACAAACGAATACCAAATATCCATTAGTAATAGAATTAATAGTATAGTTTCGACTTTACACAAACGAATACCAAATATCCATTAGTAATAGAATTAATTGTATAGTTTCGACTTTACACAAACGAATACCAAATATCCATTAGTAATAGAATTAATAGTATAGTTTCGACTTTACACAAACGAATACCAAATATCCACTAGTGATAGAATTAATAGTATACTTTCGACTTTACACAAATGAATACCAAATATCCATTAGTAATAGAATTAATAGTATAATGTCGACTTTACACAAACGAATACCAAATATCCATTAGTAATAGAATTAATAGTATAGTTTCGACTTCACACAAATGAATACCAAATATCCATTAGTAATAGAATTAATAGTATAGTTTCGACTTTACACAAATGAATACCAAATATCCATTAGTGATAGAATTAATAGTATAGTTTTTACTTTACACAAACGAATGCCAACTATCCATTATTAATAGAATTAATAGTATAGTTTCGACTTTACACAAACGAATACCAAATATCCATTAGTAATAGAATTAATAGTATAGTTTTTACTTTACACAAACGAATGCCAAATATCCATTAGTAATAGAATTAATAGTATAGTTTCGACTTTACACAAACGAATACCAAATATCCATTAGTAATAGAATTAATAGTATAGTTTTTACTTTACACAAACCAATACCAAATATCCATTAATAATAGAATTAATAGTATAGTTTCGACTTCACACAAACGAATACCAAATATCCATTAGTAATAGAATTAACAGTATAGTTTCGACTTTACACAAATGAATACCAAATATCCATTAGTAATAGAATTAATAGTATAGTTTTTACTTCACACAAACGAATACCAAATATCCATTAGTAATAGAATTAATAGTATGCTTTCGACTTCACACAAATGAATACCAAATATCCATTAGTGATAGAATTAATAGTATAGTTTCGACTTTACACAAATGAATACCAAATATCCATTAGTAATAGAATTAATAGTATAGTTTCGACTTTACACAAATGAATACCAAATATCCATTAGTGATAGAATTAATAGTATAGTTTCGACTTTACACAAATGAATACCAAATATCCATTAGTGATAGAATTAATAGTATAGTTTCGACTTTACACAAATGAATACCAAATATCCATTAGTGATAGAATTAACAGTATAGTTTCGACTTTACACAAATGAATACCAAATATCCATTAGTGATAGAATTAATAGTATAGTTTTTATTTTACACAAATGAATACCAAATATCCATTAGTGATAGAATTAATAGTATAGTTTCGACTTTACACAAATGAATACCAAATATCCATTAGTGATAGAATTAATAGTATAGTTTCGACTTTACACAAATGAATACCAAATATCCATTAGTGATAGAATTAATAGTATAGTTTCGACTTTACACAAATGAATACCAAATATCCATTAGTGATAGAATTAACAGTATAGTTTCGACTTTACACAAATGAATACCAAATATCCATTAGTGATAGAATTAATAGTATAGTTTCGACTTTACACAAATGAATACCAAATATCCATTAGTGATAGAATTAACAGTATAGTTTCGACTTTACACAAATGAATACCAAATATCCATTAGTGATAGAATTAATAGTATAGTTTCGACTTTACACAAATGAATACCAAATATCCATTAGTGATAGAATTAATAGTATAGTTTCGACTTTACACAAATGAATACCAAATATCCATTAGTGATAGAATTAACAGTATAGTTTCCACTTTACACAAATGAATACCAAATATCCATTAGTGATAGAATTAATAGTATAGTTTCGACTTTACACAAATGAATACCAAATATCCATTAGTGATAGAATTAACAGTATAGTTTCGACTTTACACAAACGAATACCAAATATCCATTAGTAATAGAATTAATAGTATTGTTTCGACTTTACACAAATGAATACCAAATATCCATTAGTAATAGAATTAATAGTATTGTTTCGACTTTACACAAATGAATACCAAACATCCATTAGTAATAGAATTAATAGTATTGTTTCGACTTTACGCAAACGAATACAAAATATCCGTTAATAATAGAATGAATAGTATAGTCTCGACTTTACACAAATTTAATATCAAATATCCGTTAGTAATAAAATTAATAATATAGTTTCCTCTTTACACAAACGAATACCAAATATCCGTTACTAATAAAATTAATAGTATAGTTTTTTCAGACAAACGAATACCAAATCTTCCTCACTATTATATTTGATAGTATAGTTAAGGTTTTAGACAGACAGATACCAAATCTCCATAAGTAATATATATTAAGCATTTTATTCCAGGGTCGGCTTCACTGTTTAGCTGAGCTCTTGTTCGGGAAACTCAGTGAATTAGAAAATGAAAAACAAAAATGGACCACCCATAAAACGTATTGATTTTTCGGCAAGAAATGCACGAGTGATGACCGTTATTTTAGCGACGAATCTATTTAGAGAGCAATAAAATTATCCACCGAGAAAAAACAATGAAGATTAGGCATAATCGAAAGTACGAAGACGGTTATAAAATTCTTTATTATTCGCCTATTTTGCAATTTTATGAGTAATGTAATCTTATTGAAAACGAGAGTGCACCCGAGATTTTAATTACTCTTCAAGCGCGTTCAGGAGTAAAAATAGACGTTGGAAAACATTGCCCCAATCGATAGCAATGCTATGTTGCTTTCATACAACTTGCTGCTTGAAAATCATAGAGTGATGACTAGAAAGAGCTGCAAATTTGTTAAACAATGACTTATTTCTACAAAGAATAACTTTTATGATTTTTTTAAAGACTAATATTATAATACACTCACTTCAGTGTAGCCGCATTCAGCCTCAATCACCGCCTCGATAGGGTCCGGAATTGGGAACATGCCTTTTTCAGTAGCGCCGGCGGGAGCTCAGCGAATACTCGGCGAATACTCGGCGGATAGTGGTGATCAGGCTGGCTTTGGTGTTGGAAACGTCATGTTGGTGATGTTCTCGACGTATGACGATACAAAATAGTCCATTGGGGGGGGGGGGCAGTGAGAATTGGGTACAAAGTTTAGCAATCCTTCTAAAGCTAAGTCTGAGTCTCTTAGAACTTGCGGGCCGACGTCGAACCCTGTTGCCACACATACGGTCTGCCAGCGGCCAGCTGATTGCACCAGTTGATCACCACACTGTTTAGCACATTCAAGTATACTTTGGTGTTGACTTTCAAATCGACTTCAACGATGTGAGTGGCAAGATGTGGTTCTCACTCGAAACCACACCAAAGACCATAACCGTGGGTCGTCCGATGCGTAGAGCTGTGCCCTCAAGCGTTGAACTGTCCGGATTTGCATTTTGAGTGTGCTGGCAATGGTCCTATTGTCATAACTTGGATCGGTAGACAGCATGTTATACAGAGGCGCATTTTCGATCGCGCTCGTTGAAAATTGTGTCACTTATGATAGAGACACCTATCGCTCTTGGGATTTGTACACAACTGGCCAACTAGTAGTATGTTAAGGTACAACGGACTAGGTATTATGGTGTCTGCTCGATGCACAGTTAGAGATTAATAGGGATTAGTCAGCACAATGCCATATTTTCTCTAGAAGTATTCTCGCAAACTACTGGTTTCATTTGGTTGAAAGTTTATATGGACTGCAGCGAACAGAGTATTATGGCATCCGTTCGAAGCTCCGCTGCTAATTAAAAAGGATAAATAAGGATTAATCATCACAATACTTCATTTATTCTAGAACTTTTCTTGGAAACTACAGGGTCTATCTGGCTGAAATTTTGTATTGATCTTTCTTATTATCTGTCGCAGCAAACAAAGTAGTATAATATCTATTTGAATCACCGTTATGGATTAATAGGGATAAATGAAGATTAGTAAAAACAATATCACATTTATTCGCATTATTTGGATTCTTCAGACGATTGTATCTTGTCGAAGTCGGTTGAAGACTGTAGGTTCCCAGTGTGGGCGAACGAAAAATACAATTGCGTCCATTTTCTGTAGGCTGTTTTTGAACCCAGTCAACGACGGGTACTTTTGCTAGTATATATATATATATATATATATATATATATATATTGCACACACACAAACACACATACACACACATATATGTTGCGTATGAGCAAGAAGTGCGGGTAGATGAGAAAGAGAAAAGCGAGAGAAAGAAGGATAGAGTGGGTGGATCGTTGCAAAAGTCGATACTCAGAAGAGACAGCTGTTGGCCATTTTGAAGCCGATCGATCATTCCGTTGATTAGCAAAAGTATTTTCTGCTCGTTTCAACTGAATAACGCATCTGCTGTAATTTTCGGTTATGCATGGATCGATAAAAACGCAAAGAGTTGAGATCATTACCTTCCTGCCAGACACCAACCCGGCATCCACCCAACTACCCAGGCACTCAGTCTTTACAAATAGAAGCTAAAACAAACAATTAAATAAAGAACAGACAAACGGATAAACAACAAATCATATGCTTAAACAAAGCAGAAAAAGTCATAAAATAAACAACAACAAAACAAAACAAAACAAAAAAAACAGAAAAAGAATAGCAAAAATCACTTTTCCGTGAAATTGCATTAAATATAAAAAACAAAAACATTTTCACAAACTCTCCATCTCCATCTGTCCCTGTTTCTCTCCCCGTCCCTATCTTCATATATCCATGTCTCGTCATTTATATATCCCCATACCTTTATCTCTCTTTTTTTTTTATTTTTATATATTTTGAAATGTACACATCGCTCCCCATTTGGGGGTACCACATGGGTAAGGGAAAAATTGTTCACAATTAGAAATGAAGTAATGCAATCCGCTTAAAAAAGTACTGCTCACATAAAATTAATATACGGAAGTATAGATTTATGCGTAAACTTTAAGTATTTACTGAAGAGTCCTAGAGTGGATGAAACGCGGAATAATCAGTGTAGCTTAATCGCCATATACAATTTATAAATTACTATATATATAAGGCCCAAGCTCCATTTGTTAACACAATGACCTTCGCTTAATACGCTTGTAGCAGTTTGTTCATTACTTTCCAATAGGCTAAATCCAAGATAGGGAGCATTTATAGTCATCCATATACAGTACTGTCCCGCCGTATTACAACTCATCAGTGTGGCTAGACTGCTTACTATTTTAAGCCAGGTTTATAACTCGACCATCTAACAGACAGTCGGCGCTCCTAACCTTTACGCTATTCGACTGCTTCCAAGGTGGGTATGTGAATATATATATATATATATATATATATATATATATATATATATATATATATATATATATATATATATATATACACACACACATATATATACAATTATATAAATGCAACTTTATGTGTGTGTGACTGAGTGAGTTCCTTATAGACCCCTAAACAGCTGAACAGATTTTCTTAAAAATTTATAGAACTTTAGTGTATAAGTCTGGGAGTGATCTTAGTTTAGTTTTGTCTCAGAATGCCCTCGATTATTACCGATAATCGCTAATCAAAACCGTTATTTTAATTTATCTATCATCAGTAAAACCATGTTTTTCATGTCGTCGCTTAACAAGAATGATAGAACAACGACCCGTGAAAATTTTACTGTGGGTAAATTGATAGTGTGTTTTTTTTTGTTTGTTTTTTGCATGAAGTGGTCTGTAGGTTGAAACTCCGCACATAAATTTCTTAATGTTTTTTTTTTTCGTTAACTGAAAAAAAGTTTATATAAAATAATTTTATAAAAAAAACAGTATTTTCTCTAGAGTGCAATGTAGAATAACATTCATTTTGGACTAAGTTACTGCATAGAGACATGTGAAGCTGCCTTCCGGGAGATTTCACGGATTTCGATGACAATAAAAACATAGGAGTGTGAAATATTCGTAGATCATCATTCAGTCACGGGCAACGTCGAGTCTCCTTGCTAGTGTATATATAAATCTCTCAATTTTTCTACATATTCTGATCTCTCTCCATCTCTTTCTCCCCATTTATGCCTTTATATTTCTCCATCTTTTTTATTATGTCAATATTTCTATTTTGGCCTACGAAAAAATGCATGAACAGCCCCGCCTGTCTTCTTTTGTCCTCTAATTCTCACATTCCACGTTTCTAACAAAAAGGGCAAATTTTCTTTTTTATGGGGCGGAATCTATCCACCTAATAATCATCCTTGGCGAGTTTTTGGTCTTAATGCAACATTTAATTTAGCTTTTTACATCAAGTAGCTTCATCTCGTAACTGGAATGGTTTTCGTAAAGACTCGCTTAATTACTGTAAGACTTTCTTTGGTCTAAGTAATTATATAAACAGAAACGAGTCTGTGAATTGGTCTCCCGTTTGAAATTAAATAAGATATATAGAAAATATAGAGCAATTAACTCTTAATTATTGTACTCATATTTATCTCTCTGTCTTTTAACGCAAATCTGTATTTATGAAACATCTTGCTTTTAATTGTTTAAAAAAATAGGTTCAGATAGAACTAATGTGACAGCTATAGATAAGAAAGAAAGGAGAAAGAGGAGGAGACACAGAAAATATAGATATTATAACGAGAGAGGATGAGAAAGGAAGGGTGCGGATAGAGATATAAAGACGAAGAGAAGAAAGGAAATAGAGGGGGAGGACGAGATGACGCTTCACAGAGGGAGATAGAGACGCAAAACATATTCTTTTCAGATAAAAGAACGTTTTATAGATCAAACAAACAATAAAAAAATATGAATTAATTGGACGATTTAATAAAATGAAATAATTTTCGAAAAAATAATGAAAAAAATACTCTTAGTAAAATCTTTCTCTATTCGGATGGGGACAGCTGGTATATATATATATATATATATATATATATATATATATATATATATATATATATATAGTAACCCACATACGGTACTGTTTCGTTGTATCACAACTCATCAATGTGGCTAGACTAGCGCTTTCCCTAGCCGAGGATTGAACCTACAACAATCGCGTTGATAGTCGGCTGTTCTACCAACTGGCTCATGAAAGCGGTGCTCGCAAAAAATCTCACCAAATATCACGTTAAACAAACCATAGCTTTTATAATGGTCGAGATGCTTGTTTATTTATAAACAAAAAAACAAAAAACAAACAGCGATTATGCTATAAGCTATTTAAGTAGCGGATGAGATACATTTACGACGGTGCTCTACCCAAAGAGGGAGGCTTAAATATATAGTCATCCACATACAGTACTGTTTTGTTGTATCACAGCTCATCACTGCGGCTAGACTATTACATATCTTTGGCCGAGGATTGAACCTACAACCATGGCGTTGATAGTCAACAGTTCTACCCACTGGCCCATGGGGGGATGCAAATGATCTCCACAAATGCCCATTTAAATAAACAATCGTCTACCGCTTTTACACTGCTCGAGCTGCTTGTTTATTTACAAACAAACACACACACACACACACACACACACACACACACACACACACATATATATATATATATATATATATATATATATATATATAGAAAGGGTGCGTTCGATATTTGAGATCATATATTACATTTTTTTAGAACATATTACATATACTATTTTAACATCTATCACATATTTTAAAATACAAACAACAAATCTGTAATTAAATAAAACGACATTGGTACATAAGCAACACTTTCATTTCATAATTTCATCCAATGAAACCTCCCCCTTCCCCGCTTCAATGACCTATTCGAGACCTAAAACTTTGGCACGCGCGTATAACATAGTCCTCGTTCATGATGTTCGTTACACTGAACATGGATGCTTTCAGAGAATCTTTGGTGTTATTAACATCTCTCTCATCTCCCCACACGTAATAATCCAGCGGATTAAGGTCTGGAACGCTTCGAAGTCACGGGTTAGGGGTAATATAATGATGAAAATGTTCCGTTAACCATTCTTGAGTGATTTGAGCCCTATATGATGGTGCATTATCTTGTTGAAAAAAGTAGGACATTTCTTTTATTACTCTATCGACCCATGGCTTAACAACAGTACACAGGGAATCAATGTAAGTAGCAAAATTGACTCTTGGTCCTTGTGAATAGAAATGTGGTAGCATTACATTGCTAACAACCCACAAAGCCATAATAGTTGCAGGAAATTTTGTGTGCATGACTCTTGGAACGTCAGAGGGGTCAGGACATAGCCATCTGTCATTCCTTCGTTTTACCTTTTGGTCCTGATCGAAGTTCTTTTCGTCTGGAAAAAAAAAGCAATGTCTTGTTCAGAAAGATGTTTCAGCTTGTTTAAAAGATTTTCTTTAGTGGCCCAAGACATAAATTGGTCTCTCTTCATCACATAGGATGTGTATCGAAGATTCATGGACAGTCCTTTGAATTGCAGCACCGCAAACACTAAGATCTTTTGCAATTGACTTCATTAACTTCTGGGGGCTCTCGTCAATAATATTCTGAACTTGTTGAATAAATTCGTGTGTTCTAATGCTTTACAAGCGTTGCTGGTGCTTTTTACGTTTAGGAACAGAAGAAATGTGGCCATCATTATTTTCTAATTCTTTGCGAACTTTAAAAACAAAAGATCAGGCGACTTTAAGAATTTTTGCAATTTGCAAATCGCTGTATTATTCGAACTATTACGTACGTTACATCTTTTCATTTCTTGTTTGAGTTTATTAACTCCCATGATTAATTGACGATATAAAAAAAGTAAAAGGTAATATAATATACAAAAAAAAAAGAATTGGTAAAAGAATTGATGTTCTCAGGCACACCCTATATATATATATATATATATATATATATATATATACAGTGATGATCATATTTATTGGCACGGTAAAATAAAAGTTAAATTTTGTCTAATAAATTCTAAAAAAGGGATTAAATTTAAAAAAATAACAAAGTATATTATGTATTTTTAACTGGCCTTTCCGATGCAGCAATCGGATTTTAGAAAAAATAAATAACAAAGGAACAACAAACATAATTGCAAAAAACCCTTGTTCAAAATTATTGACACGATTTATTTAATAATCAATTGTATAGCCTTTGGCCTTGATTACCTTCCTCAGTCGCTTTTCATAGTTTACAACCAAGTTGTTGCACTCTTCAGCAGTAATTTTAGCCCACTCTTCCTGACAATAATCCTCCAATTGAATAAGATTTTTAGGCTTCCTTTGCATTACCCTCAATTTTAATGTTCTCCATAAATTTTCAATTGAATTAAGGTCTGGGCTTTGTGATGGCCACTCCAAAACATTAATATGATTGTCCTCAAGCCATTTCTTAGTCAGTTTAGCCGAATGCTTTGGGTCATTATCTTGCATGAACCACCAACGACGACCAAGTGAGAGCTCTTTAGCAGAGTCTTTCAGGTTTTCATCCAATATTTTAACATAATCTTCCTTTTTTATGCTACCTGTGACCTTAACAAGTCGCCCTGGTCCAGAGGAAGCAAAGGATCCCCAAAACATCAAACTGCCTCCACCGTGCTTCACTGTGGGTATGGTGTTCTTAGGCAGGAAAGCTTCGCCAGATTTTCTGTAAATATAAGACACTTTATTATGGCCAAATAACTCTATTTTCGTTTCGTCAGTCCATAGAACACGTTTCCAGAATGCAACATCTTTATCAATATGACGTTTTGCAAAGGCTAGCCTTGCTTTCAGGTGTATAGGCTTCAATAAGGGAGTCTTTCTCGGACGACATGCTTTTAACCCAGCTCTCTTCAAAACTCTACCAACTGTATGTCGATATACATTCACTCCAGAGGTGCTCTGTTCATCAACAATCTCCCCAACAGAGATCCTTGGGTTTTGTTTTACTTGTCGAACAATTTTCCGTTCATCTCTTGGGGAAATAATCCTTTTTCTCCCTCTACCCTCTAAACTCATAACGTGGCCTTGCGATTTGAACTTGTTTATTATGGCTCTAACAGTGGATTTGGGAAGGTTTAGCTTCTTTGAAATCTTATCATAGCCCTCCCCATTGGTATGGCATGCTACAACAAGCTTCCTGACGTCTTCGCTGTGTTCCTTAGTTTTAACCATGGCGATTGAAAATTATAATTTAGTAACTTATAATAGTTTAAATAAATCGCTATCTAAAAATTATCTGAAAAAAATTATTCACTGAATTAGCGTTAAACAAGCATAATATGGCTATAAAAAAGTTCAGAAAGCACGTAAACCGGAAATTGATTGATATTATACTGATACTAAAAGAAAAACAAAGCCGTGCCAATAATTTTGAACAAGGGTTTTTTGCAATTATGTTTGTTGTTCCTTTGTTATTTATTTTTTCTAAAATCCGATTGCCGCATCGGAAAGGCCAGTTAAAAATACATAATATACTTTGTTATTTTCTTTAATTTAATCCCTTTTTTAGAATTTATTAGACAAAATTTAACTTTTATTTTACCGTGCCAATAAATATGATCAGCACTGTATATATATATATATATATATATATATATATATATATATATATATATATATATGCATATAATATTTGTGGGGTACCAAATTTTCACATTGCAATTATGAAGGAGAGACTTATTTTAATCGTGAATATCAATTATTTACGATTACAAGAAGTAGAAAAAAAAATGAGGCCAACCAAGAGTTTTCTCCCTTACTCTTCTATAGCTAGATCTTGATATTTTTTATTCAAAATAAAATCGAGAAAAACCCATGAGAGAAACTATACGTTTAAAATAAAGTAGAGTTATAGTGTATTAACGGGGGAAAAAGGTGGAGACTATATATCTAAAATAAAACTACGTGCGATCTATGTACAATGATAGAATCCTCTACAGGGTAATCACATTCAAACCTAATAGACATTCCTTCTGTTTACAAACAGAAGGTCTCTTCAAACGAACGTGAATAGTCTCCAAGATCTTCGAATAAAAGTTGAAATGAGCGCAACTCAAAAAGATAAATGAATCAAATCTGAATTTCGTAACAAATAAGGGATTTTTAAGCAAATCATCAGCAATCGAAGGCACAGATATGTTACTAAGAAAGTAGGTAGGTTCAGTTCCTCATTTTGCTAGGTATGTGTTGTTAGACTCTACGTACTATCTAATCTTAACGTCGTTCAACCCACGTAGTCAGCACTGCAACTATATATACATTGGAAAATTACGTTATTGTTATTGTCTTTTCGAGAGGACACCATTAATGTTTTCGTAGAAAACACAACACGTAAGTTTGAAACAAAATAGCATTTTTCTAGTGTTGAGATGATTTGGATTATTTATGAACTGTTTTTTTTATATATATATTTATGAACTGTTTCCTTTTTAATCAAACAACAATAACAACAACAACAACAACAATAAGCAGTTCATAAATATATATAAAAAAAACATATATTTGTTAAAAAACCGATAATCGCTAATCGAAACCGTTGGAAAAAAGGTCACAAAAATGTTTTATAACAGTTATATTTTTATGTTTGATGTAAAAAAATACCAACACTTCTGATGTTTGATTAAAAACAGTTCATAAACATATTTTTATTATAAGGGCTAAAATTATGTTATAAAAATTGTTTGGATAAATTTTACTTTAAAATGACGACCTTTAGTCTTTTTAACAGATACCGGAAACGAATATCGCATTGAAAATTCCCGCAATTAAGTAGTTTTCTGAATATTAAGCAATGTAATTCCTTATGTTAAAAGTAGTGGCCATTGTTGTATGCACCAAAATATGCAATATAATGATACTTTCCATGATCGAAGTTGTCCACATCTTTATAGGCCGCCTGTCCATCCGATAAAATTCGTGTTCCTGGTAGGACGAACGAATTAATTATCAGGACCGTTGAATATGGCTCGAACCTCTGTAATATTACTAGTTAACAGCATGGATTGGGACACGTGGATCCTACCCCCTCATCATAGAAAGTATCAACATGACGATATTATTCATGAAGAAAATTCGTTGATCCCATTGACCCCTCGATGCACACGTAAACCATAGAAAGTTTATGGTCTCATTGCAAAAAAGAAAAAAAATAAGAAACAGAGAAACTTTTGGAATGCATATAATGGAATTCATGTGGCGAAGAAGGGAAAAAGAGGAAGTTTTCCCCGTATAATCAAAAGTATTCGTGAACAATATTTGTTTAAAAAATATGTTTATTGTTTAAAATTTAAAATGAAAAGGTTTATATTGTTTAAAATTAAAAAAAGTTCTGTATATATTGTTTAAAATAAAAAGTGTTAATTATTTTAAACAGATCTGTTTATATTGTATATTTTTGAAAAAGAAGTTCTGCTTATTTAAAACTGTTAACTTCTGAAATACCGATATTATTGTTTACATATTGTTGACATAGTAACATAACGGTGATTAGGGTAATTTGGTTATTTTTATATGATATAGGAATCGAGTTATTCTGCCGATAAATATCCAATCTTACCCGATTTTTTTGCATTTAAAACGAAACCGATTAAAAATATTTTCGGTTTTATTTATTTATTTTATTATCTATTTATTACCGTTTTGAGTATGTTAGAAACGTAGAAAAATATAAATGTATAAATCTATTTAAAAGTAAATAGATTAAGAAAGAAAACGATTTAAAAATAGGGTTCATGGCCTTGTTTTTATTTATTTAAGCATGCACAGAATTTTGAAATCGAAAGACCTAAACCGGAACTTGTAAAGCGGAACCGGATGGACGGTTTAAACGCCCAAGCAAGGCTATTTTTACATTATAATAGATATACCTAGCTCTACTTACGTAGAGTTTACATTATAATATATATACCTAGCTCTACTTACGTGTTTAACACTTTTAAGTAAATACTGAGAATTGATACATAAAATATTATATTTCCTCATAAAATATTTAAATAAAATACGTACAATAATTATGCATACACACATATATACTTCATACATATATTTAATTAGCCTGAGTGCCCGACGTTGCCCGAGTGTTTGGAGGTGTGTTTTGAGCAAAAAAAAGTGATAGTAGGCAAGCAGGTTCGAACTCGTACCGCGAAGGAAGAAAAGAACGCGAAAAAAAGTGACGTCTGTGCTGTTGTGCCTATCGCCGAACCGGAAGTGACGTAGGTTTAAATTAAGGCTAGACAATCGAAAAGAGGGGATGACTTTTGAAAATATCGGCGAAAACAGCTACTCTTCCTGTAAAAAAGTATGCAGTTGAGAGTGAGGGAATTAATGTTTGTGGCCAATTTTTCGATATTTGTCGTCCGAAAGGTTGTGCTTCAAAACGATATCGATCTTATGAAAATCCGTCTCCTTTGTCGAATTTTTTAGGCATGTATACATTTAACCAGATAGGTGAGATTTATATCATAGATAACATGTTCCCATGTTCAAATCTTTGTGTGAATATTGTGAGTATAAACTCACAAATATATCTACATGCAAGCACGGACTGAGTAAGTAATCAATATAAATTACTTGCACGTAGAATAGATCCGTTTATTGGCATGTTTATTTTTTAGACACGTCTCCACCATTCATTTCGCTTATTTTAACCTAATCGAGTTGTTGTAATAAGATTATTAAAATGCGTTTCTTCTCATCCTCTGATCTCTCTTAAGCATGATCTTCCATTTGAGACATAACAAAACTGAATCACGTGTGACAAGAAATAAGTTACATAAAGAAAGGATTAGGCGATGGAATGAAGTGATAAAAAATAATTACTTAAATGGAAAAACGAAATGAAATGAGAAAATTAAAGATGACAGGCAATTAATGTCGCCCCGAACAAAATGGGACAAAAAGTGAAAAAGACGAAATAATAGAAACTTTAAAGAAGAAAAAAATGCATAAAACGGAAGAGCGAAGAAATAGAAAATGAGCAGAAAATGTGAAAAAAAAACAAATTAATGAAAACTGGTAAAATACGAAAAAAAAAATTAAAGAAAGAAAATAATGTGTGAAAGAAAAGAAAAAAGAAGAAAAATGTGAAAACAAATTTAATTCTAAGATGTAAAAGGAATTAAGAAAAATACGAACTATTTTAAATAAATAAAAATAATAATTTAATCTAAAAAGTAAAGCAATAAGCAGATAAGAAAATATGAAACGTGAAAATGCAAAAAAGAAAATGTGAATAAAATAAAGGCAAAAATAAAAAATACAAAGCGATGTAAAACAAAATGCAAGTTTTCTAACTAAAATATCAACTATGAGAAATTAAGAAACAATAATTATGTCTCAGAAGTAAAAAAGAAAAAGAAGACAAATGTGAAACGTAAAATGAAAACAAAAATACGTGAAAAAAAATGAAGGAAGTATAACACTACAAAGGAATATAAAAGAAAATGTAGGTTCTCTTATGAAAAGTATTAATATATGAGAAATAAATTAAAAAAGTGAAGTAGTTAACTCTATAAAATAATTTAGAGAAATTTGAAAATATTTTGTTCTACAATATATAAAAATAATAAAATATATGAAAAAACAACTATAAACAAAAGTAATTCGTTCTAAAAATAAATAGAAATAAAATCATATGAAAAACAAAAAAAAACAAATTAATTCGTTTTAAAAATAAATAAAACAAGAATCATATAAAAACAAATATAAGCAAAAGCAATTCATTTTATAAATAAATAAAAAGCAAAAAATTATATAAAAAAATAAAAACAAGAATGATTCGTTCTAAAATTAAATAAAAACAAATTATTGAAAAACAAATAAAAACAAAAACAATTCGTTCCAAAAATAATTAAAAACAAAAATCTTATCAAAACACATATAAAGAAATTAATTCGTTCTAAAATGAATAGAAAAAAAATCATATGAAAACGAATAAAAAAAACAATTCGTTCTAAAAAAATTAAAACAAAAATCATATGAAAAACAAATAAAAACAAAAATAATCGTCCTAAAAATAAATAAAAAAGCAAAAATCATATGGAAAACAAAACAAAAGTAATTAGCTCTGAAAATAAATAAACTATTATTGAAAAACAAATAAAAATAAAAACAAATCGTTCTTAATATAACTAAAAAAACAAAAATCATATGAAAAACAAAGAATACTAAAAATAATTCGTTCTAAAAAATCATATGAAAACGAATAAAAAAACAATTCGTTCTAAAAAAATTAAAAACAAAAATCATATGAAAAACAAATAAAAGCGTAAAAATGGAAACAAAAATACGTGAAATCAATGAAAATACATGAGACATTTATTCTTAAATCATATAAAAACAAATAAAAACAAAAATAATGCGTTCTAAAAATAAATATAAAAGGAAAATCATATAAAAACATATAAAAACAAAAATTATTCGTTTTGAAAATAAATTAGTAACAAAAATCATATAGAAAGACAAATAAAAACAAGAATTATTCGTTCTAAAAATAAATAAAAAAATAGTCATATTAAAACAAATAAAACAAAAATAATTCGTTCTAAAAATAAATAAAAAAATAATCATATTAAAAAAAATAAAATAAAAATAATTCGTTCTAAAAATAAATAAAAAAATAATCATATTAAAACAAATAAAAATAGAATAATTCGTACTAAAAATAATGATATTAAAACAAATAAAATAAAAATAATTCGTTCTAAAAATAAATAAAAAAATAAAAACTATATAAAAACAAATATGGTGATTTGAAAATTTTAAAGGATGAAGTGAAACAAAAACAATTCATTCTAAAAGTAAAAGCGAAAGATAATCTAAACCAAATCAAAAAAAGAAAAGAAAAATTTACAAAGAAATAGAAATAAGAAAAAACGAAATTTAACAAACAAGAAAACATTTAACGAACGCATGTTAAAGAACAGAACAACTATACATTCGCCAAAAGGCAAAATAAAGAAAATAATAGGATTAAATACAGCTAAAAGCAAAAATATTTTAAAAAATGTGAAATCTAAAAACGTGAAGAATATAAATGGCCAATCGAAATAAAAAAAAACAAAAACGGAAGAAAAATCTGATGGACAAAATTGTAGAAAGTAGATAATAAAGATGATACTTTAATCGCAAAGTACAAAGAAAAATATGAGGAATAAAGTGAAAATAAATCAAATAAAAAGAAAACTTATTAAAAACTAAAACGCGTAAAAATGTCACAGCAAGGAAATGTGTAAAGATATCTATAATATAAATCTCACCTTTCTGTTTAAACGTATACGTACGTATGTATGCATGCATGCATGTATGTATGCATGTATATTTGCCTAAAACGTTCGACAAAGGCAACAGATTTTCATTAGAATGGTATCGTTTTAAACTCGACCCTTCGGACGACAAATATCAAAAAATTGGTTTAAAACCTTAATTCCTTCACCTTCAGCTGGGCACTTTTCTACAAGGGGGAGTCGCTTTTTTCGTCGATATTTTCGAAAGTCATCCCCTCTTTCTGATTGTCCAGCCTTAATTTAAACCTTCACCATCCGGTTTGGCTATGGACGCAACGGCAAACCCGTTACGTTTTTTTGTTCACATTCTTTTCTTCCTTCGCGGGTTCGATCCTGCCTGCCCACTACTACTTTCTTTTTCTTCGTTTTTTTGCCCACACATCCAAACGCCCGGCAACGCTTAGCACCCAGGTTAGTCTATAATATAAACCTCACCTGTCTGTTAAAATATATGTATGTATGTACGTATGTTTGTGTTTGCGTGTATGTATGTGTGTGTGTGTTGGGATGGAGAGGGCTCCCGTAAGCCATGGGAAGGCAACCTTTCTAGGAGAAGCAAATCTCTGATTTAAAAAACCATAAAGCGGGAGATCTGTACCCGCATTAAGCTGGTCTGCAGTTTGAATTGTTGCTGGCTATTTTGCGCTTGCTTGTTGCTGTAACATCTTTGTATAGATACTCCTTCAGGCATTTGTCTATAAAATTGGTCCTATGGCGATGGAAAAGTTGTGACGCATGAAGGCTTGAAAAGCATTTCAAGCCTTCATACGTCACAAGCATGTAACAATTGATCTCAATGACCGTCTCCAGTGTCATGCCTGCTTGAGCGTGTGAATTCGCCGGTAGGACTAAAAAAAAGTTATTTTTGGGCTCATGGACTTTAAGTGTCTGAGGGAGTGGCACTCGTCTGACAAGACGTTGAATTATCATCATGCATGTATGCATGTATGTATGGATGTATTTCTGCCTAAAACTTTAATCAGACGCGATAGATTTTCACGAGATTGATATCATTTTGAAGCTCGATGTCTCGGGCGACAAATATCGAAAAATTGGCCCAAAACATTAATCCTTTCTTTCTGAACTGGGCAGTTTTCTACAAGGAGGGGTCGATATTTTGCGAGCCAATTTTTCAAGTCATCATATCGGTTGGATTGACTTTGCCTAATTTTAACGTCAGGAACTTCCGGTCGCGTTATGGAGTCGGGGTAAGACGTCAGGTTTCTTTCAATTTCGTTTCCGCTTTCGCGTCACGGGTTCGAGCCTGCCTGCCTACTACCACTTTTTTTTTTTGCTCAACACACACCTTCAAAGACCCGGGCGACGCCGAGCACCCAGGCTATTTTTACATAAAGGAAAAAAATTCAAGGGGAGGACATCAAAAATATATCTTTTAAAAAATAAATTGAAATAAGGAAACAAAAGGGAAATATTAACGAGATCGTAATTAATGAACTTTTGGCGTTGCTGAGAGATTTATATAGTTGCTTCAAATCATTGAGGCGAAAAAAAAAAAACAAAAACAAAAAAAAAAACGTGATGAATTTACTAAAAATTGAATTAGATCAAATATCAATTCCGCAGTGAAGTTTATGTTGGCTTAGTTTCAGTAGTCCCGCATCACACTCGAATTCTAAATGAATTTATTTATTTTAATTTTAATTTACGTGTAATGCGAGTGAATTCACGATATCGTCGCGTTGTAATAATAAACAGTAAAGAATGAATTCTTTGTGTAAAAATAAATGTTTAGTTGCAAGCACTAATAAATGAAGGTAGTTAGATTTCAAGGTTATAGTAGTTAAAACCGGAAGTAAAAACCGGTTAGTCCCGCAGGTTGTGTTTTAGACCAAATAAAAAAAAAGCCAAAAGAAAACAACAATAATAATAATAATAATAATAATAATAATAATAATCGCGTTTTTTTTTTATTATATTTTATTTTTTAAAATTTTATTATGGGAAAAACAGAAAGCATTAATCAGGGGAAAAAGAAAAAAAACAACAAAAAACGGCATAAATAAACTTGTACGATTCCAAACCATGTTTCCTCGTACTGTTCCGTGTGAACGCATCCGATGCGGTGTAAATGGGGAGCGGGGAAAGGAGGAATCTAATAGAGAGAAAATATGTTGCAACTTCCATTGAATCAAACCGATTTTGGGAGTGGACTCTCACCGGAAAATTAATAGGAATGTACCATTGTCGAGGAACTGTAGAGGTAATAGGCATATAGCACGCCTCAGATGATGTGCTACAGTTTGTACGCATTACATTTGTGTGTAATGTCATGATTTTTAATCCTATTAAGGTCAAAGTCGGAGGGGAAAAATGAGTTCAGTTTATTTATATAGAAGAAGAAGAACAGAAGAAGAATAGAGAAGAAGAGACAGTAACAATTTATAGACCTACCAGAGATAACGCATCTGATGATTGTAAAGAAATTGCTAACTATTGCATAACTTGTGTAACACGATTTTGTGCCAAACCCTATTGAAGACGTTAGATATAACAACAACTATCTGCTTTATGACAAAAAAAAAATCTACATACACTGCTCCTGTGCAATTCAGCACGTCAATTGTTGATGTTACAAGACACGTCTTAGTAAGATAACGTTATCGCCTTTGTCAAGAAACATTTTTAAACATGCTTGATCTATCCAGGATTATCTAATCGTGTACAGACCAGATTACAATAGCAAAGTGTGGAATTTAAAAATGGATGACTTAACAGAAATCGAACAATTGATTGTAATTCATTTCGGTTGTACAATTGCTAAATTCATCATGTACATTATTGATGTCCATAAAATCGTTTTCATCCATTTATTTCTTCATATTTTGTGTCCACCATAAACACAAAGTTGAACGAATTCCCAAGTAAGCCCTGTGCACTCTCTTTTCAATAGATCGTTATGGAAGCTGTGAAGTATTGTGCGAGCCCATCAGTTATGTAGCACACACTATTATTACTAAACACAGCACACATTAACATTTATATTTTGCCAGAATCTGACTCGAGGCTTTGTTCCCTAAATTATTTACGATGTCAACAGGAAAACATACAAGATAAGATAATTTGCAAAAGAAATACGAGCATATCGAAATGATTAAAATGAACAAAGTCGCCCAATGCATGATGGCATATACAACAGTCATTAACCCCATGGTTGATGATGATGATGATGATGACGATGATGATGTATCGGGGTACTTACCATCAGCCAGCCTTTCTGTAGGGGTTTATTAAAACGGACCACAACATATCAATTTCTCACAGGGCCGATTCCATTAGAAGATCGTTCTACTAATACGCTTGAATGACCTTTCATTTGAAATAAAACGCTTATCTGGATAACCCTGTACGTTTTTTTTTTTTGCGAGTTCTACCTCACACCGTTATGCGTTTTCGTTTCATATACACCAGGTATTCAATTTAACAAACAGATAGAAGGATGAGTAAAACCGCGTGACGAGATTAGTTTCTCCCAATATTAAAAGCTGCCAAATATGGCCTTTCTTAACTGCTACAGTTTCATATCATATCAAAGAGAATTCATTGTTGGAATAATTGATAGTATCTTCACCGAAACGAACAAACAAGTAAAAAGAAAAGAAATGCGAAAAACAAAACATTCTAAATTTTCAACTATGGCGTTTTGGTTTAAGCCACGGTTGGATATATTTGTTCGTAAATTAGAATTGAACAAAGAAAGAGAAAGAGAGGAAGAAATAGAAGGAGAAAGAGAGAGAGCGAGAGAGTGAGAGAATGTGTGGATGTGTGTGTGTGTGTGTGTGTGTGTCAGAGAGAGAGAGAGAGAGAGAGAGAGAGAGAGAGAGAGAGAGAGAGAGAGAGAGGAAGAAAGAATAATACCAGGGTCGTTCAAAAAGTCTCCTATTAATTTTTAACTTTAAAGATTAACAATGCCGATAGCCATTAGTCGCGTGCTCTCGTGTAATGAATGAATGCGTGAATGTAGGATTGACATGAAATTCTTAAAGATAAACTAAAATGACCGAAAAATGGGCAGAAATGACTTAAATGAATAAAAAGTAAATGACTTAGAATGACTTTAATGAACTTAAGGATGAATTGAAAGACCTTAAGAATAACTTGAATGCTTAAAAAATAACTGGAATCCTTCAAAAACAACTTGAATGATCTGGAGAATGACTTGAATGGCTTTGAGATTGAGTGGTCGTAAAGTGGGTGATCATTTTACATTAAATTAATACAGAAAAGTGATCTCCCACTTTATATCACAATAAATACAGCATGTAGTAAGAACAGATCTTGGCCAAAAGGCCAAGAAAAAGGTATTTATTTGCTCCCCCACCGAGCAAATTAGGCACAAGGCCGATTTTTAATGTGAGGAGTAAAGGGGAAATGGGGACCAACTCTCTGCGGAGTAGGTGAGCTGTATAGTGACAATTGGTATGAAGGGTTGGTATTTATTTGCTCGCCCACCGAGCAAATTAGACACAAGGCCGATTTTTAATGTGAGGAGTGAAGGGGAAATGGGGAACAACTCCCCTGGGAGTAGGGGAGCTGGATAGTGACAATTGGTATGAAGGGTTGCCCCTACATTGACCAAGGTCTTATATGTGGGGTTGCCCCCCACATATGGCCTTTGCTTGCAGTATCTGCCGGAACAGATAAACACTTTGATCTTGGCCAATAGGACAAGAAAAACTTAATAAGTTAAGGACAGCATCTATTAACAACATACCTTTGATTTTAATCAAAAAGGCCAAGCACAAAAATGTTACGGATCGACCGACCGACGGAGTCGCTTGCACGCGACTGAAAAGCTACAAAGTGATATCATTAAAACATCGTTTTTTTTTTTTACATGGTCACCAATATTCTCATTGCATTTTTGCCAGCGATGAACGTTGGCTGTGCATGAACTTCCAGAGCGCGATTTATCATGTGAGGGTCGTTCCATTTTTTGAAACTTAAAACGCTGAAGAGCTACGAAGATGAGAATGGTACAATTAAAACGAGCTACGTTTTGTGTTTTAGAATTTATTTTTCTTCATACTCACCACCATTCACAAAGTAGTTTTGCAAGGAATTCAGTGACGCATCTCCGCTTCTGACGCACGTGCATGACGGGGGTTGCTTTCTTAGAGTTGATACTGTCAATATCTGCAATGAGGAGATGAAATTCTCAGGTGATGAATGCATAATTCACTCATCATGATAATGCAATTTTAATTTTTCTTGGATCTATTCGGGCGAAATAAAAATAGGAGGCGTCATTTTTGGAACGTAAGAAAGAAAAGGGAGAGGAAAGTAATATTGAGTCGAACGAAACAATATGGAATAAAGAAATTAAGTAGGAATACACACAAGAGTATAGATGAAACAAATAAAGAAGACATGATAAAAATGTGGCGCAGACGTTAGTTTGAAAACATTGCTTCCGGGTAACGCTGAATTTTTTTTGCAATGATAAAATAATAAATAAAATTAGCATACAAGTTTTGAGTTAAAAGAAAACAAAGAAAAGCAAGTAGGGAAGGAGAGGCGAAGAAAGATAATGAGGAGTGAGGAAAAAAGAGAAAGAGAATTGAAGGTGTAAAAGTAGAGAGAACGAGAAAGGAGTTGAGCAGAAAAAGAAAATACAAGAAATGGGTAATGAGAGAAAAAGAAAGAGAGGAAGAGATAAATAGATAGATAGATAGGTAGAGAGAGAGAGAGAGAGAGAGAGAGAGAGAGAGAGAGAGAGAGAGAGAGAGAGAGAGAGAGAGGGGGAGTTATAAGAGAAATGTTGTAAAAGAGATGAGGGAGAGGGAAGAGGAGAGGAAGACATATAGAAAGTGTATGAGAGAGTAAAAGAGAGAAAAAGAAAGAGGGAAGAAGAGAGGAGAAACGAGAGGGGAGGACTAAGATGAGCAACATGCAGAAAAAGAAAGAGAGGCAGGCAGTAAGAGAATGAGTGATGGGGAAGAGAATGAGAAAGAGAGAGAGAAAGAGAGAGAAGGTGGAAGGAAATACGAGACATAAATAGGGGAAAGAAGGGAAGACCAGAATAAGAAAAAGAAATCAATTTCAGTCACACATTTCGCATGAATCAAATGTTTCTAATGTTAGCATTGGTTTCCCCGATATATGTCTAGTTAGAAGTCTTTCTAGAAATAATTCAGATTCTTACAAAAGGAACGTGGTGAAGGTTGCCAAGATTCTAGGTAAAAATGTTTCAAACACCCAGTTTGGTAATTCATGTCGGTAACCACTTAGCCATTGTCAACTCGCTAAAAACAGCAGGCCGTTATAATACAGAAACGTATATTCGTTCGTACAATCTGCTAGTTTAGCGATTTGAGCTTAAGCGTGACAGACAGACAGACAAACCGACCGAAGAACGGACAGGATTCTTATAAAGAATCATTAACTATAATATAATTTTACCCCCTCCTTTTTTTTACCAAAGAATAATTATTTATCCAGGTTGAAAGGCCTCACGAGAATAAGACTCTATGTTATCAGGTGACTGGCGAGACAATATGGTGATGGCGATGGAGATTGGGCAGGATTTAATTATTTAAGGGAACGGCTCAACAAGAACTAATTTACATTGAACATGAAAACAACCATATTGTAGTCTATGCTACTATCATTTGTAGGGGGAGGTTACTTGTTTTATCCGTGTCATGAAGGCGTCTCTGGACCAGTGTTTAGGTCCTTGGCACGGCAACACGCTCCCTCGGGAAATAAACGATATACATATAGACCGTAGACGTTCGTTACATCAACGATGGGTCACTAGAATTGATTTGTCTCAGCTACATCAGTTGGTAGTTCTTTTCTCTGAGTTTTCTTGGCGTCATCATAGGCAGCATGTTTAACGTCATTAATGGCAGCAGGAACCGTTGAGCTAGAATCGAATGCTTTTAAAAAATAAGCGACAAGACGTTATCTTTTTATAGAAATAGAATGGTTTTATTTTTAACATTTAGGGAGCTTTTTAAATTCGGTGATTGTCGACCCACGTCCGTCGTCGGCTGGAATCGGCCCCAAACTGTTATGAACGTCGAGGCATGCAACCCGTCTCGTTTGTTATCCCAACCTCAAGTATTTTCACAACAATACAATTCTTATCCATTTTTTAAGAGAGAGAGAGAGAGAGAGAGAGAGAGAGAGAGAGAGAGAGAGAGAGAGAGAGAGAGAGTGATAAAAACGCGGGAAGAACGAAAGAAAGGGTATAAAGAGAGAAACATGCATACATTTAAAAAAAATGGCACTAAAATATCGTCATTGTTTAAAAATATTTTGATGTCAGTAAGCAAGCTTGAACTTTGCCACTGTGCACCTGGTTACGTAAACATTTTAGTTCGGCTGGCAATATGAGCCCAGTTGATATGCGCTGACATTTAGAAATATCCGCGCCAACCTATCTCTGCGTATCCCTCCATAAGTACAGGACAAGTTTGGTACAAGGTATATTAATGCGGACGCCCCAGCTCCTCAAATTTGAGCTTATCATTGTGCCACAGTCAGAAGGGAAGCAGCCATGCAGTACTGTGTTCTACAGACAGATCATTCTAGGAAAAAAAACTTTGCTTGTGGATTGTTTTAGTTTTAGGCAAGAGAGAGAGAGAGAGTGAGAAAGAGAGAGAGAGAGAAAGTGAGAAAGAGAGAGAGAGTGAGAGAGATAAAGAGAGAGTGAGAGAGAAAGAAGGAAAGAGAGAGAGAAAGAGCGAGCAAGAGAGATTTTTTTGCAGTGGTTGCAGAAAGACAGGCGTTTCTTACAAATTGTTAACAGGAGGGCACAATAGATTGAAGCTAAGCGAGCACCTGCCATAGAAAATAACCACAGAGTAGAGAAAGACTAGTAACGTCTCATCTGCCAGATAGAGGTAATAGGAAGGAGAAGCACATGAAGCGTCACGGACCTACGGAACAGGCTATTCTCTTATATGCATTGGCGGGTGCACATTAAATAACATATTTAAAGCGTGACGGAACGAACGACCACCGGTGGACAGAGCAATTTTTACATCTGCTTTGCCGTATCTAAAAAATAAAACTAAACAGAAAATGAAAAATGAATATAATTGAGTAGGAATGCATATTTTGTTTTCTTTTTATACCCCCCCCCAACAAAAGACAAAAAACAAAAAACATCATAGGCCGTCGGCCATATTGTCTTTTTTTTTTCTTCTTTTCATCCATTCGTTCATCTTTGATGGTTTATGTCAAATGGCAGATATCTTTGCTTGTCTCATATTATTATTGCTCCCAACCAGTCATTCTCCTCGACACTGACAGTTATGAGGGGGGGGGAGGATATAAAAGAAAATTTATTAAAATAATATGAAAAAAAAAAAAAATGAAAAACAAAACAGAAATGGTGAAGGGCCCAGTGGTAATTTTCTGCAGATGAAAAAATATTTCGCTTCATTCATTTTGGTTCGACATTCTTTTCTTTTAGTTATAACGTCATTTCTTTTGCTCTTCGGTTATTTGTTTTGTTTTTCTTTCAAACGCTCCCTATTTTATTGGCCCCCCTCCTCACAAGGGTAGAGTTAGATTCAGGGTTATTTTTTAATGTCAGGAAAATACAGCTCCTCAAAAAGGGGCACAATAAATGTGAAAAAAAATATAAAACCTAAAAGCATTTCTCTTTCACTAAACAAGTACAAAAAAAGAAGAAAGAACAAAAGAAAAATCAATAAAAACAAAAGGAAAATGAAAGGTGGGGGGGTAAGAGAGTAAAAGTGTAGTACAAGAACAGGTACTACACTTTCATCTTATCCAAAAACTTAGTTTATTATTGATATTTTCTTTTGCCTTTCTCATTCCGAGTTAACCTTTATTTGTGACTACTTGGCTTTTTTGGCTAAGAGCAAAGTGTAGTATCTGTTCTGATAGTACACGTAATCTGTTATGTCTTTGGCCAGTGGAAGGGGAAATTGTTATAGATTTAGGAAAGTTAATTATTGTTTTTTTTTTTTTTCAATTTAGACTGCCTCCTTTCCTTAAGCTGTATTTCCTCAACTAAAAAACCGACGTTGTATCACACTCAGCTCTCTTGGTGAGGCAAGTATGTAAACTAGGAATGAAACGAGCCCAATAGTTATCACATTTTTTTCTGTCTTTCCACTTTTGATATTTTTACCTGTGATAGGTTCACCGGGTCACTGTTTTTCAGCTGCTATTTGAACCAGCTTCATTATTCTGATCTTTAGATTTTAGTTTTGCTGGTAGCTTAGAATCAGCGAATATTTACAATTTTATCCTCAGTATCGCTACTAGCGATGGAAAATTAAGTTAGAAAAAAAGACCCTCTAAAGTAATCGTTTTTGAAATGAATATTCTTTTCGTGTTTACGTACTGATACCGTCAAAATTCCGATTTTCCGATTCACGTTTCGACATTTTGTGTAAACACACACACACACACACACACACACACACACACACACACACACACACACACACACACACACACACACACACACACACAAATGGGACTAAACTTTTGTAAAAGCAAAATCGCCCGAAGAGGACTTTAGTAATTTGTAACTGACTGAACGAAACATGCTCATGAATTATGTTAAGAAAATAAATATTATATATATATATATATATATATATATATATATATATATATATATATATATATATATATATATATATATGTATGTATGTATGTATGTGTGTGTGTTCAGGTTAATTTCCTAAACTAATGAAAAAATTATTTTTAATTTTGGAATATATATGCTAAACAATACGGTGAGTAACATGAGCACATTATTTGTTTAGTAAATGTTAACATTTAGGCTGTGCATATATATATATATATATATATATATATATATATATATATATATATATATATATATATACACTTTTTCAATTCTTTTCAAATTTTATTGAGTAACGTCGACACATCATTATGATTTTTTAAAACTTTACTACTTAGGAGCTGCGCCCACCGAAATTTATACCTGTCCTATAATCAAAACCGAAACCAAAAGAAATCTTGGTAAAACTATTTATAAACAAAACAGATGACTTGAGTGCCGCCTGCTATAATCGAAATCGAAACCAAAACTTATGAAGAGATTTTGGTAAAATTATTTCTAAAAAATAAATGACTTCAGTGCCATCAGCTATAATCAAAACCGAAACAAAAACTTATGAAGAATTGTTGGTAAAATTATTTATAAACAAAATAGATGACTTGTGTGCCATCAGCTATAATCGGAACCGAAACCAAAACTTATGAAGAATTTTTGGTAAAATTATTTATTACAAGAAATTGGAGTCTATAACAATTAAACGGCAGTCACTCGGATGTAAGCGTGACACACCAAATGACTAACACACACACGCTATCCTTTTAATATATAGATAATAATAATAATAATAATAATAATAATAATAATAATAATAATAATCATAATAATAATAATAATTGACATACACCAAAAGGGTTTCAAATATGTAACTAAAAAACTGAAACAGCGTATCACAGCTAAAACTGCCAAAGTTAAACGTTTCGGTGACGTAACTGAACAATATTTGCAAAACAAACTGTTCGAGAATAACCAGTAACTTCTGTTTAATCAACCAGAAGGAATTGAAAGAGAAAAAATCTTTATATCTGATGCTGATCAACCTCGTTTATTCTAGAAAAGCATTAAAAAACAAAACATAAAAAGAAAGACAAAATTATAAAAAATCAAAAAAACAAAAACAATACCAGCGGCATTCACGCTAGACGAGTTGAATCAGCCTCTTCCCTAGGAGGATGCTTCATGGGAATATTAAGTTCACAAGCCGTCCCCAGTCGCAAGCATATATTCGTTAACGGAGACAGCAACGTAAACGTTTTGCAATTCTTACAGGGAAATGTCAACGCCCTCCTACATACAACGCTTGGTAATTTCAGATGGTCACCCATGTGGTACTGACCAGGTTCAACGTTGCTTAACTTTGGTGATCTAAATAGAAACGGTGTGTCGACGTAATTATATTGTATATGAAATGCATTTAGAATGGATCAAAGATATTGAAAGATAGGAGTTTTAATGCATCTAAAACCAAGCTTCTATCTTTACATCATCAACGCTTTGATCCACATCTGGCATCACTTGACATGAATGAATCTCGTCTTGGGGAGGGCTCATGTTTTGACAAGCTTCTGGGCTTGACCTTTACTCCTGATCTGAAATGAAACACGTACATCAAATCTGTTGCCAAAGCCGCTGGAAAAATGGTGGGATCCTTCTACCGATCCAATAGATATCTCACTGCTGATGCAATTCTCTATCTATATAAGAGCCAAGTTTGTTCAAGAATGGAGTGCTGTTGCCACATTTGGGCGGGAAATGCTAGAAAGGACTTGTCCTGCCCTGATAGGGTTCAAAATAGACTTCGTGGCCTCATAGGAGATATTCTTATTTCTTCCCTGCAACCTCTTTCTCACAGAAGAGATGTAACGAGTTTGTCTCTGCTTTATCGTTATTTTCATGGCAAGTGCTCGGCTGAACTTCAATCTATGGTCCCCCCCTCGCCAAACTTTCACAAGAAACAATCGTCTAGCTCAAAACACTATCAATAATTCCCCCTCACTCTTTATCTGTGCCTAAACCTTAACGTAGATTCCATAAAAAAAGCTTCTTTCTTAGAACTGCACGCCTGTGAAACTGTCTTCTGTTTTCCTGCTTTCCAGTTTACTACAATATGGTTGTCTTCAAGTCACATGTAAACAAGTTCTTGATAAACCGTTCCCCTTGTTAACAAATTTACTGACTTTCCATTGCTGAGAATTACTATATTGTCCAATTGACTACTGTACACTGTTTAACCCTTATCCTCGAGTGGCCCCTGGGCCTTAATAAGTGGTGATGCCTATGTAAAAAACCAAAAAAAAAACCCAAAACAGTTACCGTTGAGATGCTGAAGGTAAAAGTTAACAAGCTTTCAAATTGGATAGCATCTGAGCTTGATGGAGTCGAGAAATTCTGGTTTAAAAAAAACCTTCATCACTTCACTCACTTCTTGCGACAATGCTAAATGACTGACGGGTAACTTTCCTGAGTGACTGCCAAACGGTACTGCAGTTTTGATCATGAAAAATAAGAAAGAATCGGGCGAAGTGACAAACTTTAGACTAATCACGTGCCTCTCGGTTATGTGTGAACTTTTCAATAGCATATTGCTTAAAAGTATCTATGGTGATTTGAACCAAAACAATTTTGGCTGCCCAATGAACGAAAAGGCTGCCGAAAAAGATCGCGTGTTACCAAAGACCAGTTTCTGATCGATAAGATGTTGTTGGGGAACTGCAAACGAAGATCTACCAACCTTGTGATGGGTTGGGTAAATTATAAAAAGGGCATTTGATATGGTACCTCAGTCATGTATACACAAATGCATGGAGATTTTCGGAATACGAATAGCTTCCAACATTCAAACAGCTTTAAAGAATAGCATGAAAAATTAGGAAACCAATTTAACTTCAGGAACATTTTCATTGTTTAAAGTAACTTTTATATTTCTATCTCTTGCATAAAAATGCTTTGTTATGAATTTTCGTTTTTCTCCATTTTTTCATTTACAATATTCTGTTTATGTTTTAAGTAACTTCCATACTCTTAATGTTTAATTTATTTACCATTATATTACGCATGCATACCTGTATATATATAACATTTGTTTTCCTGCCTCGCTAAAGCAATAGCTTTATACTCCAATATACATTTTATGTCGCTATAGTCCTCGGCAATACCTGAAAACGCTATCGTCGTTTCAAAATGGCCTCTACCAAGGTCAGTTACCACGCACCAACTTCAAACGCGTGTATTTCTTTTAAGTAAGACTTATTAAAAAAAAACACTACTTTTGACGCAAACATTGCAAACGATATTCACTATTATTGTTTCTTTAAAAAACTTCTGACCGGCGTAATATCGCTGAATCAATACCTCTAGTACTAAACAAAAATACGAAACGTTGCATTAACAAAGTGTCACTAACAGGAATAACAAATCAATTTTAGCGAAAGTCATTCGTCCGATAAAGCCCGTTTACAAAATTCGAGCAGATTGAAGTCAATAATACGTTTGATGTCAGTCATGTGCCGGTTGTGAGCGACGTGATTGGTCGAAAGGAGCATCCGTTTGATTCTTTCTGCTTTCAAAACGCTCATGTCCGACATAAGAGTCTCTGATTTTACATTTCATGTCCGCTTTCCACGGCGATGTAAGGAAGAGGCAAATTGAAGAAGGAAGAGGAGGGGGAGGAGGAGAATGTCGACAATTCCTGCTATTCAACCCTTGTCATCAGACAAGTACCATATGAAAGCCGCTCTCGAAGAACTCTTCACCCGCTTTTCTCTTTGTAGCTTTCGTCGATAATACACGAGAGTAAATGTTTCATCTATCATTCCGAGTTGCTTTTAAATGTGCGTGTTCTTTTTATTGTTATTGTTGTTATTGTTGCTATCATTGTTGTTGTTGTTGTACATCATTCTCTTCTCCTGTCTATTTTCTCCTTAATTTCTTTCGTTATTTAATATCTGTCTATTTCTCTTTGATCCTCTTTTACCGCTTATATCCTTGAGAGAATTCTGAGAAAAAATCCATCCCTTTTTTATTTTCTGAACCAGCGGTTTGCTTATATGCCAAAAGTTCACAACAATATATATATATATATATATATATATATATATATATATATATATATATATATTGACGAAATGCAGACCAATCAACATGATGATTAAAAAAATAAAAAATGAAAATAAAGGTTTGATAACCAGGTGTCATTCCTCGATCAACAAAGCTAAATCGAGGAAAATACGATTAAAAATAAAGTCAAGAATATGACGGGGGAGAAAAAAAAAAAAAAAGCGAAAAATAAACGGAGGAAAAATTACGTAGAAACTAAATTAAGTCCTAAAAGATTTTCTTTTTGCTTTTTTGTTATTTTTGTAAATAGTTCTGCGTTGTTCGTATGCGTAGAGACGTGTGCTAGAATTTGTTCTTTGTTTTGTTTTTTTAGGATTTCTTAGTTGGTTTACTGGTATTTTCTTTGTCAGTTCGATATCTTTATGTATTAGTTTATTTCCTCAAGCTTATTTGTAGCTCATTTAGTCGGATGTGTTTGTTTGTTACTATGGTGCAGATTCTTCATGCCAGGAAGTAGGGTATGGACTTCAAACCACTTTGGGGGCAATGGATTAAAAGTGGAGATATTATTGGGTGTCCGTGGTAAATGTTTGTGAGTATGTTGTCGTTTTTAATTTTTACTAGTATGTCTAGGAAGGATAAATCCAAAGAGCCCTGTTCTAGGGTGAATTTGATATTTGGGTGCAGATTTTGTAGTATAGTGTTCGATATCCCCCATGTGGTTTTCCAAAGGATAACACAATCATCCAAGTATCTCTTTCAAGACTCTATGAAGAGTGTCTTGGTATGTCTGCTCTTTCATATAGGGTATCTGTAAGATAGGCTCATGTAAGGGCGGCGTATGTCTCCATTGTTGTGCCTAGTATTCTGATGTTTATCGATCCAATATGAGATTACTTCCTTTATAGGTTGTTGGGTATGTCTCTGTATAGGCTACTAACATCGAGCATGGCTAATATTGTTCCGTTGTCTACTGTGTGTGGTTGGGAACTTAGAAAGTGGATGTCGTTTCTTATGTAGCATCTGACTTGATCAGTGAAAGGTTATATAATGTGCCTAATAGGTTACTAAGTCTCCTTGTCAGGCAGGCTGGTCTTTCTATTATGTGTTAAATGTAAGGTCATTGGGATTTGTGGTGCTGGTCTATTTCGAGTTTTGTGTGTTGATGGCATGTTGTATCTCGTTTTATCTGTGTATCTAGAGTAGTCTGTAGAATTTGGTCTTGAAGTTTTTGAGGAAATCGTTTTATTTTTTTGTTCATATTCTATTATATGCTGTGCAAAGTTAGAGCTAATTGGTTTGTAATAATTTTCGTTCCCGTGTGCTTTTAAAATTTTCGTTTTAAAGTAACTTTTGTTCATAATTACTGCAGCACTACCTTTGTCCGTTCTCTTATAATTTTGTTGCCATTATTTCAAATGTTTTCGAGTGCTTGATTTTGCTTGAGTGTTAGTTGGCTGATGGGGTTGTCTCTTTGCTGAGGGTTAAGGTTTCAGATACTTCGAAAGAAGGCGTTTAATTCTATCGTATTGTTATGTCTGTTGGGGAAGTATACCGACTTGTTTTTTTTATCAGAGAATCGTCTGTTGTGTCTTCCTTGGTTAACATTTCTGTGTCTGAATTTGTGTTCAAATACTTTAAAATATATATTTTTTTCAGATCCGCTATATTACTTATAGGGGTGGGGCAAAATTTAAGGCCTAGTTTTAGTACATCGATTTCACTCTTTCTTAATGTCTTAATGTCTGCATAAATTTATGATTTTGGTTTTATGTTGTCTAGTATGGTGTGGTCGTTCTGTGAGGAATTCCTAAAAAAATGATAATGTGGATTGTTAGTTTCGTTGTTTTGGTGGGGGTTGTGTTATTCGATAAGTTGTGTGAGTTATGGTAGTGTCTGAAATATTTGGATTGACTACGTTGGCGTGGGGTACACACACACACACACACACACACACACACACACACACACACACACACACACACACACACACACACACACACACACACATATATATATATGCTAGAAGTCCAGCCCGGCTTTGATCGGGCCCTATGTACTGTTCATGACTTTATGTGCATATGTATATATATATTAAAAAGTTTGACTCATATCCAGGTAACCTACATCTAAAATGTCAAGTCTTTAGACCTAAAATTGGCGGAGGAGTTTGGTAGACTTTGCAAAGGTACATGCTTTCGACTCTGACCTCTTAGCAGCCGAATTTTCGCCAAAAACTGATTAAAATGCTTGCTGCATGTCTGAATACCCTTTATGTAAATTTCATAAGTTCAGACCCACAATTGGCTGAATAGTTTGCTAGAGACCGCAAAGATCAAAACTTTGGAACTTTGACCTCTTGGCAGCCAAATTTTCGGCCAAAAATTGATTAAAAAGCTTGCGTTATGTTTAAAAAAACACTTTATGTAAAATTTCAAATGTTTAGACCAAAAAATGGTTGAGTAATTGTGCAGAGACAGCAGAGAGCAGTTTAAAAAAACAAATTGACCCCAATTTTGACTCCTTAACATTTATGGTTTTGGACTCAAATCAACTTAAAATGTTTGATCCATGTCCAAGTAACCTACATCTAAACTTTCAAGTGTATAACCCCAAAATTGGCGAAGGAGTTTGGTAGAGATTTCCAAAGTCAAATCGTGGGATTTTGATATCTTGACAGCCACATTTATGTAAAACAACTCCTTATGTCAAATCTTGTCTGTGGACTGAAAACTAACAGAGTAGTTTGGTAGGGAAACTACCACAGACACACGCAGACAATTTCACTTATATATATATATACTAGGAAAAGTACCCGTCGTTGACTGTGTTAAAAAACAACCTACAGAAAATGGACTCTGATTTATGAAAGTATGATAGGTTATGAAAAGGAAGGGTTGTAAAGAGATAGCTTCGAATTTAGGGGTATCAAAACCAAAGCAAAATATGATGAAAGTAAAAATAAAATAGATAAACCCCATAATTTATTATACCATACCTGTTCACACTGAAATACTTATCACAATATTCTGTGGATCTATATTAAAAAACCTTGTTAAACTTTGTGACATATTTCTATGGAGGTCAGGCGCCAACGAACACCCCATAATTTTATTATACCATATTTTTTCAAACTGAAACATAATTATTAAAGTATACTTACGCAGATAGATATGAAAAGTCTTTATTAAAGTTTGTGCCTATTTCCATTCTATGGAGGCCAGGTGCGAACGCAGACCCCACAATTTTATTATACCATCCCTATTTAAGTTAAAACATACTTATCAAAGTATTATTATGTACATCTATATCAAACACACTTGTAAACGTTTTTTTATTAATTTTTAAATTTTTTATTTCCATACTTTTTGGACCAGGCGCGTACGTAGACCCCACAACTTTTAATGAATCATCATTATGCCAGATCAAACATACCCATTCCTGTGTCTCGATACATCTTCTATCATTATATGTGATCAGTTTTCTATAATAGTCAACCATATAGGAGCCTATTCGTGACCACACACACACACACACACACACACACACACACACACACACACACACACACACAGAGAGACGTTCAGCTTTATATTATAATATATATGTATATGTATATATATATATATATATATATATATATATATATAAAAGTGAAAGTATCTGCTGTCTGTCTATGTGTCTGTATGTCTGTCTGTGTACATTTTCCTAAATAATAACTCTGTCAATTTTCAGTCTACAGATTAGAAATTTCATATACAGTGTATGGAGAGTTGGGAAAATCTTTGTATGTTTATCCAGAAATTTTGCTGTGAAGGGGTCAAAGTTCAACGATTTAACCTTTGAGAACTCTACCAAACTCCTCCGCCAATTTTGGGTCTAAATATTTGAAATGTTAGATCTAGGTTTCTTGGACATGGATCTAAGTCAAAAAACTTGACTTGAGCCAAAAAAAAATAAAATAAAAAATAAAGCTTTTTAATCGGTTTTGGTCGAAAATTTGAGCTACCAATATATAAATGTATGTATGTATGTCTGTTTGCATGTCTGCCTAAAACTTTTGACAGAGGCGACGGATTTCCACAAGATCAGTATAGTTTTTAAGCTCCACCCTTCATACGACAAATACCGAAAAATTGGCTAAAAACATTAATATCTTTAACCTCAACTGGGCACTTTTCTACAGGGAGGGGTCGCTTTTTTCACCGATATTTTCGAAAGTCGTCCCCTCTTTTCGATTGTCTAGCCGTAATTAAAAACTAAGTTACTTCCGGTTTGGCAGTGGTCATAACAAGAAAGACGTGACGTTTTTTCCCGTTCTTTTCCTCCTTCGCAGTACGGGTTCGAGCCTGCCTTTTTACTACCACTCAACATACACCTCCAAACACCCGGGCAACGGCGGACTGAAATGCTAGTCTATCTATATATCTATAAAAGTGAACGTGTATGCGTGTCTGTCTGTCTGTGTACATTTCCCTACGCAATAACTCTGTCAATTTTAAGTCTACAGACTCGAAATTTGATTTACTGGATACTGAGATTTCGGAAAATCTTTGTAATTCGTTTTCAGCCAGAAATTTCGCTGTGAAGTGGTCAAAGTTCAACGATTTAACTTTTGAGAACTCCTCCGCCAATTTTGGGTCTAAACACTTGAAATTTTAGATATAGGTTCCTTGGACATAGATCTAATTTAATAACTTGATTTGAGCCCAAAACAATTAATGTTAAGGGGGACATAGTATGGGTCAAAGTTAAAAAAAAATGACCTCTGCAGTCTCTACCAAATTACTCAGACAATTTCTGGTCTAAACATTTGGAATTTTACATAAAGAGTATTCAGAGATAGGCCAAGCGTCTTAATCGGGTTGGGTCGAAAATTTGAGCAACCACTATATATAAATGTATGTATGTATGTATGCATGTATGTTTGCATGTCTGTCTAAAACTTTCGACAGAGACGATAGATTTTTATAAGATCAGTATCGTTTTGAAGTTCGCCATTTCAGACGACAAATATCGGAAAATTGACTAAAAACATTAATATCTTCACCCTAAACTCGGCACTTTTCTACAGGGAGGGGTCGGTTTCTCCGTCGATATTTTCGATTGTCACCCTCTCCTTTCATTTGTCTAGCCTTAATTAAAACCTACGTCACATACGGTTTGGCGGTGGTCGTAACAGCAAAGACATCAGGGTTTTTTTTCCCGTTCTTTTACTCCTTTGCGGTACGGATTCGAGCCTGCCTTCCTACTACCACTTTTTTTTTGCTCAACATACACCTCCAAACATCCATGCTAGTATATATATATATATATATATATATATATATATATATATATATATATATATATATATATATATATATAGAGAGAGAGAGAGAGAGAGAGAGAGAGAGATTTACACGGTTGTGTCCAGTATGCAATGCCAATAGTAATGTTTTCGCACGCACATTACAAATGAAAGAGAGATTCATTTCAGATAGATGACGGAAGTAAAATCCACAGAGGTCGAGTATGAGATCAAGAGTTTGTCTACATGAGGGATATAAAAGCAGTATCAATATACATTGATAGATATGCAGATCGATCACAAGAGAGATCAACGGAAAAATTCAGATAGTCATGGAAGAGTTAGGAGAGGAATAAGTGAGATAGATAGATAGATATAGATTAAGAGAAAGAGTGAGAGAGAAAGAGAGAGAGAGAGAGAGAGAGAAAGAAGTGTGAGAGAGAAAGAGGATAGAAAAGATATCTATTTCTCATTCGTTTTGCTTGACAAGCAAATCAATTGCAAATCTTCATTTCCACACTGAACCTGTCGCCATGACAACCATTGATCAGTCAAAGAGCAAAACGTCCAGGAACGCTTTATCATTAATATTACAATAAAAGAGCCGATGAGGTTTAATTAGAGATTTGACTGCAGTCTGTGATGTTAACGTTTTTACTTTGCATCTTGTGTTCTTCTATTTTCAAACAATTATATACCAAGAAATTAATTCAGCATTTTCCATTCATATTAAAACGT
This sequence comes from Euprymna scolopes, assembly GCF_053919585.1. Lineage (NCBI taxonomy): Eukaryota > Metazoa > Mollusca > Cephalopoda > Sepiida > Sepiolidae > Euprymna > Euprymna scolopes. The sequence goes on along the minus strand of NC_136488.1, from coordinate 79,880,194 downwards.
CCAATCCCAAGAATACATATATACTTATTCATAAATAAAAATAAAAGCTAAAGATAAAATAGAGATAAGATACATAACTTTGATGCAGCGATGTGCAGTCATGTTGGATAATATAATATGTAAAACACAGCTTACAAACAAAAACAAAGTAATTGCCATTAACCAACCAGCCATACCTGTGAAAGGATACAACTTTGACATTCTTGGCTGGTCACATGAATAAATTAACTGCTATTGTGAACACCAAGCAATATCTGATGACAAAATCCGAACGTTATGATGATATATCAGCACAAAAAAGACCTACCATAAAACAGAACAAACATTTTAGACAAAACTCTTTTATACAAAAACAAAATACTATGTAAATAGCACAAAAGAATCGCCAGAAATAAAACTAAGACCTTCTAATGCAAAATAAATAAATAGAATATAAATAAAATAAAAAATAAAACGAATAGGCCAACCAATAGCGTGCCAAGTCTTTTACGGATTAACTAGCCTGGGTGCCCGCCGTTGCCCGGGTGTTTGGAGGTGTGTTTAAAGCAAAAAAAAAAAAAAAAAAAAAAAAGAAAAAAAAAGAAAAAAAAGAAAAAAGAAAATTAGTGATAGGCAGGCTGGTTACTGCGAAGGATGAAAAGAACATGAAAAAAAAAACAACATAAAAACGTGACGTATTTGCCGTTGCGAATTGAGTGGCGAAGGTTTAAATTAAGGCTAGTCAATCGAAAAAGGAGGTGGTAATTTCGCAAGTATCGGCAAAAAGCGACCCCTCCTTGTAGAAAAGTGCCTAGTTGAGGGTGAAGGAGTTAAAGTTTTTCGCCATTTTTTATATCTGCCGGCCGAAGGGTCGAGCTTCAAATCGATACCCATCTCGTGAAAATCCATCGCCACTGTCGAAAGTTTTAGGCAGATATACATACATACATACATACATACATGTATGCATACATACATACATACATACATACATTTAAACAGGCAGGTGAGATTTATATTGTAGATTAACCCAAAGAAGGCGCGTAATTATAAAAGCAACCAAAGGCACGAAAGCGAAAAAAAAAAAAAACTCCTTGATAAATATATCTAGTGAACTAAGTGCAATAATTATCAATAAAATAATTACAATTAAAGGGACGGTAAGAATTTAATAAAGATCTCTCGGTTAGGATGTATAAGATAGCAAGTGAATGTTTGGCACACTCAACTGAATTAAATAATAACATTGAAATAATAGGAGTCTTCGGTCTCCCTGTATAAGGGTTTGCCAGGACAATCTGATATTAGGACACTTTACTCTACAAGTTAGTAACATCAATAAGTTGGATACGCCACCAGACTAGATGAATTCTTGTCCTGGAATCGGTTAAGACCAATAGATTCCAAGAAAGATATACTATAACATAGTAACCTGGTCAATTGGGGATGAGAAATATGTTATCCAATTCTTTTACTAACTCAACATTTCAAAGGTAAAGGAGAATTTAATAACAAACTCGACTATCTTTGTATCTTTTAAAGAGATCAACTGTTAGTTACATGAGGGGCCCTCTTGATTATTGAGAACTTTGACTGAAGCAATGAAATGAATACATAAAATGCTGTTTACACACTTTTGTTACCACGCTATTTTTAAATAGTTTTTTTTAAAGTTAAATTGGAGTTTCACGATATCGTTTTTATTAAATTGTTAGGTGGAAGCACAGATTAGTTACAAAACATCCTTCCCTCCTCATGTTAAGAATGGCTTTCAAAATAATAACATTTTTTCAGCACAGTAACAAAACTGCATAAGTATCTATAAAATAATACATAATAAATAATATATAATTTTAATGTAACGATAATACTTACACGTAAGGGGCTAGTGTGAATCAGAGTTATGCATACAGTTGCATACTAATTAGAGAGTTGTACAGGAAAATGTTTTTTCACGTTACATTTAAATTTCTGTATTTTAGTACAGTAAGTGAAACAGTGAGCAGGGGGAATCCCAAACTTGAGAAGCACGAGGAAAGAAACTACTAGAATAGAATGCTTTCTGGAATTCTTGGCCTTCGGGACAAGATCAAAGTGTAGTATCTGTTCCGGCAGATGCTGCACTTAAGATAATTTGTACCAGTCAATGGAGGGGAAACCCTCTATACTGGGACAATTATTATTTTTGGTAACCAGAGTGCCCCCTTTTTGCCTACTTTTAGGGGAGCTGGTTTTTACCTCACATTAAAAATGGCCTTGTGCCTAATTTGCTCAGTGGGGGAGCAAATAAATACCATCTGTTCCGGCAGATACTGCACTTAAGATAATTTGTACCAGTCAATGGAGGGGAAACCCTCTATACTGGGACAATTATTATTTTTGGTAACCAGAGTGCCCCCTTTTTGCCTACTTTTAGGGGAGCTGGTTTTTACCTCACATTAAAAACGGCCTTGTGCCTAATTTGCTCAGTGGGGGAGCAAATAAATACCATCTGTTCTCTGATACATACACAGCGATAGGCAGTGTTGTTCTGGCGACACATTCTCGTGGCCGGCGAGCTTGTTGGGTAGCGTTCTGTCCGCACCCCCACTTGGTCTGTCTTTCTCTGCTCTCCCCCCTCACGGGGGGATCCGAGCTGATAATTTACGACCTTCCCGCGAGGGAGGGTCGGAAACACTTTCTCTCTTCCCTCCACTAACTTCCCACTCCCTCTCTCAGTTCTATCTCCCCTCTTGCCGCCTTTGGCGCCACTTCTTTTTGGCGCCAAAGTCGGCTCCCACTTTGGACGCCGACTCCACATCACTCATTTTGGTGAATTATACAGGGAAGAGAGAGCTTTTTTCAAAAATGGACACCCCCAGCCCGGGGACCACCAATACCGATACCCCCAGCCAGGGGGCTACCACAAGAAAAACTGCTCCCCAAGAGGACGACTTCCCAACAGGGGAAGCAAAAAGCAACGGGGCATACCGCCCGGACACTAAACCAAAGGACGCCCCTCAGAAAGGAGAAAACTCACCAGCAGCTCCCCAAGAGGGCGACTCCCCACAAAGGGGAGGAAAAACAATGTTGGACGGGGCATCCCGTTCCGACAACAAAAATCAAGAGGCAGTAGCCCCAAAGGACGATAAGTGAGACAGTGCTCCCCAAGAGGGCGACTCCCCACAAAGGGGAGAAAAAACAATGTTGGACAGGGCATCCCGCTCTGACAACAAAAATCAAGAGGCAGTAGCCCCAAAGGACGATAAGAGAGACAGTGCTCCCCAGGAGGGCTACTGCCCCAAAAGGGGAGCAAATCAAGAAAACGAGGGGGCATACAGCCTAAACCTCCCCAAAACAAAAGGGGCAAAAGCTCCCAAGGACAATAAAGAGGACAATGCTCCCCAGGAGGCCGACTCCCCAAAAAGGGAAGTATTTCCTGGAAGAAGTATAGAGCAGGGAGAGTCGGTCCCAAAGGAAAGCGGAAAGGAAAATGCCCCTCAAAATAGCAACCCTTCCGCCAAGGAACAGCAAAAACAGTCCAACCTCACCAAAGATCCAACACCAACAAGTGGGTCGGCATGGGGGAAGACTGTAGAGAAGCAACTGTCCCCTCAAGAGTATAGAGACTTGTACTTGACCAAGTACAGACAATACATAGAGGGGGCAGAAATTAAACCAGTGCCAGGCGCTTGGGAGGCAATCGAAGACAGAGTGCTCTCCCTCATCATCTCGGATATGCCGGAAAACCGCCTCCTAGGGATGAAAAAGGAAGACATGGCGGGGCTCCTACACAAGCTAAACATCCCGGTATTATACCTGTACCAGAGGAGCTACGCCATGTGGGACATCCTCCTACCCACCAAGGAAGATGCGGAGACTCTCCCTACAGGAAATTAAGTATGGGAGAACAAAACTAAAGCCCGAATACCAGGGCAGGACAAGGACCCGGGTGCAGGTATTCAATGTACCTATGCAAATATCAGCAGAAATCCTGGGATCCTTCTTCACACAGTTCGGCGAGGTGGAAAAAATAACCCCCGTGCGGTCGAAAACCGGCATGCACTTGGGCAGCTACACTGTGGCCATGAGGCTAAAGAAAGAAGGCTTCCAGGCGATACCAGCACAGCTGACATTTAAGGAGGCAACTATGACAGTAGTAGTGGAGGGGCGTCGTCCGCACTGCTGGTTCTGCCAAAAACAGGGTCACATGGCCAAGAGCTGCCCTCAAAGGTCAACTCCTACTCAAGTGACACTAAAGGCGGTCCCAACCTCTGAGACAGCACCAGTGTCCAAACAGGCTGTCACAACTCCTGCAACCAGAGCACCAACCCCAGCACCGAGGAAACCCAAAACTGTGCAGGAGGCCAAAGGGGAGGAATGGATCACGGTAATGAGGCGGAAACGGAAGCCCACAATCCCATCTGCCACCGTCCCACAACCAACCCAACAACCGAGGCAGCAACAACAACAGCAGCCTCCACAACAGCCGCAGCAACAGCCATGGCAGCAGACACAGCAGCAGCAGCCAAACCAGCCGTTGAACCAGCCGCAGCAACATCAGCTGCCGCGGCCAATTCCACAACCAATGCCACGAAAACAGCAGCAACAACAAAAACAGCAGCAGCAGCAACAGCCAGAACAGCAGCAACAAAAACGGCTGCAGCAACCAGAAAAGCAACAGCATCAACCGGAGAAACAACAATTAGAGGAGCAGCAACAACCAACGGTCCCCACACCAATTGAGACGGGGATCAAGCGAAGAAAACACTGCTCCTCTGAGGATGAATCTGCTAGTGAGAGGGAGAGGAACTCAACCTCACCACTCCCCGGTTCATTCAAAAGAATAAAAAAGAAAAGGAAAGGGGAAGAAAAGGCAGCCCCCACTCCCTGTGAGCATACACCACCTTTAACAACAACACAACCCACTTCTACCCCCATACCACATACTGCACCAACACTAGACACCGCACTAACACCAACACCAACATCAGACACCGCACCAACACCAACACCAACATCAGACACCGCACCAACACCAGACACTGCACCAACACCAGACACTGCACCAACACCAACACCAGACACCGCACCAACACCAACACCAGACATCACACCAACACCAGACACCGCACCAACACCAACACCAGACACCACACAGACACTCGTCCCCACACCAATGCAAATTGAGCCGCCATCCCAGAAAGAAAAGAATGAACCCGGGAGGGGGAGAGACCCTTCAGATTCTCCCACTTACGGACTCACTCCAACAGGGACTCTCGCCCTCGAAACGAGAGAGGAACTTTGTTCTGTAGACCCCCTGTCTGTGGCAATGGGCGTACCACACCGGCAGAGAAAAAATTTAAAACCTCTGCTGGACTGCCAACAGATAGGGGGAAAAGACGTTAATGTCCCCTCTAATTTCCCGGACGCCCCACGGCTAACAACTTTCGTCAGGCTTCCTGAGGCCTGCAAAACCAACGTGTGGACAATGCTGGAAGCCGCTGAAGGGGCTAGTCCGGGAATTGAACTGATTAGGAAAAATGACCCTTCCCTTGAGGAACTCGCAAAACAATGCAAGGGAAGGGTCCCAGTGTTGGTCCATCCGTCACTCTATAGGGCCCTTAAATTGACTTACCCTTTGGATGTCGGCGGCATTGTGAGAGAAGGTCAGGACATGAAAAACCTGACCACCTTGAGCATTGCACACAACGTCGGTGTCCTTTCCCCGGCTGACTTCGGAGCTGAGTGTAACACACCTTAAGGTAGGTACCATGGCTTTGAATTTGGCTAGTCTGAATGCGAGGGGCTTGAGATCATCGGGCCGGGCGGCTCGCCTCCGGCACGACCTCTTGTCCCTGGGAGTGGATGTCGCTGCGATTCAGGAGACGCATTTCGTTTCCTCTGTGGACTGTCAGGTGCTGGCCCGAGACTTTGAGGTTTTCTCAGCATATGGCAGCCCGCGGGGGAAGGGAGTTTCCGTGCTGGTTAAACGTACCCTGTCGGCGACGGTCGACGTTGTCCATAGAGATGCAGTGGGTAGGCTGGTTGTGGCCGATGTTGCCGTAAAAGATTCTGTGTTTCGGGTGATTGCGGTTCATGCGCCCAGCACCGCTCGTGAGAGGGTCTCATTCTTCAGTCAGCTTGACGCGTTTGTAGATTGTCGGAAGCGGGTAGTGCTAATGGGGGATTGGAATTCCATCTTAGACCCCGACATAGATAAGGTAGGAGGCGGAGCTAGAGGATCGGAGAGGTGCGAGTCCAGCCTGGCTGATCTGATGGCTAGATGCGGTCTGGTCGACAGGTTTCGGGTCGAGCATCCAGGGCGGGAGATGTGGACGTGGACCAATAGTGTTTCCTCCTATCCAAATACTTATTTGGACAGGATGTTAGTTAGGAGAGGCGAAGTAGACTTCTTATCTTGTCCCACGTTCACTTGGCTAGGCCAGACGGACCATAAATTAGTTATGGCCCGGCTGAAGCTAGGAAATAGGCCTAAGTTAGCGGGGTACTGGAAGTTAAACACCTCCCTTCTGGAGATACAAGACTTCCAAGATCAGTTAAGAGAATTGATTAAAAAGGCACTAGTGGGGGCGGTTACCGGGAGTAAGTGGTGGTTAGGTCTCAAAGCCAAGATCAGAAGCTTCTCCGTCAAGTATGCCCAGCGCCTCGCACTAGATAAGGCCAAGACGAAGAAGAAGCTAGAGCAGAAACTAGCCCAGGCTACGGGGGAAGGTGATAGGGTTAGTCAGGAACTAGCTAAGCAGGACCTTCTACGCGAGACTAGCGAGCGTTACGAAGGCCAAGTAGTTAGAGCTAGGCTTAGAAAGATAGGCAACGAAGCAGTCAATTCTGATGCAGACGTGCGCCGTGAGGTTTCTAGGCGTGGCTCGGACAAATACATTGCAAGAATCAAACATCCGAATGGACGCACCCTGGAATCGACTCGGGAGATCTGCGAGGGGTTTCGAGAACATTTCGAGGAGCGTTTTACGCAGCAGCCCGATCTTCCGGTCCTTGAGTTTAGCGACTAGTTGGCCGACTCTCCCCGCCTCGAGGCGGCTAGAGCGGCTAGTTGCGAGGGCTGGGTGACGGAGCGGGAGGTCTTTACTGCGCTGAAGCAGGTCAGCTGTGACAGATCGCCAGGACTTGATGGTCTGCCATACGAACTGTACTTGAGGCTGTCGCCCATGTTTCTGCCTCTTCTGACGGATATGTTCAACCATTGGTTTGCTCAGGGATCCATCCCAGGGCAGGTGACCAAGGGAGTGATCACATTGCTGAAGAAAGGTGACGGGCATGGAGGGGAAGAGTTAGACGACTACAGGCCCATAACTCTGCTAAACACAGAGTTGAAGATTTTGGCCAAGGTCCTGTCGAATCGGCTGCAGGTTGTTATCGAGGAGTTGGTTGAACCGGAACAGAACTATGCTGTGAAGGGGAGATCGATTCAGAACAACTTGCACCTGATCCGCATGATCCTAGAGGGGGGAATAGATGACGACACGGAAGCCGCGCTGATAAACTTAGATCAGTCCAAAGCTTTCGATAGGGTCGACCATCGTTTCCTGGCATCTGTCTTAGAGGCCGCCGGTTTTAAACCGGACTTTTGCAAGTGGATCTCCATAATGTATCGACAGCCCATGGCTGTCGTGCAAGTGAACGGAAAGCGCTCGAAACCCTTTGTTATCTCTCGGTCGGTTCGTCAGGGTTGTCCGCTGTCGCCCCTGCTTTATGTCCTGGCTTTGGAGCCTCTTCTCCGCAAGCTGAGACATGGGGAGGCAAATTCGGCCCTGCGCGGAATGGCTCTGCCTGGCGGCTCAGCGTTCGCCGATGATGTCACGATCTTCGTGTCGGGCTTCAGAGACATTGAGGTCGTGTCGGAGGCACTCACACAGTACGAAAGAATTACAGGGGCCAAGATAAACCACAACAAGTCGGTAGGACTGCGGTTGGGCGCATGGAGTGGCAACGCAAACCTCCCTGCGCCCTTCAGCTGGACAGATGGCCCGGTCCGGATCCTCGGCGTGTGGTTCGGACCGGGTCTCCAGCTTGACAAGAATTGGTTGGAGGTACGGTCAAAGGTGGAGGCCGCAGTCAATTCGTGGCTTCCTAGGAAACTTTCCTTAAAGGGTAGAGCTGAGGCGTGCGCCACTTACGTCTTTCCTCTCATCCTTTACCGACTGGCCGTACTTCCCCTGCCTGCACAACACCTAAAAGCTCTTGTCGAACTCTTGTCCTCGCTCCTTTGGGACAGAGGAAGACACTGGGTGAGCAGACAGGTCTGTATTCAACGTCCGTGTGAGGGAGGCTTGGGAATGCCGGACTTGAAGTGTCATCGAGATGCTGAGAGGCTGGCCTTCCTGAGCCACTATATGCAGGAGGACCAACCGTGACACCCCGTGGTTACTGCCGCCTTCCCCGACCTCGTTCTCGACCCTTCCATCGAGAGCCGTCGCAGGCCGCGGGGAGAATCTGCCTACATGAAAGAGTGCCGAGCCGCGCTAAAACGACTACCAAGGTCCAGTGACCTTGTGACTGCTACCCGTAGGGAACTCCACAGGGATCTAGTGAAGGGGGCCGCTGACGACCCGCTATGCGCGCGTTTGGGGTGGCAGCAGAGTGAGATCCGCTCCGCGTGGAGCTGGGCGCCAGGTTCGAGTCATCTGAACAATTCGGAGTTCTCTCTGACCTGGCGATTGGCCCGAAATGCACTTCCACTCAACAACATACAATGCAGTTCTGGGTTTCTGGAGTCGCCTGATTGTCCCCGTTGTGGGACAACGGCTGTGGAAACTACGGATCACGCTTTCTTCGATTGTCGCGAACTCCGCCAGTACTGGTCGTATGTCAGTGGGGTGACGGCTCGCATCGATCCTGAGCATCCTCGCCCAATTACTGTATCCAATGTTGTGGACAACGTGAGGCCGCCGTGGGACCGGGAAAGACAAATGGTCTACGTTACGATTCTGGCCGTGGCGAGAATGGTGATTTGGACGTCGCGTCTGCAAGGTTGCCGGGGGGTGTTGTCTTTTTCTGATCAAGATCTGATCGCGTTCTTTAAACACCAACTACGGGTGAAGATCAGATGTGATAGAAGAAGGCTGCATCGCGCGGCATTTGACAGAAGATGGATACATGTGGCAAGTCTGTGTGTACGAAGAGGAGCCAAATTTGAATACGTGTTCCCCGCCTAGGTGTGGAACGCGCAGTTCTGTAAAGTTAAATTAAACAAGTAGTCTCTCAGCTAGCTGAGTGTGTGTTCCATCCCTCCCCGATTAGGAAGCCTCCAAGATCCCCATCCCCTCTTACCTGCAATTTTTGTTTTCACCCCTTCCTCTAAATTTTACCCATCTTGGAGAAAAAGAAATACAAACTAACCTCCATCCCTTACCCACAAAATTTTCTTTTCTCCATTCACCCCCATCTAGAGGGCATCCCCACCTAGAGACTGACCCGCAGAAGCGAGGTTCCTTTTACAAACCTAGTGGAACGGGCAGTCTATCAACTAGACGGGGTTGGGAGGGTCCTACTAATCACCTTTTGTTTTTTCTTCCCCCTCCCTCGACACAAATGAATTATTGTTACCATTTTATTGTTATCTTTTTTGTTTTTACACGTCAATAAAAAATGTTTTAAAAATTGGGAGTTACTAGGACGTCCCCCAATATGAAAGGGTGCATGCGGTATTATGGTGAAAGAAGATACTAGCTGGGAGAAACTTTTGACTTTGTTTAGTTCTGGAGTGACAAGGATGACCAACGACCCCCAAAATCCCCCCTTTTGAGTTGGCCATGTGCCTAAGTTTTTTGTTCATCGTTGATTTTTTTTTCTGTATTTTTTAACATGAATAAAAGATTTAATATCTCAAAGTGTAGTATCTGTTCCGGCAGATACTGCAGCAAAGACCAGATGTGGGGGCGACCCCACATATAAGACCTTGGTCAATGTAGGGGTAACCCTTCATACCAATTGTCACTATCCAGCTCCCTTACTCCCCGGGGAGTTGGTCCCCATTTCCCCTTAACTCCTCACATTAAAAATCGGCCTTGTGCCTAATTTGCTCGGTGGGGGAGCAAATAAATACTATCTGTTCCGGCAGATACTGCAAGCAAAGACCAGATGTGGGGGAAACCCCACATACCTGACCTTTAACCAGCTCCCATTTCCCACCTCTCGGGAGCTGGTCCCCTTTTTCCCTTCCCCCTCCCTTCACTCCTCACATTAAAAATCGGCCTTGTGCCTAATTTGCTCGGTGGGGGAGCAAATAAATACCATCTGTTCCGGCAGATACTGCAAGCTATGACTAGCTATGACTAGCAAAGACCAGATGTGGGGGCAACCCCACATGCCTGACCTTTAACCAGCTCCCATTTCCCACCTCTCGGGAGCTGGTCCCCTTTTTCCCTTCCCCCTCCCTTCACTCCTCACATTAAAAATCGGCCTTGTGCCTAATTTGCTCGGTGGGGGAGCAAATAAATACCATCTGTTCCGGCAGATACTGCAAGCAAAGACCATATGTGGGGGCGACCCCACATATAAGACCTTGGTCAATGTAGGGGTAACCCTTCATACCAATTGTCACTATCCAGCTCCCTTACTCCCCGGGGAGTTGGTCCCCATTTCCCCTTAACACCTCACATTAAAAATCGGCCTTGTGCCTAATTTGCTCGGTGGGGGAGCAAATAAATACCATCTGTTCCGGCAGATACTGCAAGCAAAGACCATATGTGTGGGCAACCTCACATATAAGACCTTGGTCAATGTAGGGGCAACCCTTCATACCAATTGTCACTATCCAACTCCCCTACTCCCCGGGGAGTTGGTCCCCATTTCCCCTTCACTCCTCACATTAAAAATCGGCCTTGTGCCTAATTTGCTCGGCGGGGGAGCAAATAAATACCATCTGTTCTTCAGATGCTGCACTTCTATTTCTTGTTCTCTTTCGGTGGAGGAGAAATCCTTCACGACTGAGACAATTTTTATTTTTATACCTTTTCTCCACGTTAAAAAAAACGACCCTGGTGTCTAACTCTGTCCCGTGGGGAGGCATAGTAAATAGGTACAATGAAAGAGGTAGGACTTTATCTATTGTCACTCGATTGTCACTTTAGACACGTGGAATCTCAGAGATACAAGTCAAGGTCATCTAAACTGTGAAATAAAAACAGTGAAACGACTAATAACATTTAAACTTAAATAAAAATGACAATAAAAAACTGTGCATGGCTAATATTTAATAGAACAAGCTCATTCGAATTAATCTCAAACTCATCGGTGGTTGCAGAATTCAGAACTCACGTCCAAAACGGAATATTCCATCCTTGTACTACAGAACCAATATTTACACGTAGCAAATCACGTGACCATTTGAAAGATTAAGGCAGAGGGAAAGTAAGTGCTGATGTTACCTTGCATATTTTCCTCCAACAATACCGTTTTCACCATTGGAACTTTATTACATGGTATACGTTTCTTTATCTAATAATACCGTTTTAATACTGATCCCTATTGCCCGATCAGCTTAACTTTTTGAGTGCTAAAACGGCTTTTTCCAACCAACATGTATATAAATATTTATGCCAACTACAATGTAAACCTTTATAATTGATTGCAAAATGTTAAAAATCAACACCTTTTAATATAAATAGTAAGTACTGTATATTATATTTATTTTCTTACGCATAGATGTTGAAGCGTGCTTCATCGGTTGGAGCGTTTGGATTTCAGTTATAAGTGACTCGTGTCCAGTTTTTTATAGATAACAAAATGTAGTTGATACATATGATCATTCCGTTTTCCATGTGTTCTTTCTCACATCAGGATTCTACAGCTTAGGCAAAGATTGGGATCTTTTATGGTGACGATAAGGTAAATTAGGGCTATTTTTACCACTCGATCAACGTTCTGGCTCATCACACCTACTGCATCATAAAAAATAGTATTGATCCAAAATCTGAATAATACGAAAGAAAAAAGTCACATCGCTTAATCTCACGTTGCACAATATTACCTTTTGACGACTACAAAAATAGACACGATACATTTGACCAATATCTGAAATGGAAAATATGATTAGTTGATGGGAAAATACGAACAACAAAATTTTATGTAGATGAATCTGATTCTCGCACTGACCTGACCATCGTGTAGAATTTCACCGTAAACAATGACCAGAACATTGAATCTAATCGTTCATGTATTGTAATAATGGATAGCAACAAAAAGTATTGCTCGCTCCTTGAATTGTATCATATGAAACAAGCACAAATGGATAAGAACGTAGATGTAGACGAAGAATATTTGAATAAGGTAACACAAATGGATAAGAACGCAGATGTAGACGAAGAATATTTGAATAAGGTAACACAAATGGATAAGAACGTAGATGTAGACGAAAAATATTTGAATAAGGTAACACAAATGAATAAGAACGTAGATGTAGACGAAGAATATTTGAATAAGGTAACACAAATGAATAAGAACGTAGATGTAGACGAAAAATATTTGAATAAGGTAACACAAATGGATAAGAACGTAGATGTAGACGAAAAATATTTGAATAAGGTAACACAAATGGATAAGAACGTAGATGTAGACGAAGAATATTTGAATAAGGTAACACAAATGGATAAGAACGTAGATGTAGACGAAGAATATTTGAATAAGGTAACACAAATGGATAAGAACGTAGATGTAGACGAAGAATATTTTAATAAGGTAACACAAATGGATAAGAACGTAGATGTAGACGAAGAATATTTTAATAAGGTAACACAAATGAATAAGAACGTAGATGTAGACGAAAAATATTTGAATAAGGTAACACAAATGAATAAGAACGTAGATGTAGACGAAGAATATTTGAATAAGGTAACACAAATGGATAAGAACGTAGATGTAGACGAAGAATATTTGAATAAGGTAACACAAATGGATAAGAACGTAGATGTAGACGAAGAATATTTTAATAAGGTAACACAAATGGATAAGAACGTAGATGTAGACGAAGAATATTTTAATAAGGTAACACAAATGGATAAGAACGTAGATGTAGACGAAGAATATTTGAATAAGGTAACACAAATGGATAAGAACGCAGATGTAGACGAAAAATATTTGAATAAGGTAACACAAATGGATAAGAACGTAGATGTAGACGAAGAATATTTGAATAAGGTAACACAAATGGATAAGAACGCAGATGTAGACGAAAAATATTTGAATTAGTTAACACAAATGAATAAGAACGTAGATGTAGACGAAGAATATTTGAATAAGGTAACACAAATGGATAAGAACGTAGATGTAGACGAAGAATATTTGAATAAGGTAACACAAATGGATAAGAACGTAGATGTAGACGAAGAATATTTGAATAAGGTAACACAAATGGATAAGAACGTAGATGTAGACGAAGAATATTTTAATAAGGTAACACAAATGGATAAGAACGCAGATGTAGATGAAGAATATTTGAGAGAGAGAGAGAGAGAGAGAGAGAGAGAGAGAAAGAGAGCGAGAGCTGGTGCTGGTCTGATTACAATATTGTAGAAGTGAATGGAATAAGTTCAAAGAATTTCTGACATTACCAAAAGCATTATCGCTGTCAATAAATCAGAAGAGCCCACGCTGTATATGCACGAAGTATAATGATGCATAGAAATGAAACCTAATAAAGCGCCACACCGGGGATCATCATGAATTTACTTAGTTTTCCATCTCCATTATTTATGGGAACATATTGAGCATGCTCTCGGCCTGCCATGTTTGTAAGGCATCTGATGAAATTTCTTCTTGTTCTTAATATAGGTTTTTTTTCTGAAACTCGACAAATATGAGAACGTCGAAAAATATGACTCATGAAAACCACAATCACTTCAGTTGTGGTAGATTTAATAGCTCTTATGATAACTGATAAACATCTGATAAAAATAACATGCCGACTTAAAATAAAATACAGTAAAATGTACTGACAAATATTGCACGCATTTCAATAAAATCAATAATAAACTGCCATAAGAAAACATCTCGCACAAAATATTTCGAATCTCCAACACACAAGGAAAATGTATGGATTTTCGATGTACAAAAGAAGGTCAACAATGATTGCATCAGTAGTACTCTAGTCACTACTTCTATAGTAACAAATTCTGATATTTTAATAGCAGTCACCCAAAGAAAGTCAGGAACGAATGTATGTTTTTAAACTTTTAAATAAGGATTGATAATTCGTACTATTTAGATAATTCGGACTATTTGCTCTCATCCCGAATATTATTCTCACAATCTCTCGACCATTGTAACCTCTAACTTTCTTCATGTGTATATTGTCGAACTCGGGAATCTTGTTCTTGAACTCATGAACCTGTACAAAACTAGGAACTTAACCCTATATTTTAGTTCACGGGGGTACTATGTACTCGGTCCGTCATCCATGACCGAGCAGAAGTCTTAAGTAATTCGCAATTGTATTCTTGAGATCCGAACTTCTGAAAATAATCAAAACATCCAATTTTCGAACCAAAACAAAATTAAAAGGGCGATTTTTCTTTAACTTTCATCTTGATTATGTTTAATTCGTCTTGTTTGTTTTGATCTCCATTTTCCATAGTAGTGCAGTGTCAACAGCTTAATTTAAAAAAAAAAATGGTCCATTTTTCCCAGTTCATTTTGACGTTTTTCTTAATTTCTATTTTACATTCTAATATATATAATTGATCTATAAAATTATAAAAATAAAACGGGTTTCTAGCCCTTAAATTTTTCCCATTTTAATTTCATCATGTTAAATGTGTTCATTATATCACCATAATTAAATTCTTTACACAAAATCTCTCTCTCTCTCTCTGTATATATATATATATATATATATATATATATATATATATATATATATATATGTATATATATATATATATATATATATATATATATATATATATAGGGTGACCCCAAAAAACGGGTCCCAACTCTAATTAGGCCCTGTTTCTTAGTATTTTGTCTGAATGAAATGAAACTTTGGTCATAACTAGTTTATTATATTTAAAACATCACATCAAAACACTAGGGTCTTTGGCCTTTTTTTCTCCGTTCTACAGCATATGTTCTAGATATACTTTCTATGTTTTTTGT
The DNA here is from genome assembly GCF_053919585.1 of Euprymna scolopes. NCBI lineage: Eukaryota > Metazoa > Mollusca > Cephalopoda > Sepiida > Sepiolidae > Euprymna > Euprymna scolopes. The sequence goes on along the minus strand of NC_136488.1, from coordinate 79,865,101 downwards.
TTTATTTTGGTCACCTTGCATATATATATATATATATATATATATATAATTTCGATGTATTAAAATTTAAATTAATATATAATCCATTAAATTTTAAAAGAAATTACATATTCATCATTAATACTTGAAAAATATTTGCTATGTGTGGAATTATATGGAAGTGGAATTACTAAAGGAAGCAAGACCTGACACAATGCACGTCAAATCACTTTACGCCAATCTCTTACAAAAAGAGGAAGTGCAGGTTTGTGAGGATTTCATACGTGACAGGAATTTTTCCAATAACATGTACAAGACGCATGTGAGGTAATTGTATTCATTCTAGCGTACAGCAACTTTGAGTTCCAAGGTCACCAGTTTTCTTTTTGAAAATCCAAGGAACTCTGATGGAAAGAAAATCGCTTCCAGCCACGACAATGTCTTCATGCAAATTCTTTTTTACTACAATTACACCTTAAAAATAGAACACCATTGCAAATGTGTTTATAGTGTAATTGTATATCGCTGCATGAGAGACCATCCTTACTAAATCCCAATATACACTCACACGATTGCTCTGTAGCGAATAGTAGATGTATCGTGGATATATTTTTCTCATCATCTTCGCTTATTTTGTCTCGTAGTCATAACTTTCCAAGAACGATGTTTCAGACAAAAATGTTATTTTTTGTTTTACTGCATGTTAACCATTTCTAGTTATTTACTGCAAAATTCAGCCATTTTGATAAAGATTTTTTTTTTTTTACTTCAACTTATTTATATCTAATAATTATTCATAGTTTAGGTTGGGTGTTTTGTTTTACGTGTCATGAATGTTTTCCCCGGTTATTTAATTAAACATCCGGGGGTTTTCCTAAACATTTTATTCATTAAATTCTTTATATCTCAAATATTTATCAATGGTTGTTAGCTTGGCGATTTTGTACAAGAAAATGGTTGATTTGTTTTTGGTTTTGCAGTACATGATTGAGTTTTACAAAAGCAAATGATAACAATAACAACAGCATTAATGTTTGTTACATTTTAGGCAAGAAGCCGTTACCTTCAGACAGCCTGATCTGGAAGCTAAAAAGGTAAAGAAAATAATGCTTTCTTATCTACAAGTGAAGAGTAGACAATACATTGTGGATGCGTTGCAGGCAGATCCCATAACTCTCGCTTCTCCTCATTTAAAACAAGTAATTTTTCTGACAGAAGGAGAAGAAAAATCAGGGACTCGAACCTTGGACTAACAACTAAGGAGGCCGTCCTATCAGCAGGTACAAAGTACTGGAGCTGCTATATTGCCATTTGGTGAATGGATTCTCGACGATGCAGTTGCTTCTGGTGGGGCTTCTCAATGCCATATTAGATGATAATTTTTACGGTTTTTACCTTATCATGATCTACTAAAAATATTTCTTCACTTCTCTTTCTTCCTTACTTTCCCTCTTTGCCCTGCCCTAAATAAGACTGTGGACCTATTCCACAAATCCTAAAACTTCACCATGAAAAGTCTCAAGAAAGAAATACATGATTAAACCCAGAATTCCCACTTCTAACGTAGACCCTCCTTCTCCAACATCAGGGGTCTACGTTCCAACCTTCCAGAAGTTGAAATCCAATTACAGGAGACCAAACCAGACTAATTCTTCCTAAGTAAAACTGGCATCGGACCGACTATTTCTCTAAATGTGTTCGTAATATAATGTTATTCTAATTTAACATCTTAATCTGACTCCCAAGATCGACATGGCGATGGAATGTATGCATTAAGGATAGCTTTCCATGTGGTAGGAAAATCTCTGGAGAAGACCCCAAATTGCTCCTGCTCACAACACTGTGCCGATTTTTTTCACCCTCACTCATTCGTATCATCGAGTGGCTTTCGAGCTATGGTATCCGTAACATGTTAGTATATAAAATGACAGTATTTAAAATGAATGTACAAGATATATATATATATATATATATATATATATATATATATATATATATATATATATATATATATATATATATATATAGAGAGAGAGAGAGAGAGAGAGAGAGAGAGTCAACAATGATTGCATCAGTAGAGCTTTCGCAGTCGCAAATTCTAATATTTCAATTACAATCATACAAAGAAGGTCACTAAGGAATTGATATTCTTGAATTTTTAAATAATGATTGATAATTCGTACTATTTAGATTATTCGGACTATTGTTCTCATCTCGAATATTATTCTCACAGTCTCTAGAACTTTGTAACTTTTGACTTTCTTCATGCGTATATTGTCGGACTCAGGAATTTTTCTGTTGAACCCATGAAACTATCCGAAACTATGAACTAAACCCTTTATTTAGTCCACGTGGAGTACTATGTACTCGTTCCGTCATCTATGATGGGGCAGAAATCTTTAGTAATTCGCAATTATATTCTTGAAATTCAAACCAAAACAAAATGGAAAGGGTGAATAAAGTTTTTTTTCTTTGATTGTCATCTGAAATGTGTTTTTGTATTTTTTGTTAACTTGACTTTTGTCTTACTTGATAACCATTTTTTTATTTTGTTTTTGTTTTAACAGCAGTTCTGATTTTTTTAATTTTATTTCTGAACGCCTTTGAATAACATATATATAAACAAAAGAAAATATCTTTCGCTATTGGCTGTGAAACGTACGTAAGGCGAAAAACGATAAAAATGTGTCCACTTTTACTACCGAATACTATATATGCTGGAACCATAAATAACTTCATTTAGCTTATTATTTAGACAATTATATTATGAAAGATACACCTTAAAAATATACATGTTTTGTTTTAAGAATATGTATATATGTATATGTATATATATATATATATATATATATATATATATATATATAATACTAAAAGTCTATGGATCTTGTATGTTTGCAATCAGATTTCCGGTTTTCAACATCCGGTTGCGCATGCGTAAATAGCAACGTCTTCAATCCGTTATTCCAATTCCGGAATTTTTATATCGCTTTTAATACAAACAATTTCATTTAATTTGATCAAATAGTTATTTATATATACAAATAATACATAGATTCATAGATAATTATTATATATATTATAAAATCTATTTATCTATGAATCTATTAATAATATGAAATATTACCCTATACAATTTATGGAAAGAAAACACCTCTCACTTTCCCTCTAATAGATTTCAACACTCCTACTCCCTCTGTTTTCGTTACGTACGCGAGAAATAGTTACGTGTATGTGTGAGAGAGAGAAAAAGGGAGCGATGTAAAACTGGATAGAGTTATCCCCCTTAACTAATGCAGACCTTTTTACTAGAGGGCGTTATTACAAAAAAATTTCTTTTTCTTCTTCCCATGTTTTTTAAAGTCGTCTGCTTACATTTCCAAACGGAAAGCTGAATCGGTAAATGCACACATTTCTATTACATTAAATAGTGTTTTCCTTTACACAATGGGTACTGAATGTTTGCTTAAATTAAATGAAAAAAGTTACATTTTATTTTCATTTTCTATTTAAAAAGCCATTATTAACATGTGGAGAGTGTTTTTTTTTATTATTCTGTACTTTCAACTAACAATTTCATTTAAAAGATGATATATCAAAATTTGAATTTAACTATAATAAGGATTATGATACCTGTTCAGTGCATATTTACCTATAAGTATGACCAACCACTTATAATTCAGTAACTGTAATTTAAAAAAAAATAACGATTATAATAAACAGAACGACTCATAGAAATCTATCTATATTCTTTTTTCATTTTAATATACTTTCATAGAAATGCTTCTGTTATGTAAAAAAAAAACTATTTTCTTTATGCCACAAGTGTCACGCTCATACATGAATTCCATAGCTAATATAACGTACTGACCCAACGGGTCACGGGTGGTCTAGTATATATATATATATATATATATATATATATATATATATATATATATATATATATATATACAGTAGCATCCAAAAGTTAAGGAACCGTCGATCATTTTTTAAATGGCTTCTAACTTTATCTATGAAAAAAGAAAAAAATATTTTGGTGAATTATCCAATATTAGATAATGGTAGTTAAATAAAAAATATTTTTTTATTTTTTTATTTTGCATGCATATAAGTTTTTTTTTTTTTGCATATAAACAAATTTAATTAAATTACAGGTGTCCAAAAGTTAAGGAACGGAGGAAATAATCAATGAAAAAAATAAAGATTCCTTTTAGTATTTAGTGAAAAGCTCCTTGTTTCAATCTCACTATGGCATCTTTTGCTGCAAGACAAAACCAATCGTTCACATGTTATAGGTGAGATATTATTCCAGGATTTGTTTTTATACATTCGCATAAATCATCAAGATTTTGGAGTTTTTTTTTCTGTGATTTTATCACCAATAATTCTCCAAACATTTTAAATTAGATTCAGGTCAGGGCTCTGAGCTGGCCAATCCATAACGCAACTATTGGATCTATTTAGTTCTCTTAAAACTTTGCTTGCTATATTGCACGGTGCATTGTCTTGCATAAAGATATCAGAATCAGAAAGATTAGGAACCACATCTTCTTTAATCAATTCACTGTACATTCGGGCATTAACGTTTCCTTGTAATCCTTACTAGGGGACCAGTTCCTTTTGAAGATATCATGCATCATACCATTATACTACCGCTCCAAATCTTACTGTACTTTTAACGCACTTGAAGGACAGTCTTTCTCCATTTTTTCTTCTTACATGTGGTCTTTTGTCTGATCCGAAAAGATTGAATTTAGATTCATCACTAAAATTAACGTTTTCCCATGTTTTCTTCCCAAAACAAATGTTTTTTCGGCAAATAATAATCTGGCCTTTTTATTTTTAATAGAAATTAAAGGCTTTGAGCATGGACTTCTTGAAAATAATCCAATTTCGTTTAATCTTCGTGAGATCGTTTGTCGTGAAATTTTTTGTCCAATTTTGGATGTAAAATCCCGGGATATCGAAGCCGCAGTTTTAAAGCGATCAGAACGAGATGATCGAGTGATTTTTCTATTCACCCTCTTTAGTTTTTATTCGGGGTCGGCCCGATTTTTTTTACTTTTGTTTCTATTTTCTATAACCCGAAAAACAAGGCTTTTATACCTTTTCAATATTTTAGCAATATCTGTTTTTCTTGTATAGATACTTTTTTTTCGAATATTCGAAGTCGACATTTTGTTAAGTTGTTATTAAAATTACTACGGTTGGTATTATTTTTCCGCGTTCCTTCACTTTTGGACGCCTATAATTTAATTAATTTTATGTGTATGTAAAAAACTAATATGTATTCAAAATAAAAAATATTTTTTATTTAACTACCATTATTGAACATGGGAAAACTCACCAATTTTTTTTACCTTTTTCATAGATAAAGTTAGAAGCAATTAAAAAATGTTCGACCGTTCCTTAACTTTTAGACGCTACGGTATATATATATATATATATATATATATATATATATATATATATATATATATATATATATATATGTGTGTGTGTGTGTGTGTGTGTGTGTATCCAATCTGACAAAATTAGATAATTTCTACCTCAGAAAAGATATGCTAATTCGTATGAAAAACTAGTACACAAAAAAAGACTTGTAACATACGTATAATTTTTAAATAAATATTTTATATTAGTAGAACATAAAATCGAGGTTTTACTGTTTTATTTCAATCTATATAACAATGTATATATGTGATACTGTAGAAAAAAAAATAAGCTCTTCTTTGGGAGTTCTTATACCTGGATCTTATCTCCTGTTTTATTTTTAGTTTTGCCAACCGTATTTGAGCATATTTGAATGCAGTACTAATAGTAATGTATGTCCACCAGTACTTGTTTGGTGATTTAAATTTGTAGATATAAGACTAGCGCGTATATCGAAGTTCAAGATCAGAGAGAATTCAAGAGCTGGTTTTAAGGTGCAATGTCCCCCGTGGGAAAAATAGCAGAATGTGATAGAATTGGCGCAGAGAGTGAGGACTATTAGAAAGTTAACGTGCTTAAAAATGACTTATAAAGTGACGATACGGCATAATCACGTTTGACACAGCGGTACCCGTCAAATCACTGAAGTTAAGCAACGACCAGCTTGGCCAGTACCCGATTGATGACTATTTGTTACTTCCAGGTGCTGTGTGTGTACTCCGCTTATTTCGGCATTGTTTCCTGTCGTTCTGGATTTATCATTGCCACTGGATTCAAGCAGTGCCGATTCAGGATAGGTGTGGTTGTGGATTCCGCAATCGTTTCCACACAATTACACGCGCTGCTGCCCCTACAGGGGTATCCTTTGTCTTCCGAGACTTAACGGAGGCATCAAGCGAACTAAGGAGACAAGTAACCAAAAATCTACAGACAAGATATTTCTCTCATCGCTAGAAAGTGGAAACAGAAATAGATTAATAAAATGGGCGTTTTCTAATTCGAAAACAAGTTCATTTTTTTGTTTTGTTTTGTGTACCTTGATTCTAAAGAGAGAATCCTACCTTGTTCGTTCTGGAGGATCAGCTATTAGGGCACGCTGAGAGACCTCAAAGACGGTCTTGGAAAAAATGTCCCCATTCTTGGAGGACCGCTGCAGTTGAATGTCGAAGACACGAGTTAGGATTTAATTGATGATTTGTTGATCTGCGTTCTATATTAGATCTTGTTTGATAGTTGGAGACCTATTAAATAAGTCTCACCGTGGGACTTTGTCTGAGAGGGAGAGAGACTAGTGGCAGATGCACTAGCTCAGATGCTCCTATAAATTTGTTCTTTTTGTGTATTAATATTCATATTAAAAACCCTTTTATCTAATTTGGAAAAATCTGTAAACCTATAGTGCTGGTATGAGTATATCTGCAGACTTTGTGTAAGAATTATCAGATCGCGTAGGTTTATAGTTCTTGGAAGTTTTGGGTTGAAAACAATACTACACAACTGGGATATATATATATATATATATATATATATATATATATATATATATATAATTTTTTAAAATGTAATTATCCACTGACACGTGTTTCGTCGTCTACGACTCATCAGAGTGGCTGAATATAGCGAGATTCGAAATCGGGGCCCCACGGTAATGAGCCGAAGCCCCTTACCTCTGACTCATCTCGCCAACTGTCTGGGTATATCGCGATTTACTTAAATGTTGTTTGTTTTGGTTTTAGCGATATATTTTTGAATGAGTTCAATTATTTACGAAAGCGCATTTTTACCTAAATGCGAGCTGGGAATAATTTTCCCTTTAAACCAATTTGGTACCCCCACATGGGGAGCGGTGTGTATATTATTTTTAAAATGTAATTATCCATTGACACGTGTTTCGTCGTCTACGACTCATCAGAGTGGCTGAATATAGCAAGATTATATATATATATATATATATATATATATATATATATATATATATATATACTCCTAAGAATTTGTTTTTTTTTTTGTATTCTTATAGGTATATTAAAACCGCTTTTTTTTCTAAATGTTTAAAAAGAAAATACAACTTTGTTATATATGGGTCGTGGAATTGCATTCATTTGCAAAAGATCTAGCTAATTTGCATATTTTTCAACATTCATTTTAATTAATCCCCTGTTGGTTTTTTGGTTTTCTTATAGGAGGGTCATCTTTAGTTTAACTATTACGTGTAATTATATTCATGCAGATATTCTACATGATTTATACTTTCGTAATATTTGCGTAAAAAGTTTATAGTAAACACGAACCTTTTCATCTATTTTATTATGTATGCACACACGCACGCAGACACACACACACACACACACACACATATATATTTGTTTTAAAATATTGCCAACCAAACTTCCTCCATCAGTTTTTAGTTTCAAGACACGAAACTTAATATATAGGGTATTCGAATCCATACGATACTTTATTTTTGGTTTTAGCCGTGGAAAATCGGTGCAAAAGTGAATAAAATTAAAGAAATCGAATTTGGAAGGTGAAGGTCGAACGACGACATTACGAATATGCATGCATAATGTAATAGCTATTTGTTCATGTTTTAATTTCTATCCTTGCAGCAAACATGTCTTCATAGTTGCGGCATTAACGCCAAAGTAAAAAGTAAATCGTAAGCTAAACGTTTTGGTTTCGATTCTCGGTGGTGACGCGCAAGTCATTTTTTCAAAACTTCTTAAATTATTGCTATATATTAGATCCAATATTATATAATAATAAATACTAAATATGCATTAATCAAAATATCATATTTAAACGTATTTTACGACCGGCCTATGTCGAGCAGCCTGCTAGTACTTTATGGATGGACGGATGGTGGCTTTGTAAAGATAGAGGACTATCAGCAGTTTCCTATCTCCGTAGAGAGAATTTACTACTGGTAGCAGTTTCCCTTTCACAGTAGAGAGAATCTACTTTCTTTCCAACAGCTTTGGCAGTGTCTTAAATGTATTTGTTCCAATTCATTCAGTCTGTGAATGTTAAACCGAGGAGTTTGAACGCGCTGCTCTAAGGTAGACTGTTATTAGTAATGACAACTGTGTCGGGAAAGTTTATTGTAATTATTAAAGGAAAGTAGCTTAGTCTTAGTAGCATTAAATGTTATCACATTGAGGGTGAAACCGACATAAATGAGTTCGTAGTCAGTGTAAGTATCCATTACGCCATCTTTGCATTCCATAAAGAAATCAGAGCATAGACCCACAATGATAGCAATAAAACAAACAAGTAAAAGCAAACAAACAACAAACAAAATGCAATAAAAAATGCAAAAAACCATTAGTTACCATTTTATTTTTCTCTATTATGTATAGACAAAAATGCTAAGGGTCGCTGAACTCAGCATTACCTCCCATCACTCAACAAATGCCACCTCCTCATCCCACAAAGATCGATCCTTCGTTTTTCTGTGTCAGAAGGGCGACTAACGCCATTAATTAACCATGCTTTGAGACCTACAAGCACCCCCGTTCCCACCAAAGATCGCTTGACTTATTTTCGAGCCGACTCTAACCCACAAAACGGTGGTGATTGTATTGCTACATAGTGCGCAGAACAGGCTTAATTGAAAGCGAGCGGCAATGAACAGGAACGTACGAACTAAACGTGATCGATTCGAGCCGACAAAATCTGACATGTTTTTTTTTTTGTTTAATTTTGATTGGATTGTTTGGACTTTTTGTTTGTTTTAACATTTTTTAATCTTTTAGTAGATGAATCACAAGAGACGACATTTTTCTTTGAATTACGATTGGGATTAGATAACATAATTATGCCTACGAAATGCTTATCACATATCGATATGTTATGCTTTTGGTATTACAAACTTACTGAAGTACGCGTCTGTAATAGAGTTATTTTTTTATTTATATAAAGTAAATATGTTTGAATATTTATATATTCTTATGAACAGGATTCACTCCTATACTAATTAACCAATGATTATGAATTTTAGGGCATGGAATGTAAGTTAATTATATATATATATATATATATATATATATATATATATATATGTCTATATGATTAGTTTTTTTTGAAAAAAAATCCAGCAGAGTGCTCAATTAAAAAGAAAATCCTAAAAATAAGAGTTAATTATATTTTGTATTTTGTGTACAAAAAGTTGTTAGATGGCACCAGTCATTGGTACCGTCGGTTTCAAGCCCAATAATTAGGACCGTTTTAGATATCCATATCAAGCTCTCTTCAGCCAATACTCATCCTGTCATATTTTTCATACTCATATTTTTAGGCAGGAGATGAGTATTGGCTGAAGAGAGCTTGATATGGATATCTAAAACAGTCTCAATTATCGGACTTGAAACCGACGGTACCAATGACTTATCTCATCTAACAACTTTCTGTACACAAAATGCAATATATATATAAATATATATATATACATATATATATAAATACATATATATATATAAATGTATGTATATATATATGTATTATTGCAAAAATAAAAATGAGTATTATCTAAAAATTAAACCCTATAAAACTAATAAAAAGCTCAATGTACACAATTCAGAAGATAGAGCAATAAAAGAAACGCGAACAAATTATGATTAAAAATAAATTTGAATAAACTACAATAGTTACTAATTCTTTACAAATTTAAACAAGAAATTATAATAAACTAGCGGGGGTACCCGGCGTTGTCCGAGTGTTTGTTTCCGGGACGGGGGGAGGGAGTTTTAAAAAATGTTATGGAAGATAAGTAGGAAGGATCAAACCCGGAGTCATGAGTAAAAGTAGGAAAATATAGTGTGAAAAAAAAAAACAAAAAAAAAACATCTGCAACGTTAACAGTTCGGCCACCAAGAAAAGTCCATTCCAGTTGTTTAGGAAAAAAAAAAAAAAAAAAACGACTACGGTAGGTCGGTGCGAACGTGAAAATATAATGTGAACTGTCCAGCACGCTAACCACTACGCCACAGAGCACTGCAGCTTAATTTAGTGATTTTAAATAACTTCACATGAAAGAACTACGAAGCCAAACCGGTGTTCTCTTCTCAACTGTTCCTTGTGAACGATCCCCAAACGGTGTTAAGTGGTGGCAGGGGGAGGAGGAATTTATTAGAGAGAAAATATTTTACCACTTCCATTGATCTTAACCGATTTTGGCCGTGACTTCTCAGCAGAAAAAGTATAGAAATCTAAGATTATCGAGGAATTTGAGAAATAATAAGCCTATAACACACCTCAGATATTGTTCTGCCGTTTGTGCATATTATATTTGCATGAAATATCTTGATTTTTAATCCTATTAATGTCAAAATCAGACGGGAAAAAATGAGTTCATTTTATATATATATATATATATATAAGAGAAGAAGAAGAGAAGAGAAGATAGAGAAGACTAGCGGGGGTACCCGGCGTTGTCCGAGTGTTTGTTTCCGGGACGGGGGGGAGTTTTAAAAAATGTTATGGAAGGTAAGTAGGAAGGATCAAACCCGGAGTCATGAGTAAAAGTAGGAAAATATAGTGTGAATAAAAAAACAAAAAAAAAACATCTGCAACGTTAACAGTTCGGCCACCAAGAAAAGTCCATTCCAGTTGTTTAGGAAAAAAAACAAAAAAAAAACGACTACGGTAGGTCGGCGCGAATGTGAAAATATAATGTGAACTGTCCAGCACGCTAACCACTACGCCACAGAGCACTGCAGCTTAATTTAGTGATTTTAAATAACTTCACATGAAAGAACTACGAAGCCAAACCGGTGTTCTCTTCTCAACTGTTCCTTGTGAACGATCCCCAAACGGTGTTAAGTGGTGGCAGGGGGAGGAGGAATTTATTAGAGAGAAAATATTTTACCACTTCCATTGATCTTAACCGATTTTGGCCGTGACTTCTCAGCAGAAAAAGTATAGAAATCTAAGATTATCGAGGAATTTGAGAAATAATAAGCCTATAACACACCTCAGATATTGTTCTGCCGTTTGTGCATATTATATTTGCATGAAATATCTTGATTTTTAATCCTATTAATGTCAAAATCAGACGGGAAAAAATGAGTTCATTTTATATATATATATATATATATAAGAGAAGAAGAAGAGAAGAGAAGATAGAGAAGACTAGCGGGGGTACCCGGCGTTGTCCGAGTGTTTGTTTCCGGGACGGGGGGGGAGTTTTAAAAAATGTTATGGAAGGTAAGTAGGAAGGATCAAACCCGGAGTCATGAGTAAAAGTAGGAAAATATAGTGTGAATAAAAAAACAAAAAAAAAACATCTGCAACGTTAACAGTTCGGCCACCAAGAAAAGTCCATTCCAGTTGTTTAGGAAAAAAAAAAAAAAAAACGACTACGGTAGGTCGGCGCGAACGTGAAAATATAATGTGAACTGTCCAGCACGCTAACCACTACGCCACAGAGCACTGCAGCTTAATTTAGTGATTTTAAATAACTTCACATGAAAGAACTACGAAGCCAAACCGGTGTTCTCTTCTCAACTGTTCCTTGTGAACGATCCCCAAACGGTGTTAAGTGGTGGCAGGGGGAGGAGGAATTTATTAGAGAGAAAATATTTTACCACTTCCATTGATCTTAACCGATTTTGGCCGTGACTTCTCAGCAGAAAAAGTATAGAAATCTAAGATTATCGAGGAATTTGAGAAATAATAAGCCTATAACACACCTCAGATATTGTTCTGCCGTTTGTGCATATTATATTTGCATGAAATATCTTGATTTTTAATCCTATTAATGTCAAAATCAGACGGGAAAAAATGAGTTCATTTTATATATATAATATATAAGAGAAGAAGAAGAGAAGAGAAGATAGAGAAGACTAGCGGGGGTACCCGGCGTTGTCCGAGTGTTTGTTTCCGGGACGGGGGGGAGTTTTAAAAAATGTTATGGAAGGTAAGTAGGAAGCATCAAACCCGGAGTCATGAGTAAAAGTAGGAAAATATAGTGTGAATAAAAAAACAAAAAAAAACATCTGCAACGTTAACAGTTCGGCCACCAAGAAAAGTCCATTCCAGTTGTTTAGGAAAAAAAACAAAAAAAAACGACTACGGTAGGTCGGCGCGAACGTGAAAATATAATGTGAACTGTCCAGCACGCTAACCACTACGCCACAGAGCACTGCAGCTTAATTTAGTGATTTTAAATAACTTCACATGAAAGAACTACGAAGCCAAACCGGTGTTCTCTTCTCAACTGTTCCTTGTGAACGATCCCCAAACGGTGTTAAGTGGTGGCAGGGGGAGGAGGAATTTATTAGAGAGAAAATATTTTACCACTTCCATTGATCTTAACCGATTTTGGCCGTGACTTCTCAGCAGAAAAAGTATAGAAATCTAAGATTATCGAGGAATTTGAGAAATAATAAGCCTATAACACACCTCAGATATTGTTCTGCCGTTTGTGCATATTATATTTGCATGAAATATCTTGATTTTTAATCCTATTAATGTCAAAATCAGACGGGAAAAAATGAGTTCATTTTATATATATAATAATAATATATATATATATATATATATATATATATATATATATATATATATATATATAGAATAGATAGAATAGATAGATAGAAGAGAAGAGAAGAAGAGAAGAGAAGATAGAAGAGAAGAGAAGAGAAGATAAAATCCTAAAACTTATCTTTGAAAATCCATGAATTATGTATATTTCGATGCTTGCATTTTTGATGGATAAAAAATAATGTAATTTATTAAATTATATATGTATATATATATATATATATATATAATTTTCTAAATTAAAATATTTTTTATCCATTTATAAGTCATATATATATGTATATATATATATATATATATATATATATATATATATATATATATATATATATATATATATATATATTTACATTGCGTGTCAAATTATTAACGAGATAACAATTCTTTACCAGTTTCAGAAACTTACCGGTAATTTCGTATCAAAAGCTTCGGAAACGTTGGCAATGCTGAGTTGCGCGTACTGTGAAATTTTCGCACTGTTCCGCGCAGTGTAAACAACTTACCATCGTAATTTCTGAATCCACGGTATCTGAGGTGTGTCAAAGAAAACAAGACAGTTTATTTTGTCTATAAAAGTGGCCGTAAAGGTGGTTTGAGTAGTTCTGAAAAGAATAATATTACAGAACAACTAGCAAAAGTTAAAACTACCCTCGAAATATCGACAATGATAAGAAAGTATCATAAAACTGAAGAACTTTGTCAAGGAATTTACAAAGGTACATAAGAGAGCTGATAAAGGTAAATCTAGAGTTGTTTCACGTCGTTCTCTACTCCAAATTAAACGTGAAGTCGAGAAGTCTTTGACTAAGCCGGATTGAAGAATGTCTCAAAATGTACTTGATGTCGCTTTCTGAAAGAAGTGGCAAAGTCTGTTAAGCCTATGACAAAGCCTCCACTAAAGCAACATTACAGACAAAACCGAGGACAACATGAAAACGGATTTTTCCAAAGTTTTATTCACGGATGACGTGCGTGTCACTCTTGATATCCCAGATGGCTGGAGCAAGGGATGGGTCTTAGATGGACGTTTAAAGCGCAAACAAGGTGGTGGTGGGATAATTATTTGGGATTATCGGAGGTACTTTACTTGGTCCATGGAGAGTGCAAGAAGGCGTAAAAATGACGTCAAATGCCTACATAGCTTTTCTGAAAGAACACTTTGAACCATGGCTGAAGAAGCAAAGGTTGACATTCAGAAGAACCATTATTTTTACGCAGGATGATGCTCCATCGCATGCAGCAAACAAAAGCAAAGAGTATTTGCAACAACTGGGGTTCTCTGGGCTACAGAAGATGGAGTGGCCTGCGAATTCACCAGATTTGAACCCAATTGAGAACCTTTCGAGTAACATGAAGAGGCAAATATGAGTTGTGGGATGCTCTCCAAGAGGTGTCGCGATGAATAACTGTTGACAAAATCACAAACTTGACTAATTCTGTGGACCAACGTCTTTTACAAGTCATTCATAAAAAAAGGATCGCATATCCCCTATTAATTATGTCAACGTAGAAATTGCTCTGTAGTTATTGTGTTCTAAGCATTTTTCCTAACGCATTTAATGTTGGAAAATTATTTCAATAAACAAGTTATGGATATATTGTGTTTTTTCTCAACATCGTTAATAACGTGACACACTGAAATCAACAGATATTCCTATCTTCTGCCATAGTTTCGCTAATACTACTTTAAATACTTTTATTTTCTGACTGAACTATGCAAATAGTATTGTTAGCACTTTCTCAAAGTTTCATGGATTTTTATTAACTCGTTCCTTAAATATTTGAAAAAATGTAAACTCGTTAATAATTTGATACGCAGTATATACATATATATATATATATATATATATATATATATATATATATATATATATATATATATATATATATATACGCTTCTTAAGCATTTTTATTCTTATGTAATTTATAATATCTAATATGGCACAAAATAGTTCTTAAAGTAAGGTATTATTAGTATTATTATATTTATTAATTTTTTATTTGCTTATGTTCTTATATATATATTATTATATTTTATTATCTGAATTTATACGTTAAAAAATAATTAGATTGTGTTTACCTTATTTTAGTGTTGGGAGGAAATAATCTCACTATAGCACCATGTATTTAACAGCTGTTTTCTTATTAAATCTCCAAAACAGCTACATGGTAAACACGTGATGATAACCGGTTTCAATTTAAGTTGAGGTTCTTTTTCCTTTTTGTCACTGCTATTTAGTTGAATTCCCTTTTGTAATTCTGAACTCGATAGCGGTAAGTTGACGTATTCAAGTCCTAAGTCTTCGACTATCCTTATGAATTTTAACAGGAATTATTTTATTTTATTTTTAATATCTAAAATATACTCAGGCTTTCCTAGACTCTGTTCGAAAACATTCTTTATTTTAGATTGTTGAATTAAAAAATGAAAATGAATGCATCAGCTGACCGGTTTCGAAGCTCGCTCAACAGAGCTAAAATCGAGCTTAATTACGTTTTAAAAGGAAAAGGTGGGAACAATGAATCGGAGATGAAAATGTAAGGTTGGGGGAATTAATTATTAAATAGAAACAAGATTAAGCCTACGAGATTTTATTTTTGTTTGCAAAGAGAAGGTCTCAGAGTCTTAATATATATAGTTTCTAGAATTTTAAGATGGTAAGGAGAGTGCGACTTGCTAAGGATGGAAAAAGTCGGCACTAAAGTTTGAAGCGCAAATACGATTATTTATAAGGTGCTCTCCTATAGATGAGCCATCTTAAAAAGGAAGGAAAGAATTACTTTCCTTCTCTATAGTAAATTTAAGAACTGGGTGAATATTATTAAGGGATGCAGAAAAGGTCTTTTATCTGGCTTACAAAAACAAGATATTTATTTTCCTTATGTTGACGACACTTTGTCTGTTCAACAAAGAAACGGAAGGGGATACCTTTTTTACACCCTTTAATGATATTCACTCAGTTCTAAAATTTACTATAGAGAAGGAAAGTAATTCTTCCCTTCCTTTTCTAGATGTACTGGTTTGTAAAACACCTTCCGTTTTCTTGACTTCCATCTACCGTAAACCTACGTTTACTGGCCTTTACACACGTTGGGACTCTTTTTGCCCTACCAAACAAAAATATAATCTTATCAACTTATCAACACCCTTATCCATAGAGCTTGTATGATATGCTCAGAGACCAAATTTAATGATGAAGACTCTTTGCAATAATGGTTTTCCTTTGCAAATCGTGGAATCTACAATGAAAAATAAAATTTCTAATTTCAATAAAATTAAACAGGTGTCTGTTGACAAATGCCCTATCTACCTACGCCTACCTTGGCTAGATAATATTAGTGAAAGATTTGCCAAGCGAATTTCTTCTGTCGTATAACAATGTTACTTTGCATCAAATACCCATGTTGTTTTTTTCTTGTAAACCTATTTTGTCTTCAATTTGTAAAGACGTCCCCCCCATAATAATACTATTATTTATTTATTCAAATATAGCTGCGGTGTTCTTCTAAAATGTGGTCATGTCTAGATTGCATTTTTGAAATTAACCATCAATCTTTAGTAGGGTGTATTTCAATTCCTGCTATAGCTGTTCATTAGAACATGAAATCATAAAACGTAGTCAGTTATCTCATACGATATATGGCAATAACATACTAGATTTTCAAGAGTGTACGACAATTTTTCATGCCGGTACAAACAGTCTGAAAATATATTGAAGTTATTGAAGTAATCCCGTGTATATATATATATATACATATATATATATATATATATATATATATATATATATATATATATAACTACTTAATTTACTCATATAGAATTAATATACGAAAGTATAGATTTATGCGTAAACTTTAAGTATTTACTTCAAAAGTGCTCAATACGTAGGTAGAGCTAGTTAATAAGTTATAAAATGTATATGGCGATTAAGCTACACTGAATATTCCGCGTTTCATCCACTCTAGGATTCTTCAGGCTTATGCGCATAAGTCTGAAGAATCCGAGAGTGGATGAAACGCGGAATATTCAGTGTAGCTTAATCGCCATATACATTTTATAACTTACTATATATATATATATATATATATATATATATATATATATATATATATATATATATAGAGAGAGAGAGAGAGAGAGAGAGAGAGAGAGAGAGAGTTTTTTTGAGGCGACGAAATTTAAATTAAAATAAATCTTTGAAAAATATTTGTACTATACAAGTATACGGTGTATTCCGAAGATTAATAATGTGCATTTATATTTTAAATACAATTTCGAGAACTTTTGCCCCTCGCGGCTGGCTCGTATATGGCGTAATATGGCGTAATATGGCGTAATATGGCGTAATATAGGGATCCAATTTTCACAACTCTATGCATTGAATTAGACTGCATTAAGGCAATAACTTTTCTTCTAAGTTGTCTTCTGTTCCTCGTCTACCAACGTAGCCATGGGACATGACAAGTCCCAGAAGAAAATATTCTGATATGGTTAAATAGCACGAACGAGACGCCCGTTGAGAAATCCATTTTGTGAAATTGTTCATTTATCAAATGTTCCTCTCAGTAAATTTATCCTATCGCGCACCGCGTGATATGTGGCTCCGTTATGCGGAAAACACATGATAAATTGCCAAACCAAGCTGAACTAAGAACAATCAACAACTGTCAAATGTGCAACTAAAGTAAATAGAGTTGTCAATGTAAAGTTTGCCAACTACACGGTGGCCCACTTAAAAGTAGCCTGATCTCTCTAATCTTTTTCTAATCAAAATATTTTCAGATTAACCTTCCTTATTTCTTAAAATCAACATTTAAAATTCTTTTAAGTATGGTGTTTCCGCTGCAGCATAGAATAGTGATTGTGGAAGCCTATCTGTGCACGTGATCAATTAAGTAAACGCAACAGGTATTCATGGAAAAATACTCAGAGATAAAAGCGCCAACAAAACGTTCTGTTCATAGCTTGATAGAGAAATGGCGCGAAACATGCGAACATGTGAAGAAGCAAAACCCTAAATTAGTTCGAACGTCAGAAGTTGTCAGTGATATCCAACAGTATATTTTAAGAAATCCACAAACATCAACTTGGAGACTATCCCAGCAAGTCGGTTTATCACGGACAACATGTCAGCGTGTACTAGAAATCTTTGAGCATGAGAGCATATAGAATAATATGTGTTTAGGAGCTGAAGTTGCCTGGCAAAAATAAATGTCTTCAGTATTGCAGGTGGACGCTGAGCATAGTTGAAGAAGGGCGTTTGGACACACTGCTGTACTTTATGTACGGATGAAGCATGGTTTCATCTATCAGGATATGTTGATTCCCAGAACACGCACGATTAGTCCACTGAAAATGCACACGTAATTAACGAAATGCAACTGTATGCCTTGAAAATTGGTGTTAGGTGCGCAGTTTCAGAAATTAAGATATTCAGCCAATTTTGGTTTTATTTTTGATCACCTGTGGACACTGACGTTTATCTACACATCTCAGAACAATTTAATGACCAACTGACATTACCAGACAAAATGCAATTCTTTTTTCCAATTAAATAGCGCTACATGACACACGTCCCACAGATCACTGTCATGAGTCCATGATATATTTACGGAAAAGAGAACAATAAATTAAGAGTTATGGCCACTACGTTCTCGGACTTGTCATCATGCAATTTTTATTTTTAGGAGACATTAAAACAAAAAGTTTATGAAAATAATCCGCACAATCTAGACCAACTAAAGGAGAACGTTACCAACACTATCAGGAGAATCACCAGAGAAGATCTACAGGCAGTATCTGCAAACGTTGTTAAACGTGTCCAGAAATGTCAACGGGGAAAACTTCCAGCATCTTTTATATCACTACAATTTAAATAATAAAAAATGTTCCTCCTCTCTAGTACATTTTCCGGGCTGATTGAAGTGGGCCATCCTGTATAAAAACACTGTACACACACACACACACACACACACACACACACACACACACACACACACACACACACACACACACACATATGCACTTGTTAGTTGCATCCAAATAATCAAACGAAAGAATTTGTCCACAATAAAACTTTCTTCTTTTATGCCTAACTTTTTTTAAATTTTATATTTGTTTTTTTTTCTGTAGCATCTTACGCGCATTTAGCTACTCCTAACGAAAAATATTGTATTTTATTTATTTGTCTGTTCTTCAGAGACGATCAAATAATAATAATAATAATAATAATAATAATAATAATAATAATAATAATAATAATAATAATAATGTAAAACAATTGTGGGCTCGGTGTTGCCACAAACACCAAAATATAAAAAATGTCAATTACAAATAATCCGACAAAACCTGGATTGGAAATAAGACTAGAAACCCAAATACACAAACATAAAAAAGAAGCCAAAATGATCACCAGGAAGAAATCAATGTGGAGAAAACGGAATATTGGAAATGTAACTCACAGAGAGAGGCTAAACAAGAAACATGAAGAACTGGACCAAAAATAAAAGCAAAAGAAGCGAGATTGAGACGATATAGATATAAATCTGAACAATGCGCACAAAACAATATTTGAAACTAATGAAAGCCAATTCTACCAAAATGTGAACGGAGGAAAAACAAAAAACAGAACAACCAAATTCGACAGAAACAAAACTCTACCGGAGTAATATATGGGAAGAGCGACGAGATCACAATAGAAATGCCGAGTGGCTGAAAGACATGAAAGAAGAGTTACAACAAATAGAAGAAGGAACAGTGAATGAAATCAGCAAGGAAAACCTAAAGAAAACCATAGGAAAAATGACAACTGGATAGCACCAGGGCACGACGGGATACATGCATACTGGTTCAAAAAATTCACAACTTTACACAAAAGGCTAGCCCAAAACCTGAGAAGATGTATACAGGAAGCAAGCGTACGAGATTGGATGAAAAAAAGTAGAAACACACTGCTACAGAAAGCCACGGAGAAAGGAACCGTCCCTAGCAACTATAGGCCAATCACGTACTTATCAACTATGTGGGAACTATGTGGAAGATACTGACAGCAAAACTGAGGAAACAAATCTACCACTCCCTGAATAACCGTGAACTCATCACCAAGGAGCAGAAAGGATGCCAAAAAGGAAAAAGAGGAACACATGACCTGTTATATATATAGATCAAAACATCCTAAAGGAGGTAAAAAGGAGGAGAAAGAATTTAGTCATGGCATGGATCGACTACAAAAAAGCGTATGACAGGATCCCCCAAACATGGATAATAGAATGCCTAAAAATGTATAAAATACCAAGCAGGATCACAAATGTAATAGAAAATGCAATGAAAACATGGAGACTGGAATTGACAGCTGATGGACAACACATAACAGAAATTAACATACAAAGAGGCATCTTCCAAGGAGACTCACTATCACCACTACTGTTCATCATAGCCATGATGCCCTTGAACAGTGTTCTGAGAAAGTGCCAAGCCGGATACAAGTTCTCCAATACAGAGTAAAAAATGAACCACCTGATGTACATGGACGACCTGAAACTTTTTGGAGGGACCGAAAAGGAGCTAGAGACACTAATTAACACTACCAAGATCTTCAGCCAAGATATCCAAATGGAATTTGGAATGGAAAAGTGCGCACAACTAGTTATAAAAAAGGGACAACTGGAAACAACAGAAGGCATGAAACTACCCAACCAAGGGGAACAAGTTGACTATAAATACTTGGGAATTCTGGAAGCGGACCCATCAGAACAACAGAAATAAAAGAGAAAATTGGAAAGGAATACCTCAGGAGAACAAGAAAACTCTTGGAAAGAAATTATATAGCAGCAACCTAATAAAAGGTATAAATACATGGGCAGTATCACTAGTAAGATACTCTGGACCGTTTATAGGGTGGACAAAAGAAAAACTGAGACAACTCGACCAGAAAACCAGAAAACTCATGACCATGCATAAGGCACTACACCCAAAGGACGATATTGAAAGACTACGTGAAAAGGAAAGACGGCGGGAGAGGACTGATCTGTATAGAAGACTGTGTGAAGGACACGAAAAAAGTACTAGAAAAATACATAATGCAAAACACTGGCAGCGAGAAACACGAAAATAAAAACAACAACAAAACAGAAAACAGAGAGACAAACGACAAAACGAGAAAAGGGAAATGGGAATAGAAACAGCTCCACGGAAGATTCATAAGAATGACAAAAGATGAGAATAACGAATACACCTGGACATGGATGCAAAAAGGACATACAAACCGAGAAACTGAATCTCTAATAACTGCAACACAAGATAACCCGATAAGAACCAACCATATCAAAGCAAGGTTCGATAAAACACAAGAAAACAGCAAATGCAGGCTCTGTGGACAAAGAGACGAAACGATAAACCATATAGTAAGTGAATGCAGCAAATTGGCCCAAAAGGAATACAAAAACAGGCATGGCCAAGTGGGGAGGGTGGTACACTGGGAATTGTGCAAACGACTGCACTTTGAGCGTACAGACAAATGGTACAAGCATAAACCCACAACAGCACTCAAAAACGAGAACTACAAAATCCTATGGGACATGGACATACAGACGGAAAAACCCATCCAAGCAAGAAGACCAGATGTAATAATTAACAAGAAAGAAAAATCCTGTCAAATCGTAGACTTTGTAGTCCCAGCTGACCACAGGGTGAGTATGGAAGAAAAGGAGAAACGAAGCAAATACACAGAGCTAGCCAGAGAGTTAAAAGGGATTTGGATGATGAAGAAAATCAAAATAGTACTGATAATAGTAGGAGCACTGGGAACAATTCCGAAAAACTCCGCAAAAAGAATGTCAGAAATTAGAATCAGAGGAATAACTACAAAAGTACAACGACTAAAGATAACGAAAACGACTGAAATATTAAGGAAAACCCTTGAATGCGGAGAATAATACAAGACAATATAACGAATAAGCGTTACAGGGAATGAAGAACACCGAAACTGCATATCTACAAGTTCTACACCCCCTCATCATGCACCCCCTCCATTGTTTCATCACAGTTCCCCCCAATAAAATGTGATAACAAAGGGCCGAGAAGGGTCAATAAGGACTGAAAGACCGAGGAGAGAGCGCCATCCAGACCTCGGCTGGACAAGCGCACAGAGAACTGGGATTTTGGGGAGGCCGAGTGCCACTCAAATTCCAGTATAAACCAACGGCCACTACCAGCGAGAAATCAATGGTAAGCGGCTGTTGCGATGATGCAAATTCATTTGCAAATGCTATCGAAGGAGGTGGGGATAGCGGGACGTCTGGGGAGACTTGTTGTCACTCAGCTTCCAGAGAACACCACAGGTTTCCAATCAGATCGTTTGTTGACTTGTGTGAGCCAAATATAATAATAATAATAATAATAATAATAATAATAATAATAATAATAATAATAATAATAGATAGAATATTTTAAAACAAAGTCATAAGGAAGAAAGGTAATTAAGAAAGCCGAGAAGAACGGTAAATCAAAAACACTGAAGACTTACTTTAAAAATTATAATCAGAGAAAAATTTCCCTCTTCACATACAAGCACAATAATCCAAATAATCCAAATAATATAAATTATTCATCCGCATCTAATATCTTTCTGAAACATAATACATGTAAATCCAAAACTAAACTTCTATCCTTAATAACCTGCGCTCTGAGTTCCACTTGGCCCCAATTGAAATGAAGAATCTCGTCTCGAGGAAGCACACTTCCTTGAAAAACTTCTGAGACTGACTTTCGCTTCTGATCTTAAAATCCAAAACCAAATTTTTTTTTCTTTTTTTTTTACACATTAGCTCTGATCTCCACTTGGTCTCAATAAAAATGAACGGCCCCCATCTTGAGGAAGCACTCTGTTATATCTCTCATCAGACCGACCTTCAGTTCTGATCTGAAATAAAAGATTTACATCGTATCCATTGCCAAAACCGTTGGAAAGATAGTTGGATCCTTCTATCATTTCACAAACATGGACGACGCAATTATCTACTTATATATGGGCTAAATACGTCTCAAGATGAAGTATTGCTGTCATATCTAGGGAGGAGATGCTAAAGGTATCCTTTCCTGTCTTGACAGGGTACAAACCCGAAATCTAGTGGGCGAGAACCGTTACACATCCTTACTTCATCTTTCTCATAGAAAGAAACGTTTCGAGTCTATCTCTACCGTTATTTTCACGACAGGTGCTCGACGGAATTTCAATTTATGTACCCCTCACTGCAAAACATTTCCAACAAATAATCTTCTAGCGACAATAACAGTCAATAATTTCGTTACTCTCTAACATGGCCTAAAACAAAAATTCCACGAACAAAGCTTCTTTCCTCGAATTATGGAACACTATACTGCTTCCCAGCTGACTATAACATGGTCGTTTTCTAGTCTAATGTACATAAGTTCTTGTTGAGCCGTCCTTTTAAATAATCAAATTCTACCCAAAGTTCCCATTATCCATCATAACGGTGTTGTCTCAAAGTCTACTCGACACTCATTAATCCTTATTCTCGAGCGACCCTTAGGCCGTAGGCGGTGATATTCCAAATAAAAAAAAGCCATCACCACCGTTTTCTATCATAACATGGACGCGCTTGGCCGTAATTTTTAATTTGTAGCCAACCACTCTTCTATTAATATCTATTTAACCAGCTCTTTTCATCTGTTCCGATAGTGCTGAAAAAAAATCAAGTATGTTGACACAATTGAAACTATGCTAAAACAACAGGAGCTGCTCTGTTATATAAAAAAAAACACACGTAAAACAGGCATTTATTCCATTTTCTTTTGTTTCAACAGTCTTAAAGAGAATTTACAACATCAAAAAGTTGAGGTTCTATCCTAGATGTGAAAATATATCTTTAGATGAGAGTTTTGTGCTGAAGCGCACACAGGCGTTAGTAACGAGGCAAAGACCTCCTCCGCCGATCGAAAGCGGAAAGCGATATGATAGGCGCATGCGTAATAGTGTTTCCATTTACACTTCCGGCGCTTTCAGTTGCAATAAGGGAACAAACAAGATCAAACAAAAAGTTTTTTCCCCATCCTCTGTTTTTTTTCCTTTCTGGGGCCGCGAATGCTTCCATCATGCAAATTGCAATTGATCCATTCCGGTTGAAAAGGACTTTGGTATCTTTCATTTTTTTTGTTTTACAAAGCGGATTGAGAAATATAAAAAAAAATGCAGAACAGTTATTATCAACGGTGGTGGTGAGGGGCATAAATTTTTGTTAACTTTATTCTTTTACTATTTTTACGTAGTTTTTTTCGATAATCTTTATAGTTATATTTTGTTTATTTTTTCTTTGATTCATTCACGTAGTTTTTATCTGGTTTCGTTTTGTTTTTTCTTTTACAGAGAAAACTATGGATGATACCTCTATTTCCTTTATATCATGAATGAGCTTAATTAGCATTTGGGATAAAATCACTATTTATATTTTTTCCTTCTTTTAATTTTTATTATTTATTATTGTTTTACATTTTCCAGGAATTTGAAATTCCTATACATTTATGGTTTTGTAATTCTTTTGCATATATTCATGTCATCAAATTCGAATGTGCGATTCTACTGTAGCACCTTATTTGAACTTTCCATTCTACTCTCTCAACCATGAACTATTAATACCGTAAAGAAGATTATGCTCGAAGACAAATATGTGTGAATATGTGTGTAGCATATGAATAACACAAAATAGTAGACAAAACGAAAACACTCACAATTGACTTGATGCAGACATTATATTTACAAAGGAAATAACACATAGAATGATACGAATTACACCTATCTGTTTTAGTCCGATATTATTTGAGTGTGTGTGTCACAACTAATACAGACGGAAGTAATATATCTCCATCTTTGTTTACACCGATTCAAAGTCATCCATATGTTGGCGCCTGCCAGCACCTATCACGTCCCACTCTCGCATCTCCACACGAGAACTCACATAACAAAGGTAAAAGGGTTCGCCTAAAACCGAAAGGGTGTTAGCTTTTCACTATTTATGTTCTAAATCGTCTTAACATCGTCAATCAAGCTATCTATCTTCCCCCCTCTCTTTATTAAATATAATTATTCAACGCGTACTCGTTGCACTCTCTTACGATAAACCAACGTGGCCGACCTTAGCTAGATGCGGAACCCGGGACAGAGATATTATAGCCTGATCATCTCTCGCTGACCAATTCCCCATTACATGATGGAAAGTATCGATTTTTTTAGGTGTCGTTTATTTGTTAATTTTTATTTGGAGCGGATCGAACTATTTAGAGGAAAACGCATTTTACCTAAGTACTAGGCTGGAATAATTCTTAATTAATGCTATGTCTATCATAGGGACACACACACACACACACACACACACACACACACACACACACACACATACACACACACACATATACAGTGATGATCATATTTATTGGCACGGTAAAATAAAAGTTAAATTTTGTCTAATAAATTCTAAAAAAGGGATTAAATTAAAGAAAATAACAAAGTATATTATGTATTTTTAACTGGCCTTTCCGATGCAGCAATCGGATTTTAGAAAAAATAAATAACAAAGGAACAACAAACATAATTGCAAAAAACCCTTGTTCAAAATTATTGGCACGGCTTTGTTTTTCTTTTAGTATCAGTATAATATCAATCAATTTCCGGTTTACGTGCTTTCTGAACTTTTTTATAGCCATATTATGCTTGTTTAACGCTAATTCAGTGAATAATTTTTTTCAGATAATTTTTAGATAGCGATTTATTTAAACTATTATAAGTGACTAAATTATAATTTTCAATCGCCATGGTTAAAACTAAGGAACACAGCGAAGACGTCAGGAAGCTTGTTGTAGCATGCCATACCAATGGGGAGGGCTATGATAAGATTTCAAAGAAGCTAAACCTTCCCAAATCCACTGTTAGAGCCATAATAAACAAGTTCAAATCGCAAGGCCACGTTATGAGTTTAGAGGGTAGAGGGAGAAAAAGGATTCTTTCCCCAAGAGATGAACGGAAAATTGTTCGACAAGTAAAACAAAACCCAAGGATCTCTGTTGGGGAGATTGTTGATGAACAGAGCACCTCTGGAGTGAATGTATCTCGACATACAGTTGGTAGAGTTTTGAAGAGAGCTGGTTTAAAAGCATGTCGTCCGAGAAAGACTCCCTTATTGAAGCCTATGCACCTGAAAGCAAGGCTAGCCTTTGCAAAACGTCATATTGATAAAGATGTTGCATTCTGGAAACGTGTTCTATGGACTGACGAAACGAAAATAGAGTTATTTGGCCATAATAAAGTGTCTTATATTTACAGAAAATCTGGCGAAGCTTTCCTGCCTAAGAACACCATACCCACAGTGAAGCACGGTGGAGGCAGTTTGATGTTTTGGGGATCCTTTGCTGCCTCTGGACCAGGGCGACTTGTTAAGGTCACAGGTAGCATAAAAAAGGAAGATTATGTTAAAATATTGGATGAAAACCTGAAAGACTCTGCTTAAGAGCTCTCACTTGGTCGTCGTTGGTGGTTCATGCAAGATAATGACCCAAAGCATTCGGCTAAACTGACTAAGAAATGGCTTGAGGACAATCATATTAATGTTTTGGAGTGGCCATCACAAAGCCCAGACCTTAATCCAATTGAAAATTTATGGAGAACATTAAAATTGAGGGTAATGCAAAGGAAGCCTAAGAATCTTATTCAATTGGAGGATTATTGTCAGGAAGAGTGGGCTAAAATTACTACTGAAGAGTGCAACAACTTGGTTGTAAACTATGAAAAGCGACTGAGGAAGGTAATCAAGGCCAAAGGCTATACAATTGATTATTAAATAAATCGTGCCAATAATTTTGAACAAGGGTTTTTTGCAATTATGTTTGTTGTTCCTTTGTTATTTATTTTTTCTAAAATCCGATTGCTGCATCGGAAAGGCCAGTTAAAAATACATAATATACTTTGTTATTTTCTTTAATTTAATCCCTTTTTTAGAATTTATTAGACAAAATTTAACTTTTATTTTACCGTGCCAATAAATATGATCATCACTGTATATATATATATATAATCCACGGAAAAGGCATAGAAATATTATACGGCAGTTTAGGTAAAGTATCTATATACAGGTTTAAAATCAGAAGAAATCGTTACTGTGTTCATG
Organism: Euprymna scolopes; assembly: GCF_053919585.1. Classification (NCBI taxonomy): domain Eukaryota; kingdom Metazoa; phylum Mollusca; class Cephalopoda; order Sepiida; family Sepiolidae; genus Euprymna; species Euprymna scolopes. Next base: position 79,837,966 of record NC_136488.1, on the reverse strand, counting down.
TAAGAATACTCAATAATCTATATAGAACTGTTTAATAAGGTTAAAGATTTTATTTGTACAAACATTATTTGGCTACATATTAGTAGAACTGTGCAAACTATGTTAAGCTTTTTCCCCCAAATAATGCTGTTAATAGATGTGTTAATATCGTGTCTCATTCAGAGGAAAGTTCTTAAACATCTCATTTAAAAAACATTGTAATGCCTCTCATGCTCTGTCTGTAGAGCCCATCTTTCTCTTGCATGTACAAGCTAAAAACCTATATATATATATATATATATATATATATATATATATATATATATATATATGACAAATTTCTATATACGTAATTTCAAGATGCTGTCCATCTTGCCGTTTATTTCATTCAACATGTTAAAATGTTCAATTATTTACATTTATTTCGTAGCGCAGAATCATCTATGCAATTCTCATGTCAATTTTACAATCTATTCTGTCCTGACTGATCAGAAAAACAAGAACTCATCAAGTTTAAAAGAATATAATAAGGAATAGGGTCATGATTACAAAAGTCCGACAAAATCGGAAGAGTAGTTGCATCTTTTAGTTACACCATCTTAGATTCTAATGTAGAATCACCAACGCTATACCAACGTATTAATATAATGTAGACATATTGTTATAATTAACACTAAACATATCTTATATACTACTTTATTAATTTATTATTTCGAAATAGTTTATATTTATTTTCTTAGATTATATTTACAACGGTCAAATCTAAAATTTTTATCCATAAGCCCCCCCCTATATATATATATATATATATATATATATATATATGGGGGTTTTATGGATAAAAAAATATATATGGGGGGGGGGGCTTATGGATAAATATATATATATATATATATATATATGTGGGGATTATGGCTAAAAGTTTATATATATATATATATATATGTATATATATATATATATATATATATATATATGTATATATGTATATATATATATATATATATATATATATATGTATATATATATATATATATATATATATATAAAGAGAGAGTGAGAGAGATGTAAACATATTAAAAACATATTTATTTTTAGTCGCGTGCAAGCGACTCTATAAGTCACTCCGTCGATCACTCCGTGGGTCGGTGGTCTGTCGGCCTGTCAGTCGGTCTGTCCGTAACACTTTTGTGCTTGGCCTTTTTGGTTAAGATTAAAGGTTTGTTGTTAATAGATTCTATTCTTAGCTTTTTAAGCTTTCCTTGGTCTTTTAGCCAAGATCAAAGTGTGTTATCTGTTCTTACTACATGCTGTACTTATGTTTATCACTTTGTGATATAAAGTGGGGGATCACTTTTCTGTTTAATTTAAATGTAAAATGACCACCCACTTTACAACCAGTCAGTCTCAAAGCTATTCAAGTTGTTTTTGAAGGATTCCAGTTATTTTTAAGCATTCAAGTCATTCTTAAGGTCATTCAATTCATCCTTAAGTTCATTAAAGTCAGTCTAAGTCATTTACTTTTTATTTATTTAAGTCATTTATCGCCCATTTTAGTTTATCTTTAAGAATTTCATGTCAATCCTACATTCACGCATTCATTGATTACACGAGAGCACGCGACTAATGGCTATCGGCCTTGTTTAAATAAATACATACATTTCAGTCATTTCATGAAGAATATAATTTTATATTCATAGCAAAATTTTTTAATTTTGTTACTTCATATTTTTCAGAGTTTTGTTTTGGTGTGGAATCAAGTCGATTAAGTCGAATCGAAATATATGCACATTAAATATTGGATTCGTAATATTAAGCATATAATATTTGAAAATAATATAATACTGTAAGTTGAAATGACTCTGGCCACTCGTTGTGACTTTGACCCCAAAATAAAAATAATGCGTAAATAACTCCTCAGTAAATACTTGCTGCTGCACTATAATGTGTCTGTAAAATTATGAAATCTTATAGGATTTCGAAATTATGTTTAAAATGCAAAGATAATATATTACTTACGCATTATTATCATTATTATTATTATTATTATTATTATTATTATTGTTGACGACTCACGAGGAGCTTTCTCACAGGTCATCAAAGAGTTCATTGAATACAGCCTGTGGTGTTCCTTGGAAGCTGAGTGATAACAAGTCTTCCCAGAATTTCCAGTACTCTCCACCTCTTTCGATAACATTTGCAAATAAATTTGCATTGATTTCTCGTTGGCAGTGGCCATTGCTCTCCACTGAAATTTGAGTGGCAATAAGCCTCCCCAAGATCACAGTTCTCTTCGCACTTATACAGTGGAGGTCTGGTCAGTGTTCACTCCTCAGTCTTTCCTTCCTCCTTGACTACTTGGCTATTCGGTCTCACTCCTTCTAGATGTGGTAATATGGATAGGGGTGGGGTCAGAGAACTTATAGATATGCAGTTTCAATGTTCTTGGTTCCATGTAGCACTTCATGTTTTTTTCTCTGTAGCAGCTTGTCTGGTTTGCGCTTATAGTTCGGGAGTGTTAGTCTCCACATTCAAGGGGGTTTCTTTAATATTCAAGCTGGTTTCATTATTGTTGTTCGTTGTATACTTCCAGTATTCCACTGATTCCAATTTCTCCCACTTTTTTTCAAAGATTTTCGCGATTGTTCCTAGTGCTGCTACTATTATAGGTATTATTTTCAGTTTCTTCATCTTCCATGCCCCTTTCAGCTCTCTGGCTAGCTCTGTGTATTTACCCCGTTTCTCCCTTTCTTTGATATTCACCCTGTGGTCAGCTGGAAGAGCCAAGTATACGATTTGATTGGACTTTTCTTTCTTGTTAATTATTACGACATCTGGCCTTCTTGCTTGGATGGAGTTATCAGTTTGTATGCTCAGTCCTATAGGATTTTGTGATTCTCATTTTCAAGAACTGTTGCCGGCTTATGTTTGTGCGTTTGAGATGCAGTTGTTTGCATAATTCTCAGTTTACTGCCCTTCCCACTTGGTCGTGTCCGTTCTTGTATTCCTTTTGGGCCAGTTTGCTGCATTGACTTAGTATATGGTTTATCGTTTTGTCTCTTTGTCGGCAGAATCTGCATTTACTGTTGTCTTGTGTTTTATCGATCTTTGCTTGGATGTGGTTGGTTCTTTGTGGTTGAGTTATCTTGTGCTGCGGTTATTAGGGATTCATTTTCTCGGTTTATGTATCCTTTTCGCATCCGTCCAAGTGTTTTCGTTATTTTCATCGTTTGTCATCCTTATGAATCTTCCATGTAGTTGTTCCTATTTACTATGCCTCCCCACAGGACAGAGTTATACACCAGGGTGGTTTTTAAAGTGGAGAAAAGGAACAAAAATAAAAATTGTCTCAGTCGTAAATGATTTCTCCTCCACTGACAGAGAACAAGAAATTGAAGTGCAGCATCTGAAGAACAGATACTACACTTTGATCTTGACCCGAAGGCCGTTGTTTTTCTTTCCATTTTTCTTTTCTCGTCCTATCCTTTATCTCTGTTTTCTGTTTTGTTGATTTTTTTTTCGTGTTTCTCGCTGCTATGATTATCCTTTCCGTGTTTTGCGTTATGTATTTTTCAAATGCTTTCTTGTGTCATTCACACAGACTTCTATACAAACTAGTCCTCTCCCGTCTTAGAGTCAGTCAACATCGTCCTTGTCTTCTGATCGAGGTGTTTCAGTTCTTCTTTGGTCCACCCTATGAACGGTCCTGAGCATCTTATTAGTAATATTGCCCATGTATTTATACCTTTTATTGGGGTTCTGCTATATAATTTAGTTTTTAGAAATTTTCTTGTTCTCCTGAGGTATCCTTTTCCAATTCCTTCTTTTATATCTGTGGCTTTGATAGTGTCTGTTTCCAGAACTCCCAGGTATTTATAGGCGTCTTGTTCCCCTAGGGCCCTCATCTCCGTTTGATTGGGTGGTTCCCTGCACTCTGTTGTCTCCACTTTTCCGTTTCTTACAACTACACTCCTATAAATTTGGGTATTTTTATTTATTGATATTCATATTAAAACCCTTTTTTCTATTTATTTAAAAAGAAAATAGAACTTTGTAATATAGGTCGTGGAATTGCATTAATCTACAAAAGATTTGGCTAATTTGCATATTCTTTTAAACATTCATTTAAATTAATTCCCTATTAGTTTTTTCGGTTCTTTTATAGGATTATCATCTTTAATTAACTATTGCGTGTAATTATATTCATGCAGATTTTCTATATGATTTATGCTTGCATAATATTTTCGTAAAAAAGTTATAGAAGACACAATCGTTTTCCTATATATATATATATTTATATATGCGTATATATATTTGTTAAAAAAATTGCCCACCAAACTCCCCTGTCAGTTTTCGGTCTACAGACATGAAACTTAATATATGGGATTTAGCCGGGGAAAATCGAATCTAAAGTGTGAAAATTATAAAAAAATAGAATTTGCCAGGTGAAGGCCGAACGACTGCATCACGAATATGCATGCGTAACGTAATAGCTATTGGTTTATGTTTTAATTTTTGGTCTTGCAGCAAACATGTCTTCATTAATGTCAAAGTAAATCGTGAGTTAAACGCTTTGATTTCGATTCTCGCTGGTGTCGCACGCATCATTTTTGAGAAAAACTTTTAAAATCATTACTATATATTGGGTCCAAAATAATCTATAAATATAAAAGCGAAAATGTATGTATGTATGTGTGTTCGATTTTTCTGTATGTCTACAAAAGGCTTCTTTCAGAGAAGCGGTCGCTCGTTTCACAACTTTTAAAAACTTTTTATATCACATATAAATCGTAATATCTCACAGTTAACAACGAAGCTCGACTGTCTATTTAATTTGCTCGATTTCGGGAAGATAAATATTCAACATTTGTCGCTCGCCGCATGTGGGTTAGTCTTTTTCCTATAACATCTTGGGGGGGAGCGTTCACCAGTAAATACCATCCCGCAGTCAAACTTGACCTCATTAACTCATTAAAACGAGCACCTGCCAAATCCAAGTAATTAAATAAATTCAAACGTGTTTCCGTTAGCATCTCGCGGTGGGGCAATGGTTAACGTCGCACGTTTTTTTTTTTTCACACTTTAATTTACAACTTTGCATCAACGGTTCGGGTTCGATCCTCATACTTACTTTTTTTTAACCCCCTCCCCCACACACACCTCCAAACACCCGGGCAACGCTGGGTACCCCTCGCTAGTCTATTGTATAAAGGGCAATATAGGCGCGAGTTTTTGTGTATGTCCAGGAAAGGCTTTTTGCATCGGACTTCTCGCGTCGGTTAGATCCTGCAAGACGTTTTCGCATACTTCCCAGACCATAATATCTCGCAATACCTAAACAAACATCCTTTCTTTCCTTTTTTTTTTTTTGATCGAGTTAAACAAAATTCCCACCGTGCAGTCGTCTCGGCTGTTTGTTTGTCTTTTTTTTTTTTTTTATAAATAAAGCGAAACTATTCGAACGCAAAAGCCTGGGCTTCGTGCCGAGTAGTATCTGTTGTGTAATTGGTTATTGGTCAATGTAGGGGAAATCTTTCATACTGTGACGATTACTATTTATTTGGATACTGCCAGACTGCCCCCTTTTTGGGGTTACTGGTCCCCCCACCCCCATATTAACAACGACCTTATATCTAATTTGCCTTCGTGGGAAGTTTAAAAGCAACGCCATCTTTGCAAGTCATCTTTGTTTTTGATTGACGACGTTAAATTTGAATACTACAGATTGCCGGTCGTGTCATGGGGTAGCGGTAAGATGTCAGATTTTCATTCACTTTCTTTTCCGCCTTCGCATTACGGGTTCAAGCCTGCCTGCCTACTACGACTCATTTTTTTGTGCTCCACATGCTTGTTGCATGTTATTAGTTCTTTTTCTTCTTTCTCCATTTCCTGCCCATCTTTAAATTTCTCTCTATCAAAATTAATAATAATATTTTAATAGAGAGAAATTTAAAGAGGTACATGAAATAGGGAAAGAAGGGAAAGAAACTACTAACATGCATCAAACAAAAAATAACGATATATCTATAATATAAAGCTGGACGTATGTGTGTGTGTCTGGTCACGAATAGGCTCCTATATGGTTGACTATTATAGGAAACTGATCACATATAATGATAGAAGATGTATCGAGACACAGGAATGGGTATGTTTGATCTGGTATAATGATGATTCATTAAAATTGTGGGGTCTGCGTACGCGCCTGGTCAACAAAGTATGGAAATAAAAAATTAAAAAAAAATCGTTTACAAGTGTTTTTGATATACATTTACATAATAATACTTTGATAAGTATGTTTTAACTTAAATAGGGATGGTATAATAAGGTTGTGGGGTCTGAGTTCGCGCCTGGCCTCTATAGAATAAAGACTTTTCATATCTATCTGCGCAAGTATACTTTGATAATTATGTTTCAGTTTGAAGAACTATGGTGCCTGACCTCCATAGAATGGAAATATGTCACAAAGTTTAACAAGGTTTTTTAATATAGATCCACAGAATATTGTGATTAGTATTTCAGTGTGAACAAGTATGGTATAATAAATTATGGGGGTTATCTATTTTTACGTTCATCATATTTTGCTTTGGTTTTGATACAACCCTTCTTTTTTCATAACCTATCATACTTTCATAAGTCAGAGTCCATTTTCTGTAGGTTGTTTTTGAACCCAGTCAACGACGAGTACTTTTGCTCGTGTATATATATATATATATATATATATATATATATATATATATATATATATAATTATTTACTATAATAATAAAATACCTACACGCACTAGTGTTTCATCCTTTCGGGAATCATCATTGCAGGGTGTCATGATTAAATGATTAATGTCAGTTGAGAGATTCGAACCCTGGCAATAGAATCATGTCTAGCTTCATTAGCAAGGACCCGAACTATTCGGCTCCCGACAACCGCGAGAGATACAGTTTAAATTAAAAATTTATTCTTATATATATATATATATATATATATATATATATATATATATATATATAATTTATTTCTTTTTTAATACTCTCTCTCTTTTTCTCTTTTTGTCTGTCCGTGTGTCATCCCCCCTCTGTCTCTCTTTCTCTCTTATATATATATATATATATATATATATATATATATATATATATATATATATAAATATTATTCAATTCATTATATATCTTCTATTTATATGTATATATATATTGTTGTCTGCTTACATTTTGTCTATTTAACTATCTATCTATCTATCTATCTCTATATTTATCTATTTAACTATCTATCTATCAATTATTTCCTTCTTTCACCACATTATTCTTTCCTTCTATTGAATTTATCCACGCACACATTTCATTCTCCATCCTCTTCCCTTCTCCTCTTCCAATGATGAATCAGTTCTCGACTTCTTTTCCTCATTGTCTCATAAATACACACAAAAGACCAGACAGTCAGCTTTATTGGACAAACTCATCTCGACAGGATATTCGAGACTTACGGATCGAAAACCTCGGCGAATCCGATGCGAAACACCGGGAGAAATAAGCGTTTATTTTAGCCTGGCTTTCCGTCCATGGCCGCTCCCCTGTCGAACGGCCGGCCCGAAATGGTTCGTCCAAATCCAGCCTCGGTCCAAACCTCTTTCACCCTCCCCACACCGTCACTCGTGTCGCAGAATTCATTCCCTGCGTCGAATCTTTTATTCCCCAGTCTTGGCCTGTCTCATATTTTCGGTCTGAGTAACACGAAAATGAATTGTGAGTCTCTCTGCGATCGACTGTCGAGTGATAGCGTTACCACAATGACAAGAAAGATGTCCTCTTCCGAGAATGTTGGTCCGAACGCGTCCTTCGATCATTTAGCGTCGAATTGGGAGGCCATGGACGGTGTCACTGTTTTACTGGAATATTTGAAGATTTTTGCTTTCTTTCTATCCTTTCGTTTCTCTTCGCTTTTCATTTTTGCTTCTGTCTCTTCTTTCTTTGATACAACATTTTTTTTTCCATTTTTCTTCTGACTCGTCCTCGCACTCATCTTTATTTATTATACATGTTTGATCTGAGAGTATCTCGTTTTCTTCTCTACTAATCGTAAGTTATATTCATATCTATCTAGCTATTTATGCCTTTGTATTTATTTATTAATCTATTTATAGCCATATCTAAATCTCTCTATCTATCACTTTATCCATTTATTTATTCATCTATCCATTTATCAATAGTTATACTCACATCTATGTATGCATGTATTTATGAACATACACATGCACACACACACATAAATATATATTTCATATTTATATATATCCGTCTATCTGCTTTATATCTATCTATTTATAGTTATATCCATATAATTGCATCTATCTGTCTATCTCTCTGTATGTCTTTCTCACCTTCTCTCTCCATATATATATATATATATATATATATATATTATATCTATGTGTCTATGTCTTTTCTTTCTTTCTATCTCTCTCTCTCTCTCTCTCTATATATATATATATATATATATATATATATGTATATAATCGAGATAACACACTGATTAGGAATCAGATGAAAGGTCCTGATAGATATTACTTGAAATAATACTTTCAGGACGATCCTAGCCAAAAAGGAGAAGCTCAATATTTAAGCATAGAGCAATATATAAGTTTAGTGGTTATATTTAAATTGTGAAAAAAACAACATATAGACACATATATTCAAATTAAGAATTTATTGTTTGACAAAAGGAATATATAGAAGGGGTTATGTTGGACAATTTCCTGGACATCTCCTTAAATCTAAATTCGGAAACCTACTCCCCTTACCATAAGCCCAATTTGAGCCGTTTCTATGTGCATAAGCAATCGAATCATCTCAGATCTATTATCAACTCTGTCCGTCTCAAATAGAATATCAAGCCTATCAGCCGACAAGAAAACTTTTAGCTAAGTAACAACTTTTTATAATAATGCCTTACGCAACTCAGGATACACGGATAAGATAGAATACACAGGAAACAAACTAGAAAACAGCAAGAATAAATCCATAATCGCGCATCACATGACCCAAAAGAAAAACAATAACCTCATCCGTAATTCCCCGAACAAAAATAATCATATTCCAGAGCACACAAAGTCTAAGACTAAATCCAGTAACAATCAAAATAAAAAGAATAGCAACAAATTAAGGCGAAAAAATCCATATGGTTCAACCCACCATACAGCTCCAACGTAAAAACTAATATACCCAAAGAATTCTTTAAAATAATTGAACAATCCATTCAACTACCCCATAGATACAGCACTACATTAAATAAAAACCCAATAAAAATCTCTTACTCCACTATGCCTAACCTAGCACAAACGATAATAGCATCAAACAACTCTAACATAAGAAAGCCCAGGCCCCTTCCACGCAGATTTTACCCACACAAAATTGTAATTTCCGAAGCAAACAATCTTGCCCCTTAAGAAACGATTGCATGCGCAAGGACGTTATATACTCATGTACAGTCACCAAACTCCCAACCACAACAATAACACTCAAAATATATTAACTATAGAACCAACAACACTAGAGGACTCCATTGACTCCCACTATGCCAACCCTATAAATGAGACACATGGTAACACCCAAGTTACTCAGGAACCCCATCCTGAAAACGACTCGAACCTAATTATCCCTTCCCCCTCTGCAAGTCTATCCCACACCCATAGTAACTTAAGCACCATTAATGCAAATGCAAAATTCCACACGTATATCGACGCAACGGCAAATCTAATTAAACTGAGAATTTCCAACCATGTAAGCTCCTTTAATAATGAAAATCCAAATAGCAATAAGGGCACCCCCTAACAACTCTGATTAAAGACCTCCAACGTAGGAATATCCCGTACTCGCTAAAATGGGATATATTGAAAAAATCCAATTCATACACCCCTAAATCCAAATTCTGCAACCTTTGCACCTCAGAAGCAGTTGCAATAATAACATACCCTAAAGCCACAATAAACACCAAAAATGAGCTTATTTCGTTATGCAAGCACAGGAAAAAATTTAAGTATAGCCATCTCAAATCCACTTAAGTTACCATACCTGAACTAGTTTTGGCAATTTTCCCCTATATGTATACACATGGATTTACACATGTATGAGCGTATATGTATGCATGCATGAGTGGGTGTATATTGTATGCTTTGTATCTGTGGCAATATATACGTATGTCTATATGTGTACCTATGCATGTGAGTGTTTGAGTATGTATATGTTTGTACGTGTCTGTGTGCGTATGGCTGTACATATGTATGTGTATGTATATGTATATATACGTGTGTGTATATGTATATATATATGTGTGTGGGTGTATGTATGTATATATATGTATGAATTTGCTTCCATTAATGTTATTTCCTTATGTATGTGGGTGTATATATATGTGTGAGCATGTGGGCGTGCGTTTTGTGTTGTGTGTGTATATATATATATGATTATGTGCAAGAGAGTGTATATGGGTGTATGCAGGTGTGTGTGTGTACATGTATACATGTTTTTATATGAATGTATATATGTATATATATATATGTTTGCATGTGCGTGTGTGTATGTGGACATGGACATTTAACGGAGTTACACACCTTAGCCGTAATTTAGTACGCTCTAGCTGTTTCCATCTCCCCGGACCATCTGTATGCGCAGGCAAAGGGGGATTACTCCACTCTCTAAAATCGAACTATTTGACAACTCCAAAAATTTGTTGATGCATGTATATGTTTTACTGTGGGGTGCACGCTCGTTGTATTTGTAGGTTTAAATATATCAGTGTGCGTGTCTTTATATCTGTATCGACACAACACTTATATAGATATGTTTATTTGCTGTATGTATACGATGGTATGCATGTGTGTGTGTGTGACTTGCATGTTAGCACACGATTATTGGGATGTTCGGCCATGTATATGTTCGAAGCCGTACACCCGATACACGCGCATGCATACGCGCCTGGCTGTATATGTAGTTCCCTGTGTATGCGTTTTTTTATATGTGTGCATGCGTGTATGTTTTCTGATGCGTATATATGTAATTGTGTACACATGTGCATGAATATAAGGATGCGTGTATATTTAAGTGTGTATGTGTGTCTGCATGGAATGGATCAGTGTGTGTGCGTATGTGTATGCTATATATATGTATATATATGCACATGTATGTGTGTATGTGTATATATGCGTATGTATGTGTGTCTGTGGGTATTTATGTGCTTATATCTGCGCTTATGTTTAGGTTTGACAGATGGATATACAGTTTATTATTATACAAATAGTTAAATTCAAACACGTTTGGACAACCTCATACCCAGCCCCGAAGTTGCATCAAGTCCCCCATTATAAAAAATACCTAATTAACCACAGTATATAAAGCATTCACTCAAACATCGATTCCAACCCAACGAACAGCAAAGCCAACTCATCCATAAATCGCCTCCAAACAGAAATATAGATATTTCAAATAAATTTAATTAAACCAGATCACACTACGACGACAAGCGTAATGAACAAATGACATCTCAGTTAATCAAGTTACTTTTAAATATACCCTCAAAATTAAAAGCACCCAACCTTAAACTCACTTAAATAAGTATTCCCCCAAGCATTCCAAAACTTCAGACCATGAATCGTCCCCTTCTCCACCTCACCTACTCACTCATCCGCTCAGCAAAGACAATATCCATCACTACTCATATCCCGAAACTTGATTTTACAGCCAATCTGCGACACTGACTTCCGAAAATAAAGAAATAAATAAAAAATAAAACAGAAAAAAGAAAAACAATTGTATACATATCTTTTTATTTTCTTCCCTAAAGAAGGGATACTACTCTCGAAAATTAGGGACATCAACACCCACCATCTTGTACGGCACATTATCTTAGTAAATAAATGTAATATAATTGAAAATTGTTGAAACTCTTTATAATATTGTCATTAATCTTTTATTTACCAACTCGTGTCCACGATGTTTCTTACATACCACATTTATATAGCCTTCAAACACAATTCGTTCCACACTACGGCACAATGCTTGAAGCAAACTATGACTCTATATGCATCCCTCTGCCTGTTTTACAAGTGTTTTAATGGTAGATGCTCTGACGAACTGCAAGCCCTTGTACACCCTCGAGGTAAATATCGCCGACAAACTTGACAAGCAGCAAGGTCCAATTCCTACATAGTAGAGATCCCTAGATGTAAGAAGGCCTTCTACTCTAATAGTTTCTTCCCAGGGCTGCTAGACTGCCTTCAGGGTTCGTGTTTTCGCAACTGTACTGACATGAAGAAGCCCAAGTGTAATGTGAATAGACATCTTTCTGCTCGACTCTCTATATAGTACCCCTGCAACTACTTCCCCGATAGTAGCACCATACATTAAATTGGTTCTGTGCCTTGTTTAGGGATGAAAGTGGAAGAGAGAGAGAGAGAGAGAGAGAGAGAGAGAAAGAGGGAGATAACTAGTAAGCTAGCTATACTTCTTTCTTTTTATCTTTCCATCCGTGTTTCTATTTATCTCTCTATCTTCCTCTCGCGATATCTTTGTATCTATCGGTGAATACTACTCTCGACAAACAGTTAAAAATTTCTTTTTTTTTTCTTTTGTTATTTTTCCATTCCGTGTTTTTATTACTTTTAAGTAAATCATTTCTTCCATTTTTATTCATCCTCTTCTTCGAAATAAGCTCATTATTTGCAGTCCTTATCTTCCGACAGTGCATTTTGATTAACCCACTTATGTATCTTATCTATTCGATTTCTCTACGATTTAAAAATATATCCATCCATACGTCTCAGCCATGTTTATCCGTGTGTATATATATCCGTGTTGAAATTCTGACCGCCCTGTTTTGTTTATTATATTTATATCTTTGGGAATGTTATGGCTCCAGCTCTTCTCGTTTTATTCGCGTTCTTTCGTTGGTTTCCAGAATGCAACGAAAGTTTTCTTATAGCTTACAGTCAATTTGCAATAGAAAGTTGACATTCTCTTGATATTAGTGATGGGGCGATTAAGCAGAATCGAAATCGGGAATCGCAAAAATCGAGACTTTTTGGAGTATCGGAATCGATATTGGAATCGGAGTAATTTGTGCCTATTTTCTGATGTCAAAAAAGATTCCTTTAATTATCTTTTTTATTTGATTTTGGTTCAAGAAAAACCTACAACTGCTGGTAGTAATAATAAAAGAATAAATATTCATTAATTTAAACTTCCAGTAAAACTAAAATCTATAAATCAAGTGTGTTTTTTTTACGTTCGAGAAAATATATACACATTTAATGTTTTTGCTGGAATCGGGACAAAATACTCATTTTATAGTTAAAGATTTAGAGATTTACGACTCGGGAATAATATTGTAATCGCCCCATCGCTACTTAATATACTCTTGTCTTACAGATGTAGTTAACTCCCCAGCCCCATTTGGGAGAGTATAAAAGACGTAGCATCCGCTCAATTTGACTATAAGTCTCTTTTTTAAAATAAATTTTCTCTCGTTTCTTGTAATTCTGACACTTGTTTTTTTTAACACATTCGTCAAACCACCACAACTCTAAATAAAAATAATACGGTGTTTTGATTATTTTTCGGAATTTTGAAGATGAGGATGCGTCCCTCTCTCTTTCTAATCTACATCGATGACCGCACAAATCACACGGTAAGATCATTTACAGACATGTATCTACAGCAACACACGAAAGGCCGAAAATGATCAAGTTCTCTCTGATTCTCTCTTCTCTGATCTTAAGCACATGGTACGATGGGGGAAAGAAGTGGCTGATTACTTTTAATGCATCTAAAACCAAGCTTCTATCTTTCCATCATCAACGTTCTGATCCCCGCTTGGCATCAATCGAAATGAATGGCTCTCGTCTTGGTGAGGCTCCATGTTTCGACAAGCTTCTGGGCTTGATCTGTACTCCTGACCTGAGAACACGTATATCAAATCTGTTGACAAGGTCGCTGGAAAAATGGCGGGATCATTCGACCGCTCCATTAGATATCTCACTGCTGATGCAATTCTCTACCTAAAAGCCAGGTACGTCCAAGGATGAAGTACTGTTGACACATCTGGGAAGTAGCTGCTAGACAGATCTTATCCTGCCTTGACAGAGTTAAAAATAGACTTCGTAGCCTAATGGGTGATGCCCTTTTCTTTTTCCCACAGAAGAAACGTTGCGAGCCTGTTTCTGCTTTATCGTTATTTTCATGGCAGGTACTTGTCTGCCCTTCCATCTATGGTCCCAGCTCACCAAACTTTCACGAAAAACGCTCGTCTAGCTGAAACCACCATCAATAATTCCCCCCACCCTTTATCTGTGCCTAAACCTAAACGTACATTCCATGTACAAAGCTTCTTTGTTAGAACTGCACGTGGGACTCTGTTTTGTTTGCCTGTTTTCCAGCTGATTACAATTTGGTTGTTTTCAAGTCCAACGTAAACAAATTCTTGCTGAACATTCCCCTTAAGTAATTTAATTTACCAAATTTCCTCTACTAATTATTACTACGACATTAGCCCATTGATTACTGTACACTCATTAACCCGTTATCCTCGAGTAGTGACTCCTATGTTAAAAAAAATCAGTTCCAAGTGGCACTCTCATTGAGGTTGAAGTATTAATTCTGTGTACGCGCGATACTAACAATACAATATCAAATAATTTAAGACTTCTACTCAACCATGCCTGACGATAAAAGTGCATGCTGCCTCATTGATTAAATGAAAGGTTCCGTTCGATATTCCCATCAAATTCTCGAGTTCGATAAGACACACCTTAAAAAGCTCGAAGGTTGCATAAACCGAAATGTTACAAGAATAACACTCAAGATGAGAACAGTAGTACGAATAGTCAAAATAATATAATGCCTATACTTTCAACCCTCTTTTTAAACTATAAATTATCACAATAATCACAGTCGCATTCCAAACGCGACACGTATTCACGTTATCATCTAATTATGGTTTTTATTTGCTATTCTGTTTTTTTTTTTTAGTTCTTAGGAGTAATCTTGTAATATTCTTAGTTATGGGTACAATCGTAAGGCAGACTAAAGCATGTGTGAGGCATTTGGTCCAGGATGAAAGAAACTCCCGGAGAAATCACAAGTTTCTAGCATTCATTTGTACGACTTCTTTATTTCTGAATGTCTAAATATCTATTTTAGTTTGCTTTGTGGTGTCCGCCTTTCGGATAATAATAAACTCTACCATTTACTTATATATATATATATATATATATATATATATATATATATATATATTACATATAACTTGCGAATATGTCTCTTTGCATTATACGCAAGTTATACACACTTAGCAGTCGAACTGGCGTATAACCACACTCTCTCTGTATTTGCATTTGTTTTACGTTCAATATGTTTTCTTACTCTTAAATACAGGTTGGAGATTTGAAAACTATAATCTATTTTCACTAAATAAATTATCATATAAGCATGAACACATATATATGTATGTATGTGAACACATAATACACACATGGTAGCTTCCTTCAGTCTTGACAGACTATAGATACCCAATGTAAGGCTGCATGTTTGTGGAATTTTTGAGACAAAAGTTGCGCAATCCCAACTACACCTCTCTTGAGTCGGCGTTGTTAAATACCAGTGGTAATTAGGAGGTTCAGGACGACTGGAAAAAAATGCTGAGATAAGCAGAAAGAACACACAGCGCCTGGAATTTCCAAACGGTCACCCATCTGGTACTAACCAGGCTCAATGTTGCTTAACTTCGGTGATCTGGGGTGAAAACCAGTGTGTCAACGTGATTATACGTATATATTATCGTATATGGATATGGCTAATAATCAATGCACACATACACGCGCACATACATACATACAAAATCTGCGAGAAGAAAAAGTAAAGTATAATCATAGTTGAGAGCTACGCCCTCTTTTCATTAGGTATAACTCGACCGAAGATTGAACCCTGGTCTCCCGCCATATTACATTTGTCTTACCATTCTGTCAAATGGGCCCGATATATTTCATTTTATTTGAAACTTGATTGATGCGTAAACATTTCTGTCATTTCGTGTATCATCCGAATGCAAAAATTGTATATTTTATAGAATAGCGAAACTTTGGGGAAAATCTCAGCTTTCATTACCCAAGTACAGTTTTGAGATTTCTGCCAACATGTACTGCTCAGTGCTTAAACGATTAGCAAACTAAATTGAGTCCTATGGTAAACACACATATCTTAAACAAATCTAAAAAAAATGTCTGTATCTGTATATTTGTGTGTTTGTGTGTCTGTGTCCGTGTGCCTGTGAGTACGTTCCCTACGGAATCGAAAACAGCTCGGTCGATTTTTATGAAATCTCACACGACAATGTTCTTAGATAGGTTTGTGTCGGAAGGTCTTCGATAAGTATTGATAATCTATAACGGAAATAATTCTCTGAAAGAAGGTACAAACTATTTTGACCATAATTAACATGTTACACAGCTTAGCATCACAAGTGCATTTGAGAAGCCGAAAGGCCCAACATATAAGATCAACAGTAGGTTCTTTGATAGAACAGGGACGCATTCGAAATGAATGTTTCTGTTTAAAGCTTAATTTCACAACGATACTTGACTTTTCATTCTAAACTTAAAGTCAAGTCAATTATCACCACACAACCAGTAATACTAGGCATATAAAATAAACAGATTCTTTGATAGAACAGGGGCGCGTTTGACATGAATGTTTCTATTTAGAGTAAAATTGAAGCATGACACGTTACGTTTGCATTTTAAACTTTAATGCCAGCCATTATATATAAAAATAATTTTATAAAATCAACAGTAGGTTCTCTACAGTGCAATAGTGACTGTAGACTTCCTTAAGGTGCATCGCGATGGGTCCCCAATTAGAGCAGGCAATTAATCAATTTGATTGAAAAAATGGCCTATTTAATCGAATTCGATGACAGTAAAAATATGGGGGTTTAAAGCATTCGTTGATCAGCATTTAGTCCAAGGCAACGCCGGGCCACCCTGCACGTGTTTTGATAAACATCATGTTTTATGATAAAATCAGAAGTTTATTTTTTTATCAAATTTAGTTTGCATATTACAGTTACATATTTCTTCCCCGTTACATTTATTATATTGACATTATATTATATATAGCGGACCATATATATATATATATATATATATATATATATATATATATATATATATATATATATATATACATATATATATATATATATATATATATATATATATATGACTAATATGCACATAATACAGATATTTTAAAGTTATTTCCGGTTCCCTACGTTCACGGTGTTAATCGGAAATGACTTCAGTGTCCATATATCTGTTATTCCGTCATTCTGTTATTCCGTTAGTCCGTCATTCGATTATTTAATTATTCCTTTGATCTATTTAAGTTCTTATTCTCTCAAAAAAAATCCATTATTTTATTTCACGAAATCTACATAAAATTATAAGATCACGAACAAAGAAATTTTCATGAAAAATTTAAATTACTAAAAGTGATAACAAATGCATATTTTTGTAAAAATCTAAGACTTGCTCCATGAGGACGCAGTCAAAATCAACTTAATTTTAAAGATTAATGATTATCTACACAAAAAAATATTGGTGCCTTGGAATAGTAAAACAACACATGACGCTTTTTCACAAATATACTCATTATGCACCTTCCCCCCCTATCCGACGAAAGATATGATTAATATATTTTTCATATAGTACTGACTAGCCGGAGTGGGGGGTGGGTGGCTTTACCTGGGCGTAAAATTCGCTTATTATTGGCCTCATTAGCAAGGACATAATCCATTCGGCCACCGTTAACCGCGAGAAATACCGTTGAAATTTGAACATGTATTTTTTTAAAATATTCATTAACGTGTATCAGAGTGATCTAATCATTATATGATTCTCTACGCATATATATATATATATATATATATATATATATATATATATATATATATATATATATATATATATAAGACCAATATAAATATTTTTTACAAGATCCTGTCCTGATCAGGACATGCTCAATATGATAGATTTAACATTAATCTAAAGCACAATAAAATGATAAAAACTGAAATTTGAATATAATAAATGATCTTTTTCCCCATTCCGTGGATTTTTAAAAATTAGGTTTTTACTTCAGAGCAAATTAAAAGTAAAGAATAAGTGAAAAATATTTCCTTATGTTCGTTGTTTTTGAGTATTTTATGAATTAATAAATAATGTACTTCTTTTTTATTTTTCATCATTTCATTTTGTCTGATATATATATATATATATATATATATATATATATATATATATATATATATATATATATTATAATTACGCAAGAGCACTTCACCCCTTTTACACTTTAAGTGTGTAACGTCATCAAGACATAACCATAGCGCTATTACCAACGGCCATTGGAGAGCCATTCTTACCATAGAACGTGCTCATGGTGGTAATGGCGGCCGATGGTGGCTGTAGTCGATAAGGACATCGCTGGAATGTCCTTATTGCCCAAATAAAGAGCCGAGTAGAGAAGAAATAATTAGTTAGTGACACGTTCAGGAGCCAGTCAATAATTTTTAGAGTGGAAGAATCAAGATGAGTATAAAGTATTGCCTCAGGTAAGACTGACGATGATGACGACGATGGCGAATGCGGAGAATGATGAAGATGAGGAGGATGATGAATGCGAAGAGCCTTAACAAAGAGGCCAATACTCTCCTGAGGAATGATACGGAGAGTTAATCAAGGGTCGAGTACCGATAAAGGAAGAATGGTAAGAAAGAAAGGGAAATAAGCCGGACATGGGTTCGAAATAGAAAAGAAGGAAATTGAGAGGGTGAAAAGTGAAGAGAGACAGATAGAGAGAGAGAGAGAGAGGTAGATAGAGAGAGAGAGAGAGAGGGGGATAGAGAGAGAGAGAGAGAGAGAGAGAGAGCTACAAAAGATAAACGAGGTGGGGAGAAGGTAGATAGCAAGAGGGTGAAAACCGAAAAGGGAGATAAAGAGGGAGAAAAGGGGAGGGGGAGATGGAAAGAAAGTAGATACCAAGAGAGAGTGAGTGATTAAAAAAGAAATGAGGGGCGATATAAGAAGAGAGAGGGAGAGAGAGAGAGAGAGAGAGAGAGAGAGAGAGAGAGAGAGAGAGAGAGAGAAGAATGATAAGCAAAAAGCAGGACATGGGTTAGAAATACAAAAGTAGGAAATAGAGAGAGTGAAAGCTTAAGAGAGAAAGAGAATGAAAGAAAGAGAGAGAGATAAAGGAAGAAAGAAAAGAGAGTGACTAGATAAAAAAAAAGAAATAAAGAAAGAGACAGAGAGAGAAGGTGGGGAAGGGGGAGAAAAGAATTAAGAAAGAAAAATCCAGGCATGGTTTGGAAATAGAAAAATAGGAATTAAAGTACATGCATGCCGGACGGCACAATCACGTTGATACACCGGTTCTCGCCAGATCACCGAAGTTAAGCAACTTTGAGCCTAGCTAGTACCAGATGGGTAACCATTTGGGAAAGCTAGGCGCTGTATGTACGTCCTGGGAAGGTTAGGCGAAAAAGGAACTCCTCGCTAGAAAAGCATCTACAACCTGAGGCTCAAGGCTATGGATGGATGGATGGATGGGAATGCTGAATACACACACACACACACACACACACACACACACATATATATATATATATATATATATATAAAGGTATGTGCTGATCTTTGGGTTAAGAAGTGTAGTATCTGTTCTGATACTACATTTAAATTAACTTATCTTTAGTCAATGTAGGGAAAACCCTTTTTATAATAAAGCATTTGGTATTTTTTTTTGCAACTGCCAGAGTGCCTCTTTTTGGGAGCTTATTTTTACCCCTCATTTAAAACAGCCTTGTGTCACATTTTGCACTCGTGAGGCAGCAAATAAATAAAGGTTTGTGCAAATATATGTTTTTGCATATACTTTTTATTCTTTATGTATACGAACATTTTTTAAAGAGGAAGCTCGATGATTGCTAACATATAAAAACAGAGCGTATTCATGCAACTCGTTTTTGTTTTGTCGAGTATTTTTTTGTTGAATTATTTTTTTTCTGATGATTCCATGAAGGAAATATCCTTAATTGAGATACAGATATCAGTTGTTCGTTTGTGAAAAGAAAAAAAAAATCCATAATTTTACCTAAGGTTTTATTTGAAAACATGAGTGTTTTGTTTACCTGCCTCCCCAACAAGAGCAGAGTTAGACACAATGTAGGTTTTTAATGTGTGGAAAAGCAGTTCCCCAAAAAGGGGCACTCTAATGAGTAACAAAAATAAAAAAAAACTGTATCAGTCATGAAGGATTTCTCCTCCATTAACCGAGACCAAAAAAGTGAAGTGAAATGTCGCATCAGAACAGATACTATACTTTGATCCTGGCTAGAAGGACAAGACGCCTTTTTCTATAGAAACATGATTATTAATGTAAGCAAAATCATCGTTTTAGGAATGCAGCAAAAATATCGTTTATCTCTCTCTCTCTTTATATATATATATATATATATATATATATATATATATATATATATATATATATATGATTTCTACTTCTTGAGCGAAGTTTGCCATTTCTTCAGTGAAGCGTTGTGCGCCTGTGTGCAAGTAGGTGACTTTAAACCAACTTTATTCCTACATGAAAGTACACATATGTGACATAAAACTTTCCTTCTTGTAAAGGGGATCGAATGATATTGTGAATCCTTGAATGTCGTGTCAGGCTACTTTTGGATTTGCAGATTAGACCACAAATATGACAACTTAATGTTGTCGGATATACTGTAAAAGTCTCCTCATAAGACTGTCGTTCCTGTCTTTGATCACGTGATTTCAGATGATTTAAAAACCAGCTTTTGACAAAACGTATCTGCCACATACAGTGCACTTCTGTTCTAGTTGTAATTTCTCTGACATTATATTTTCGTCCTGCTATCTTAAAACACGTTTTAAGACAACAAGATCTAAACGCGGCTCTTAAAAAATCTTACAACTTTTTATGATTGTTTTTCTCCATCGTGATCGGTCATTCACTTGGGCTTCCCAGTTATGCATATCCATCTCAAGTATCTTCAAGCTGTTTTTTTATAGACTCCTTAAACCGTTTTCATGGTTTATGTTGTGACCTTTAACCCTTATCTATCTCGCCATAAAACAGATGTTTAGGAAGTCTTTTGTCCTCCATCCTAACCAAATGTTCAGTTTTCATTTATATGAAGTTATATATAGTTTCGGTCCATTAAAAATGGGTAAATGTTATAAAGTGTTGGCTTAAAATAAGTTCTTTATGTCAGGTTGAATATGGTTAAACATGGGCTCATTTTTGCAGATCGACTCAGAAGTTTCCGGGAAAAAGTTGAACGGGGAATCAGAAAGGTAGAAAAACTTTTATGTATACATACATACACACATATATATATATATATATATATATATATATATATATATATATATGTGTGTGTGTGTGTGTGTGTGTGTGTGTATAACAAAGAATACGAAAAGTATAAAACGTTTATAACTTTTCTTTATTCGTTTTCTACTGGGGACGTGCAGGAATACAAACTATTATACAAATTTCAAAAACTTTTTTTGTCAAATACATATTTTCGATCGATCCTTCGGTCTTCATCAGTGCAGTGAAAGTGATGCGCATGCATGGATAAAAAGGAGAAAAGAAGAGGAAGGCAGATAAGATATAGCCAATGAGAAGATGTCACATCAGTCTTAAATACATAAAACTTTCAGCATATATTTTTACCATACTATTTTTTTGACTCGCCGGGTATTTTTCACAGCTTTATTTCAAAGGAAGACATCTAGGACGTGGAATTTTGTGGCTTGTCGAGTGAGTCGATGGTATTTACGTCGAAAGGTCACCACTGCTACGAGTTCATCAGAACACGTTTCATTAAAGTACTTGTAAAACAAGCAAAAGGATGCACCATTGCGACAATGGGATCATGGAAGGGAGGTTTTGGGATGTCAAAGGTGGAGTTAGAGGCGAGTTGTCCGACAATCAGTTCAGACTTCTAGGTTACCGTACATATTAATACTCTGTACGAAGAGTTCTCTTACAAAAGCCAATTATAACTGACTAAGCTCTTTGATTCACATAACCCATGTTACAAAGAACTTCCAAAACACATAAGAAGTAGGTCCTATCCAGACCTACATGATCTTCCATAGGGTCTAATGAGCGTTCCTTGATCTAATGGCTCCTATAAAGTTTATAGTCTACCCGTAGTTTCTACACTGTTTCCAATTCCATCCGGTTTTTTGAATGTTGACATGAAGATAATTAAAACCTAATTTACTTGACTGACCTAGAAATTCATATTACTCATTATTATAAAGATTATATATATAATAGTTCCTACATTAAAAATATATATATTGAATGTTATTAATAATAATTTAAATAGAAATACATAAAATGTATCTTACTTTATTTTCATTTATGGAGCTATTGAAATTTGCTATGATCTAATAGTATTGAATATATAATCAATCGATGACAACTAGAAGTAATTGATGTTTTTTTGGAAACTCCTCCCCCCCAAAAAGAACATTTGAATAAAAATAGAATATAAACATACAATCAGATATCAAGAATACATATAAACACCACATACTATAATATACTATGCATTATTATAATTAAGTTCTGTACTTTACATACGTTTTTTTCGAATAAGTTGCTAATTATTTCTTCATGGATATAGAAGTGTGCACGGGACTACAATCATGCAACGTAATTAGGAAGCTTATAAAAGAACTATGAAATTATGTCCCATAAAGTAGCGATAACATTTTTGGAAAAAAAAAAGGCGGAGATCAAGGTCATACCATTCATATCTCTTAAGGTTATCTGTAGCTAAAATAACAATCAATTATTTGTATTTGCTTCCGATTCTATTTATGTGATCCTTTGGCGTTGTCTGTATTTCTTTTTTGCGTAAAGAGCATTACCAGAAAACCAGTTGTATCTATGTCAACGTATTATACAGTGATTACATAGGGGAAGTATTTGTGAATTGATGTTATGCAGAAAGTCTGATGAACTTAGTTTAACATTATCTATACCGAATTGACAGTTTTCATTAGCGCTCCCGGGCATCGTCAAGTCATCTTAGCGATTATTCTTATTATTGACTCGCAACGAGATTTCATACAGGTCATAAAGGATCTCTCCTTGAGAAGAACCTGTGATGTTCCCTGGAAGTTGAGTGACAACAAGTTTACCCAGATTTCCAGTACTCTCCACATCATTTGATACCATTTGCAAATGAATTTGCATTATCACACTAACAGCTTACCATTGATTTCTCGCTAGCATCGGCCATTGGTCTCCATTGGAATTTGGGTGGTAATAAGCCTCCCAAAGGTCCCAGTTCTCTTGGCACTTGTCCACCGGAGGTATGGTCATCGCTCTCTCCTCGATCGTTTCACCCTCCACGACTATTTCGAATCATTCTTTCTCTGGGGGACGATGATTAGGTAATAGGAGGGGATGGGGAGGAGATAATGAGCTTATAGATATGCAGCTTCATTGTTCTTGGTTCCATGTAACGTTTAATATTTTGTCTCTGCAGTACCTCGCCTGGCTCGCGCATGTGGCTCGTGCATTAGTCTCCACATTCGAGGGTGTTCCTTAACATTTCAGTTGCTTATTATTGTTGCTATTCGATGCATCTTTCCAGCCATTCCTCGGATTCTAATTTCTCCCATTTTCTTTTCAAAGTTTTTTGGAATTGTTCCCAGTACTTCTACTATTATGGATACTATCTTGATTTCTTTCATCATCCATGTCCGTTTTAGCTCTCTAGCTAGCTCTGTGTATTTGCTTCGTTTCTCCTTTTCTTTGATAGTCAGCGGTCAGCTGGAACAGCAAAGTCTACGATTTAGCAGGACTTTTCTTTTTTGTAATTATTACGACATGCGGTCTTCTTGCTCTGATGGGTTTATCCGCTTGTATGTCCATGTCCTATAGGATTTTCTGATCCTCGTTTTCAAGTACTATTGCTGTCTTGTACCGGTTTTTCGTGTGTTCGAGGTGCAGTTCTTTTTTGCACAATTCCCAGTTGTCTGCCCTTTCCACTTGGTCGTGCCTGTTCTTGTATTTCTTTTAGGCTAGTTTGCTATACTCGCTCATTATATAGTTTATCGCTTTGTCTCTTTCTCCACAGAGTCTGCATTTGCTGTTTTTTATTGCGTTTTGTTGATGTTTGCTTTGATGTGGTTAGTTCTTATCGAGTTATCATGTGCTACAGTTATTAGGAATTCGGTCTCTCGATTTACGTATCCTTTTTGCATCCATGTCCAAGTGTTTTCGTTATTATCGTGTTTTGTCATTCTTATGAATCTTCCTTGTAATTGTTACTCTTCCCATTATTATTATTATTATTATTATTATTATTATTATTATTATTATTATTATTTACTCTCTAGGAGTAGTCACAGAAGCCATTATCAAAGATTATTCTTTGATAAATACTTATAGTGTTCTCTGGAGTCTGAGTGACAACAAAACTCCCCAGATTTCTACACTCTAATCCTCATCTGATAACATTTGCAAAAGAATTTGTGCTATCAGAACAGCTGCTTACCATTGATTTCGCGTTGGCGGCGACTATTGGTCTTCACTGAGATTTGGGTGACAAAAAGCCTCCCCAAGGTTCCAGTCCTCTTTGCACTCAGCCAACGGAGCTCTGGCTAATTGTTTCCCTTTTCGGTCTTTCCATCCTCTTTGACCCTTTTTATTTGGTGTGGTGCCAGTTTATCGCGGCACTCACAAAAAAAAAATAAATAAAAAAAAATCGAGCGGTATCTTACAATTATACAGTTTCAGTTTCATGATTCCATGCTATGTCCCTTTGTATTTTGCATCTGTAGCCGTTTCTGTATCCAGTTTGTGTGTACTTTATTTGTGGTGTTAGTCTTCACATTCAAGGGTTTTCCTTAATATTTCTGCAGTTTTCATTATTGAAATTCGTTGTATCTGCTCATCCATTCCTCTGATTCCAATCTCCCTTCTCGGCCATTCCTCTGATTTCAATCTTTTCAAAGTTTTTCGATATCGTCCCTAGTGCCTCTACTATGAGTGGTACTATCTTAACATTCTTCATTTTCCAAATCTCTTTGAGCTCTCTTGCCAGTTCCGTGTACTCCGCTTCTCAGTCTCCTTTATCTTCACTCTCTGGTTTGCCGGAACCGCAAAATCTACAATCTGGAAGGACTTTCCTTCTTGTTAATTATTATGACATCCGGGCTTCTTGTTGGGATGAGTTTATCCGTTTGTATGTCCATGTCTCATAGGATGTTGTGACTTTCATTTTCCAATATTGCTGCCAGTTTGTGCTTGTACCATTTGTCTGTGCATTCAAGATGCAATTGTTTGCATAATTGCCAATGTACTGCCTTCCTCACTTGATCGTGTCTATTTTTATATTCTTTTTGGGCTAGTTTGTTACATTCACTTATTATGTGGTTTATTGTTTCGTTTATCTGTCAACAGAACCTTCATTTGCTGTTTTATTGTGTATTGTCGATCCTTACTTTGATGTGTTTGGTTTTAATTGCGTTATCTTGTGCAGCTGTTATTAGTGATTCAGTTTTGCTGTTTAAATTTCCTTTTTGTAACAATTTCGAGGTGTTTCCGTTAGTCTCTTCATTATTATTCTCATGAATCGTCCATGTAGCCGTTTCTCTTCCTATTTTTTCCTCGTCTTATTCCACGTCTCTATTTCTGTCTTGTTTCTTTCGTGCCTCTCGCTGCAATAATTATTCTTTCGGTTTTCTGCATTATCTACCCTTCTAATTCTTTTTTTATGTTATTTACACAGTCTTTTATACAGATAATCCCTCTTCCTTCGTCTTTCTTCACATATAGTCGGTCAGTATCATCCTTCAGGCGTAGTGCATTATTATTATTATTATTATTATTATTATTATTATTATTATTATTATTATTATTATTGTTATTATTACTATTATTATTATCGAAATATAGATGTTTTGAAAAATAAAATGTTTAACATGACATAGAGAAAAATGTTGTTGAAAACGAGATATTTCGATAGACGTTTGGAATTTAAGAAAATGTGATGCTAGCAATGTATTTCCGACTTTAACTTGGTAAAATAGAATTTAGTTAATAATAACACAAGCATTGGTTATGTGATAAGATCTGGCGACTGCTCTTTTATGCTACGTTGCATTAATTACGTAGTTGAAAAAAGGGATAGGTTTCTATATTTCAAAAATTGAAAAATCTGATCTTAAAAATAGTTTTTCTCTGTTATAGGTAAAAAAAAAAATAATTTTTACATGGAATATTTTACGTTACACCGGCCAAAGTGAAATAATAAAATCTCAGAAAATCATTTCTTTTTAGAAACAGATTGATTGTTATATGCAGATGTAGCTCAGTGGTAGTGCATTCGACTACAGATCGAATGAGCCCCGAGTTCAAGTCCGGGTGTACTAAACCATTTTATTTGAATTTTTCTTATTGAGGAATTCAATTTACGATAAAAAAACGGATCATTTAAAATCGCCACAAATCATTTCTGCATATTTTAAAACAAAGCAGTAATCAGAAGTGACTTTTCCAGGGCATTCATGATCAAGCCCAAATATCAGCAAGCACAAACGGAATTTAATGAAGAAATTATCATTATTATTCTTTTTTCTTTTTTTTTTTTGCGAATTAGTACACCGGGCAAATTATTCCGCTTAATATATAATATTCATTAAATGGTTTGATTCTATAATAATACATACGCAATCTGGGCAAATCAAACTATCATGTTTAAGCATATTGTACGACCGGGCAACGCCGGGCGCAGAGCTAATATATATATATATATATATATATATATATATATAATGGACTTGCCCGTCGATTTCGAAGTATGAGCTGCCACAACAACTAAGTTGTTCGGCGAAGGCTTTGTGTAGAACCAACCACACTTTTTGATATTACTGCTAATCTCAGAGTATACAGTAGGCCGAAAGTTTTTTACATCAGGATTTTCTTCTCCTAGATGTATGTCTTAACGAAGACTGGACGTACATCTCTCCCAGCGAATTCAAGCGCCTCCATATACTAACCTGGAAATTTCTACGATTCGACACAGTACACACAGCGTCTAGCCTTCCCAAATGATCACTATCTGGTACTGGTCCGGTTCAACGTTGATTAACTTCGGTGATCTGGCGAGAACCGGTGTGTTAACGTGATTGTACATTATATATATAAAGAGAGAGAGAGAGAGATGCAGAGATACAGAGAGAGTGAGAGAGAGTGAGAGAGAGAGAGAGAGAGAGAGAGGGAGAGAGAGAGAGGAACAAGCCGAGCTGTGTGTTACTCAACGTTCCGTCTTTATTTCGAGTCTTCCTTTGGATGCATGCAATTAAGAAAACAAAAACACATGTACAAATGTTTGAAAATTTTCTTGTGAAAAGTGTGACGCTGTTCCATTTCAGCAATGGAAATAGTCGTTGGGAATTAAAAAAAAAACAGTGGGTGTGGTTGCGTTGTTAATGAGAGGGAGCTTTTTAATAATGTGATATAGCCGTAAATGTATTTAAAAAATATGACGCAGTTAATATTCTTTCTGAAAAAAAAAAGTCTGTTAAAATTCAAATATAGGAATTATACTCTAACTATATATACTATATCTATAACTGAAATGAAATTAGTGTTTTTGTTATGTAATTCATTGATTGAGATTATATATATTAATTATTAGAGGAGTTGTTTCTATGGTGTGAGAGGAAGAGTCTGTTTATGAGAAAAATGTCTGGTATATATGATTTTTGTTTATTTATTCTGGAAAATATTTATGTGGCTTTTCGTTTAGCATTTAATATGAGATATGTAGGATATTGCAAGGGTCTTAAAGTGTTTGTGAGGTATTTAAATTCGTCGTCGAAATATTCTGGACTACAAATTCTGAATGTACGTAGGAAGAAACCAATTATTATACCTTTTTTATTTTGTTATTGTGGTGTGAGTAGAAATGTATGTAATCATTTTTGTGTGTAGTTTTGCAGTGAACCTTGAAGGATAGTTTATTATTGGATTTTATAATAAGTATGTCTAGAAAAGGTAATGAGTGATTGTTTTCCATTTCATAGGTGAACTTAATGGAGGGTTCGGCTGAGTCTAATTTATCTTTAATATTATGTGCATGTTTTCAGGTAGAAAATTTAAATGTCGTCAATGTATCTAAAATATTCTTGTTGCATTTAATACTATCTGCTTAAACGAAACAATGCTGCCTAAATATACCAATTTCAATTGCCCGGTCGTAAAATCCGCTTAAGTATGATATTTTAATTTGTCCAGATTTCGTATATATTATTATAGAGTCGTTATTTCAAAAGTACAAAAAAGCATTTATTGTGTCCTCAGCATCGAATCGAAGTCGAAAGCAAAACTCTAGCATTCGAAGCTGATCACGTTACTACAGTTACAAAGTTATACGCATATGGACTGATTGAAAATAAACCAAGATGAATGTACAAAATGTGTAACAATTTTTCAGTTTTGACCCCTTTTTGACCCGTTAAAAAGTATTTCAACCGGTTAAAGACTCGGTTAAATAAGGGTCGATAAAAATCCAACTATTTGAGGCCCCTAGCGTCGCTCTACGACTTTTAGTTTCGGAAAAGATAAAGTTTGAAAATATGGAGGCAGACTGACAGGCACATCGACAGACAGACAAACAGATGGACAAACAGACATATAGCCTTTTATATATAAGATTTATATTATCTTATAGCGGATAACGACTTCATCTACCAACAAGATCAACTCGCAAAAGGATGGAGGGCATATATAAGATAGATAGATAGATAGATAGATAGATAGATATAGATAGATAGATAGATAGATATAGATAGATAGAGAGAGAGAAAGGGGAAAAAGATGCAGACATACAGACAGAGAGAGGGACAGATGGACAGAGAGAGAGACAGAGATATTTATATGATCACTAACGGTTTCACCTACCAAAATGCTCAGTCTCAAATGGAGAGAGGGCATATATAAAAATTAACAAGCATATATATAGATTAAGAGAGAGAAACAAACAGACAGAGACAGAAGATTGCGCCTGAAGACAAATGTGTGTGTGTGTGTGTATGTGTATGTGTATGTGTATGCAGCACATGAAAGACAGAGATGAATAGTTGTATTATCACTAACGGTGGATAGCAATTTCACCTACCAAATATAAGGGAATATATAATAATCCACGAGTTTATATATAGATTCCAAACGAGAAAAGAGAGATAGACGAAGGATAAGACAGAAAGAGATAGAGAGTGAGAGAGAGGGAGAAAGAGAGAGAGAGAGTGAGAAAGAGAGATGGATAGATAGATAGAGAGAGAGAGAGAGAGAGAGAGAGAGATAGATAGAGAGAGAGAGAGAGAAATGAAAGAGGTATGACATGGATGAGTCATTCAACGTTAGTTTAAATGGAAAAGAGTCCGGAGTGAAGCAGAAATGTTTCTACATAAAGATAAAAGTAGAAAAGAAAAGTGTGTGTAGCGCATCTTATGTATGCAACCACATCGGCGAACGTGAGTGTTTGTGTGTGTTCATCAGAATGTTATAGAGAGATAGTGTGTGTATGAGAGAGGAAGAGAGAAAGAGAGAGTGTGTGTGTATGAGAGAGAGAGAGAGAGAGAGAGAGAGAAAGCGAGAGAGAGGAGGGTGGATGCAAGATGGAGAAGCAACGAAGGCATCATTTGAATAATCAGTCAGCGAAGAGGCGCGCAACATCAAGCCAAGGCCAAGATGAACGCTGCAGTTTTCAAGATAGAGACAGGAGGAACGGCGAATGGAAGTCTTTGGAGATAAGGATGTACTCTATTGTCAATAAGATCACGATGGGAAAACTACCTCAGGGCTAAACGAAGCGTCAGGATAAAGAGATAGAAAAGATCGGTGGGAAAGAGGGGGAGCGGTAGCGAGAAGAAAATGGAGCTAGGGAAAAGAGGGGATTGTGTCTAAGGAATTCATACGCAAATTTAAAAAGTAGAGGTTGAAATATGCAGATAACGGCATCGCCAAAACGTACTCAGAAAGTGCAAGGGAATAAATATATAGGTAGATAAGTAGATAGATAAATATATAGATAGATAAATATACATATATATATATATATATATATATATATATATATAGAGAGAGAGAGAGAGAGAGAGAGATAGAGATAGATAGATAGATAGATAGATATATAAATGATTAAATAGATACTTGAATATATATATATATATATATAAATATAAATATATATATATGGATTGATATATATATATATATATATATATATATATATATATATGTATATATATATGTGTGTGTGTGTGTGTGTGTGTGTGTGCGTGTGGACATTAGTGGGTATGACTTTGAATTAACTTACTGCTAAATATTGATAAAAACATCCTGGGTTGTGTAACATCTTTGATAATTTTGGGAGAGAATACCATATACAGGGTGACCCCCCCCCCAAAAAAAAACAAAAGCTAAATGGAGGCCATCTAGAACATATGGTGTAGAACGGAGAAAAAAAGGCCAAAGACCCTAGTGTTTTGATGTGACGTTTTGAATATAGTAAACTAGTTATGACCAAAGTTTCATTTCATTCGGACAAAACACTATGAAATGAGACTTAATTAGAGTTGGGCCCGGTTTTTTTTTGGGGGGGGGGTCACCCTGCATTTACTGATATGACACCTCAAATATGTTTTAGAAAAATAATTATAATTTTTTAAAAGTTTTGTAGCAAAAATACTCTCTTCAGTTGTTCATTTTTTTACATACTTTCTTTCAGCATTCACGCTTTTCGGCGTTGCCGTCAGTCTTTATACATACCCGCATACTTATTTACTAACAATGCTTTAAGCAAACTACCTTATCTATATATCTATAAAAGTGAGAATGTATGCATGTGTGTAAGGACACTTCTAAACCTTTATGATTCAATGAAGTTTTGATTTACAGACTTGAAATTTGGTATATAGGGTATTCCGACATGTGTAAACCTTTTTAAACGGTTTTCATCCAGAAACAAAAAGCTGCTAAGGCAGTCAAAATTGAAAATATGTGTACTTGAGGGGGGGTCATGGGATTTTCATCTGTTTGTCAACTGTTTCAAAACTGCATGTGCGAACCATTCACACAACAGCTTGCTTATGTTAAGAATAATTATGTTTGAAAAAACTTTTTAAATAAGGTGGCAAGCTGGCCTAATAGTTATCGTACTTGATTTCCTGTCTTTAGGTTTTGGTTTGAATCTCAAGTATTTCTTTTTACTTTATCAGAAGTGAACTGTTTTGGAAAAGCATAAAACTCGCATACACATGTCTCAGTTTCCGTTTTTTTTACTTCATTTTTTAAAAGGAATTTAACGTTACGTTTTATTACGGGCAACGGTGTGTACATCTTGTAGTATATATATATATATATATATATATATATATATATATATATATATATATATATATACAAAAATAAGTATATATATGTGTGTGTCTAGGTCTAGGTGTATTGTAGATAATTAGACAGGGAGAGCAGCGGGGTAGGAGATCAGAGAGAGAAAGAAAGGAAGAAATATCGGCTTAAAACACTTCAGAAAATCACATGGAAGGAAAAGGATTTAACAATAGAGCTAGATAGATAGATAGATAGATAGATAGATAAAGATGAAGAGAGAATACTATATATATAGAACGAGTTATTGTCAGAGAAACAGAGAGATAAGTTGAAGATGAATAATGTACATTATACAAGAATTTGTGGCGTAACGGATAAAAACCTAGGTTAATTAAACTCTAAGTGAAACTATTTTGCAAGTTGGAGGTTCAAACCTCAGAGCGGCTGATACTAAGAATACAATAGCAAATTACTTAAAACTTCTACTTGGTCATAGCTGACAGAATGTGAGCATGCTAACCCCGTTCGTTAAATAAATTATGCCGTTCGAAATTCCATGCAAATTACCGAGTCCGACAGGAAGATTTTCAAAATTGACAAAATCGATGATACACCGTTTCAAAACTTTTCTCGGTCGAAACGTTGTGAAAATCACACTAAAGGTGTGAACTATAGTTTGAATAATTTAAATAATATAACAATGTACATGTTTATCAAATTAAATGCTGTAATTAGCTAATTAAACTTTGAATCTTTTAATACACAAGGATTCGCATAGAAGTGTTAAAGCCAGACGAGTCATGAGGTAATACATAGTTTTGGTTCAACTACTTACAAACTATTAACATGGCTGACTTGCTTAAAATGAAATCGAAACGCATTATCGTGGATGTAATCATGTTATTATGTTAATTTTTTTTAATGAGATTTAAAAAAATCGTTTAATTTTATTACATATTACACTTCAATAAATAATCGCTTAATAGTAATTAATAGTATTAATTAACGGAGCGAAAAATAATCCATACTACTACATGAGAAAAATAGTTGTATGAGACTATTAACGTTGCCCCCCTCCCTTTGTCCTCAACTATTAGGAAGCAAAATAAAGAGGAAAATAAGTATGAAACAAAAAGAGGAAATAAATTTATGGGAAACAAAGGTATAGGAAATGGGTTTATCGGTATAAGAATGGAGAGGAAGTTGTTCACCGGGGTAGACAAAAGAACCTGATTGGAATTGTTATCCAGGAGGTGTCGAACAAAAATGGCCTGAAATATTCTACAGTTAGTTTTAGGTCTTACCGGGTTTTACGATGGTCGCGAGCAGTTTGAGACGATTGACGAGAGTTACAATTGAGGGCATCCCAGTTGACGACGGTTGCAAGGTTGACATGGATGAAAACAGATCGCGGCGTTTTGGGGAGTTTTATTATATTTTTATACTTGTGAACCAGTGCATTGCACTTACCAGCCGCCAATTTGAGAGACGATTATACAATCATAAGAAAAGAAATCCACGGCACATGAGTTTAGAGTCTGTGATATGTATATACTAGCAGGTCGTGGCCTTGCCCGGTCGTAAAATACGCTTAAATATGATATTTTAATTTATGCAGATTTCATATACAGCAGGTTCTTTGTTGATTATTATATTGCATCCAATATAAATAGTAATGATTTCAAAAGTATATATATATATAT
Organism: Euprymna scolopes; assembly: GCF_053919585.1. NCBI lineage: Eukaryota > Metazoa > Mollusca > Cephalopoda > Sepiida > Sepiolidae > Euprymna > Euprymna scolopes. Next base: position 79,804,791 of record NC_136488.1, on the reverse strand, counting down.
CTGGCATCAATTGAAGTGAATGGCTCTCGTCTTGGGGAGGCCTCATGTTTTGACAAGCTTCTAGGATTTTCCTTTTCTCCTGATCTTAAATGGAACACATACATAAAATCCCTTGCGAAACCCGCTGGAAAAATGGTGAGATCCTTCTAAATCCCAAATTCTACACTATGCACAATGTAGAAACTATGCATCAAATTAATTATTCGTAATCGTTAAATGAAAGTAACCACCTAATAAGAAAACATAAATGAACGAGCAATTAATTAACGCTCATTTTAAAGGAATATATGTAATTTAGTTAACCTTTATATAGTCGCTCGTATATCCATGAGTGTATTAAGGGTTTCATTTTTAGAATTTAAAATTAGAAAAAGTAGGCTTTTAATATCAATGTCAGAGTGAGAACAAAGCGCAACTTTATTAGTATATATATATATATATATATATATATATATATATATATATATATATATATATATATATATATATATATATGAGGCATTTACTGCCATAACTCTGTAACACACAAAGAACAGAGAAAACCGCTGTTAAAGTTTAGCGACACTCAAAATGCCATAGAATGTGACCAGTGAAAGATATTCATGTAAGGTTTTCTTTATTGTGTAACTTAAAGCATCAGCTTCTTTGCTAGCATACTTTTGTGTGAGAAAAGCAAGGCATTTTGAAAGAAAAAAAAGCACTAATAGCGTTTTTCTTCTTTTCAAAAACAACAACGAACCGCGCGGCAGTAAACATTGTGCTGACATTCAGTGTTATACCAAACCTACCTTACAACATAAAGAGCTGATATTTTGACAAAAAGCAGTTAACTGCGTATACTTTCATGCAAATCCATAATAAATATTTTCACGTTAAAAAAAAAACAGAACAATAGTAAAAGAAATAAGATAAGCTGCTGTTGCCCAGAATATCTAAACAAATACACTATATTTATTGTTGCAAAAAGAGTATCATTATTATAATAACATTATAATTAAAACATTGAATAGTTTTACTCTTAAAGAATAATAGAAAAGAATAAAAGGAATAATAATAAACAGCAAGTTTACCGAGTTAAAAAAAACAAACTGATTCTGTGAGCAAGATGATCGCCAATAACACTACGGACTACATCGAACGTACACAAAGACCCATTATCGACCTAATAGCCTAAGGAACAACACTGTCGCTGGTTGTTTTCCAAGTTTCTTATATTGAGAGAGGATAATGCTAAAACCTAAGAGATGTTCCATTGTAAAATGTATATAAACGCCTTAAACGATGAGCAGGTGAACTGCGGTGATGGGTATACTGTGCCATAGTCGATTTATATCCATGTTCCAGTCTGAATTCGACCATAACTACTCTTATACGTGTAAGAGGAGGCTATAGGGAATCAAACTTGATATTTTGCCGCAATGGCGCTTACCGAGTTATGACATTAAGCGCATCATATATTGCAGTAATAAACGGTAATTTTCTATCTTATTCCACCGTTTTATGTTTTTTTTTTCAATTAGTTTGTGCCGATTTGTTACACCTCTGCATTGTATTGTCTTCTATTAGTGACTTAGTTCACAATACATTGTAGTCCTCATTGCACTGTAGAGAACTTACTGTTGATTTTATAAAATTATTTTTATATATAACAGCTAGAACTAAACTTTGAAATACATAAGCCAAGTATCATGCTGCAATTGTGCTTTAAACAGAAACATTAATTTCTAACGCGCTCCTGTTATATCAAAGAACTTACTGTTGATTTTAAATGTGACGACTTTCGGCTTGTGTAGCAATAAAACTTCTCAAATTTACTTGTGACGTAAGGCTATATAAAGCATTACCTTTGGTCAAAATTGCCTGTTCCTTTTTCATTGAATTATTGCGATTATCGATACTTATATATATATATATATATATATATATATATATATATATATATATATATATATATATATGAACAAAAGAAAATCGAAAGAATTGCCGTCAAATTTACAGATTAAAAACCACTGCCCACTCCAAATACAACTCTTACCTTGAAGAGTTTGAGAATTCCATGTTAAATTTAGTAATAAAAAAAAATTAAATTTAAGAAACAAAAACACCATTATAATCGGGTTACTCGAAAAATAAATAATTTTGCCGAAATGTTGTTGCAAAATATAAACATATTCGTCCCTGCTGATGAGACAAAAAATTATTATAAACTTGACTATCCTACATCTAAAAGACTTTTGTATAAAGAACTTAATAACTCTTATAAAATAGTTCCTCCTAAGACTTTAGATTCCATTAATTCTGAAGCTAAACTTTTACTGACTTCTATGAATATTCATAACTTCACTGAAATAATTTCTCCGGGTACCCCTAGGTTCACCCTTAAGGATCATAAACCTAATTTCTATGACAACCCCTCCACCAGATTGATCTGCCCATCTTACTCTGACTTAGGTGCTGTAAGCAAAAATATCTTAGATAGAATCATCCCTTCTATTAAAGAAAAAGTAAGTTTCCCTCTTTGGCTAAATTCAGATTCCGTAATTAATTGGTTTGTCTCTCTTAAAAATAAACACCCCCTTAACTTCATAAATTTTGGCATCCAAAATTATTATAAATCAATTTTTCCGATCCTTTTAAATAAGGCTCTAATCTTTGCTAAAAGAAATTCTGACTTAACTAATTTAGAAATTAAATTAATTCTCCTAGCGAGAAAGTCCCTTATACAATTTAACAATAAGCTTTAGACTAGAAAGGGCACCCCTGATAATTTTGACATCTTGATCGGTCTTCTGACTCTGCAGAATATACCGATTTAGTGGGGCTCTTCTTATTGAAAGAACTTAAATACCACTTTAAAAATATCCAAGGGGACCTTTATAGAGATGATGCCTTTTTTACTAAAACAGCCGGGCCAAGAGAGTACAACAAAACAATTAAAAAATTACATCACTTCTTTAATAACTTTGGCTTTTCTATAATTATCGAACCAAACAAAAAAAAACTTTAAATTTTCTAGATGTTACACTTAATCTTAACACCGAAACTCATAGCTCTATCATAAACCCAACCTTACGCTTTTATACGTCCATAAATCTTCTAACCACTCCAACTCAATTATAAAATCTATAGTACCATCCGTCTCTAGAAGAATTTCTACCCTTTCTGCTGATAAAAAAACTTTTAATCAAAATGCTACTTTCTTCAATAATGCCTTATGGAACTCAGGAAACAAGGAAAAAATTGAATACAACCATTATGCTCCTCCTGCAGGCCGCCTTAAATCTGTAATCACACACAATAAGACTCGTAAGAAACCAGTTCAAATAACAAGATCTGCCGCTATCAATGACAATGAACCAGTCTACATATATAATCCAAACCAAAATACTAATCCTAATACTTCTAACCCACCCAGTCGCATCAGGAGAAAGAAAAATATTTGGTTTAATCCTCCATTTAGCGTAAATATCAAAACTAATATACCTAAGGAATTCTTCAACATTGTACAAACTTTTTCAAATACTCACACAGATATAGTTCTATTTTCAATAAAAACTCAATCAGTATTTCTTATTCAACAATGCCTAATTTAGCACAAAGAATCTTAACATCTAATAACAAAAAGATTAAATCAACCCAAAAAGTCCCTTTCCCAATTAAACCCAAAACTAACTGTAATTGTAATAACAAACATCATTGCCCACTCAATAATGATTGCATCCATAAAGATGTTATATATTCATGCACAATTACTGAGCTCCCATGCAATCCTCCCATAACAGACACTAATATTTCGTCTTCAAGTTATCCTTCTTCCCATCCTCCATCTGATATAGTTACTAATCCAATATACACTCGAGCAGCCCCTCCATCTACAATCATACCACTATCAATAATAATAATAATAATAATAATAATAATAATAATAATAATAATAATAATAATAATATTTCTCCTAACAGCCATCCTAATACTAACAACACTCATTATCCCCTCGAAAATAGTCCTCGTACAATCATTATCCCACAATTTGTTGAACACTATGAACAAAATTCAAACTATTTAACTAATACAAATCATCAAATTAATATTAATATCAGACCTCGAGCTTTTAATAAAGTACATATATCGGCGCTACTTCAACATGAATAAAGATAAGAATATCAAACCACGTTTCTTCTTTTAACAACCATAATTCTAATAATAACCAAGAAACTTCTCTAATCACTTTAATTTAAAAAAATAACTCTAATAATACCCCCTTCTCAATCAAATGGACTATCATAAAAAAATTGTCTTATACTCCAGGCTCTAAGTCATGTCGCCTCTGCACAACCGAAGCTATAACTATAATTACTTCCCCTCAAAGTAACAATATAATAAATTCTAAAAACGAACTGATCTCTTTCTGTAAACATAAGTCCAAATTTAATTATGGTAATTTTGAAATTACATAGTTATAACTTTAACCTTTCAGATAGATTTATAATTTTTCTTTAACATTATCGTTTTTTCTGCATACTTTCTTATTTCTTTATAACTTAATAAACCTTTATTTTAATTCTTTATTTCTTCTTTGCTTGGCCGGTTTTTTATCTGCAATTTCCGTTTTAGTCTTTAAATATTCCTATCTATCTAATATATACAATCTACCCACACTTTCATATCCTGTATGTATATTTACTTATATTTTAATATATGCATTTACTTACATACTTACTTGCTTTACTCGGAATTTTCAGGCACCGGCCATCCTCTCCCCTTCATTTAAAAAAAAAAATTATATTTTATTTTTTATTTATTTTTTATTTATTTTTTATTTATTATTTATTTTTTATTTATTAATTAATCAATTAATTAATTTATTTTTTCCATTTAGTGTCTTTTAACAACTCTTGCTTACATTTTCTTAAGTAATAACCTGTACATTTCAGTTTACCTATTTTGCCCTATATTGTTGCGCCTTTATCATCATTTTGTCTGGGTCATTTTGAAATGTGCTTTTCTATTTTATATTTAATTCTATTTAATTTTTTCTCTTCTTCTTCACTGATTTTTTTTCTCTTCTTCTTCTACCCAAATATTTCTTAATTACCTTATGTCTCGGCAGCCGTGTCAAACGCATATCTTATTTTTCTTTTATTAATATCATTGGAATTTTTCCCTTTTCCTTGTACATATTTATTTCATGGATTTCGGCCTTTTGGATTATTTTGGACCATCTTCCAATTACGTGATTTCCTTGGATTTTACTTGTGCGAATGGAAATTCAATTAACTTTCTTGGATTTATATTTTTGGATTTTACCGTCATTGGATGATTTATCTTTCACCAGACTATCCCTTCACGTGTAATCACCTTTTTCTTCACCATATTCCTTCTGCTTCACTTTTTGTTATCAAGTAAGATCTTTGACTTACTTGCAGTTTCATCAAATACTTTTGTATGCAAAATCCGATCCCGCATTTTGCCAATTCCTACCCTCTGATGAGAAGGAAAGTATTTCTTCGAAACTCTGCGGATTAAGGACTATCTACTTATCAAGTGTTTTCTTTTTCAGATTAAATATTTTTTAACTCTTTTTCAAAGTGTTTTAACATGTTTTGTTAACTGTTTGCTCTTTTATATATATATATATATATATATATATAAAGAGCGAGAAAAAATATTTTATATATATATAAAGAGCGAGAAAAAAAACTCAACTTTATATATATATATATATGTAAGAGGAAAGAAATTAAAACTGTAAGTTGAAATTTGCAATTAAATTTATTGTTCGACTGAATACTCCAAAACACAATTTTCAAAGTTCTTATCCAACGGAGTTTCAAAGAATGCCATCCTTAATATTCTTCACATCAGAGAATAGAAAGAAATCATCAAATTATATTTGTAGCAAGGCTAGAATTTGTTGGTTACAGCATTAATGAAACTGCAATTTATTATAGTCAGAAAGTGCAAAAATGCCAATATCATCTTCGATTTATATATATATATATATATATATATATATATATATATATATATATATATATATATATATATATATATATATATATATATACCCATGAATGATAAGTCATAATAATAACGCAATTTGCAATCCTCTCTGATTCATTCGGGCTAAATAAGAAAATAAGAATAAGAAAAGGAGGTATTTCTTTTCAGACATCCCTCGTATATAATGTTTGATGAGAACACAGAACAAGACATATTGCATAGAATATGTTGCTTAGTACCTTCCTGAATTCTTTTAAGTAGGTACTGTCATGAATGTTTTATTGATCGCAGTAGACAAAATGAGTGTACGGAATACCCATTTGCGATGCTGAATTCTTCCAAAATAATTGGAAACGAAAATTAGATTATTTTTTTGTCATTCATGATAGCAAACAAATTCTCCACGGCAACATCATTGGAATAAAGCAGGCTGGCATTGGCTGTTGTTTATGCTGAGCAAATTATTAATCAATATTTCTAGATATTCATTCAAATGTGATTCAAAATAATTTGTATATAAAAGTTTAACAAACACCGTTACAAGGCTAGTAGATAAGATGATGATGTTTGCTTGTAACACTACCGGTCGGTTAATAGCATGACCCACCCGCGTGTTACGTAAATGTCCCGGAAAAAGTTCCAGACTGAGACATGACGGTTATTACGATTAAGGATATGGGGATCAGTCGCTTAAACGTCTTTTGTCAGAGTTGAAGAGTAAAGGCATACCTTAGGATTTTGGGTGTGGCTGGCTCCTTCCTTCACTCAGGATGACGTCTCTGGCTGGAATATTCTTCCGATTGCTGGCACCGTCTCGACATTTAAGGCAGACATAACAATGCGCAATACAGGTACATATGCATAAGAGACATATATAAGCTTAATACGGAGAAAGATAAGATGGCATATGTGATGAATCTTATCTGTTTATTTTTTTTTTACAAATATATTACAATATATTACAACAGAAACAATTTACACATCGTAATAATTAACTTTAACAATTAACTATTTAAAATTAACTATCTATCTACTACTTAACAAAAATGCTGAAGGGAGGTGTTCCCCTTTTTACAGAGAACCAAAAAAATGTGTCCTTAACCCATGGCTGTCAGAATGGAAAGAGAGAGAGAGAGAGAGAGAGAGAGAGAGAGAGAGGGAGAGAGAGAGAGAGAGAGAGAGAGGGGGGGGGGTCGAAATTGCATTTTGGTTCTCTTTTTATGTATTGCTCCGCGTGGGACCAAATTACCTCCTACTATGGCGGGAAGGGGGGGGGAACAACCACAATAACCAGGGGCACTAGCCAATAGTACCACATGCTTGCGAAGATGATTATGATCATGTAATTATTTTGTGGGTCCGATAATGGATCATCAGTCAGATTCGAGCTCTAAAGTGCCTCCTGCATTTAGCTGTGACTGAGTTTGCTCCATAGATGGTAACTAATTTATCTTTCGAATAGCACACGCGTTCCTTAATGTGATGAAATCCAGTAATGTTTCGAGCTGGGTTTCTCTACGGGTCAGAATACAAACAGAACTGATCTTATACTGTTTTCGCCGTTCTGTACGGTTCATTTGCCTTTGGCTAGATATCACAATAAAGGATAGTTTAAATCTAACATGGAGCATATATAACTCGCCCAACGAATGTGACACTGTTGCAAGATGGTATATGTATCATATATCTAACAAAAGTCGAATTCTTTTCTACTTTAAAACTGTTTTGAAACTCTGATATTTGCCATCGCCATTAAAAGATTGCTTTAAATAGTTTTGTTATAATTCTGTATACATTTGGTTTAATTAATTTTATAATGGTGAAATTCGAAACGCCTGAACATCTTTTTTTCCACTTTGCAATACTGCAAAATATATCAGAATGTGTGTGTGTCTGTTTTATATAAGGACAGATTGACTAAGTCGGTTTCTCAAATTAAGCTTGACATTTCCAAATTGGTTATATCGAAAAATTCCACTTTTATCTTTAGGAGACGAAGTAAAAATAAACCCAAAATCGAATTTTCGATTCTCATGAAATATTTCAGCATTGTTTTGTAAAATAGATCAATGAATTATCAAGATTCTTTTGTCCAAGATAATCTCATTGCTCTACATTAAATTTTGAATTGCATCATGTAATAAAATTTTAACCGGGTCTGCACGTGCCCGTCAATAAAATATGTGTACGGTGTAAAGTTCTAAACTAATGAACTTATCACTATGAATTATTAACTATATATTCTAGATAACACGGTGAGTTACGTGAACACATTGTTATTATTAATTTTTTTATGTACTTTACTATTTATTTTACCTTGTGAAATCGTCCATCCGCTCAATAAAGAAATGAAATAAATTAAAAGTTACTGCTATACATTTTGCTTATATTAACTAGTGTTGGGACGATTAATCGGAATCGTAATTGGGAATCAGAAAAATCGGAAGATTTGGGGGTATCGGAATCGGAAAAATTGATGCCTATTTTCCGATGTCAAAACGATTCTTTTAATTGTCTTTTTTTTATTTGATTTTGTTTGAGGCAAATTCTTCCATTGCTGGTAATAATGATAAAATAATAAATATTTATTGATTTTAAACCACCAGTGAAGTTAAAATCGATAGATCATCCTCCACAAGTGCAGTTTGACGTTTAGGAAATTGTCTGCATATTTAACATGTGTTTTTACGAAAATTGGAGAAATTAACAATCTTATAGTTAAATAACTAAAGATTTAGAAAGAATCGGTAATTGTATCGGAATCGGGAATTCAGCACGGAATCGGTAATTGTATCGGAATCGAGAAAAATATTGGAATCTTCCCATCACTAATACTAATCCTAGGACGGGTATTTTTCTAGTTATTTTATGAAGAAGATTCTTCTTGATATATTTCTAGGTGCTAATGTATTAAAGCGACAACAATTTGTAAAAAGAATTTGGGAAGCTAAAACCAAACGCCATAAAAAATGATATCAAATCCACCAAATGCCTTTGTATTTATCATGTAGTTACAATTATTTTAAAGAAGACATTTTTTTTCACTCTTCAATTGTATTCGTAAAAGTATTCCTAATTAATGAATACATTTCTTGTGTCATTTAGCGTTGTACATAATTTGAAAATCTTTAATAAATATGTAAAATGGTTTCGAAGCGTTTAGTTTGCTTAAGAAAAAAAACAACAACAACAACAATAAAGTAATTTTACATATTTAACAATGATTCTCAAATTATTTTGTTTTAAGTATATATATATGTATGTGTGTATGTGTGTGTGTATGTGTGTGTGTATGTGTGTCTGTGTGCATTTCTCCCCTGTTTCATTTTACTACAGTCGAAGTTCTCAAAAATCAAGAGGCCCCTTCCTCGAGCCTTACAATTTATCTCTATAAGACACATAGATATTCGAATATTTCATTAATATTCTCCTTTACACTCAAACATTGAGTAAGAAGTTGAAAATGTAATATTCCTCTCTCCAATTAACCAGTTAAATATGTCATACTAGCTGGCCGTCCGTCGTTGCCCGGTCGTACAATATGCTTAAGCATGATATTTTAATTTATGCAGATTGCGTAAGTATTATTATAGAATCAGTCCTCTATTGATATATTACGAGGAATAATTTCCCCGGTCGACCAATTCGTATAAAATATAAAAAACATAATAATGATAAAGTCGTTCATCAAATTCCGTCTGTGTTTGTTTACAATATCACGTCAGCTGATGTTTGAGCTTGACGATCTTAAACAAAATATTTCCCTTTAAAAATGCTTTTTTTTTTATCTATAAAAGAAGAAAGACTTTTTTTTTAGATTGGATTTTTTTTTTCGATTTTCGATACTTATCGATTAATTTCTGTACAAAACATATCTAAGAACACTGACAGACATATAAATGACCTAAATATTAAATTTGCAAAAGATAAGCTCGGCCGTTTCGGAACCTATGAGGAATGAACTCACGCACACACACTGTGAATTTTATATAATAGTAGACAGAGAGATAGAGATAGAGATTATACATTTCATGTGATCTCTTTATCTTACTGGATTCCAGGACAAGAAGTTATTAGTTTAGTGGCGTATGCAGCTTAGCGCTCTTACTATAGGCAACAATACTAGAAGAATGTGCAGCATTTTTCGTAGTCTTTGGGTTACCCATACTTAGCTGATCTACAGAATACTATGTATATTTAGTCAGTGTTTACTTATAATGGAAAAGTATCTCCCTGCCAGGTTGTCCTGACACTCCTCTACAAAGAGACCCTAGAGACTTGAGGACAAGTATATATATATATATATATATATATATATATATATATATATATATATATATATATATATATATTCGATTGGCAAAATTTTAGAATTATAAAGAAGTAAACCATCGCGTAAATTCAATCGACTAAAATAAGATGGAAAACGGGGTGAGGAAAAGGAAAAAAATGGGGCAAGTTACATGTAACAAATGTACAATTCAATAAAATAAATAAGTCGATTATTATTGGGTAGTCATTTTTTAAATCTTTTTTAACCTCCTCTCAACTCTTACTCCATACCACTACCAAATATTATAAAAAATAATAATTTTCAGACTTATGACCCTTGAAAAGTAAGTCTGAACGAAAAGCGCTTCGGGTGTATTTTAATCGACTTATTTATTTTATTGAATTGTACATTTGTTACATGTTACTTGCCCTATTTTTTTTCTTCTTCCTCACCCCGTTTTCCATCTTATTTTAGTCGATTGAATTTACGTGATGGTTCACTTCTTTATATATATATATATATATATATATATATATATATATATATATATATATATATATATATACTATGTACTAGTATGTAACCCCCCCCAAAAGATGCAAAAACAAAAACAAAACAGAACTTTAATAACTTTAAATTTTTATGTTTATTGGTTTTAGCAAATAAGGCCCAAACAAATAAAAATATTTGCTAATATTTGTCCTATGAGGAGATAATTAAGCATCGAAAAATCATGGATTAAGAAAATAGATTGATTAAATTGTATTCTTTGTTTTCAAACAATAAAAATTTCTATATTTGAAAATTAACCTTTTCAAATCATAAATTTTAATACCTAAATTTTGCTTATATCTCTTCTATATAAATAAAATGAACTCATTTTTTCCCGTGTGAGTTTGACCTTAATAGGATTAAAAATCAAGATATTGCATGCAAATGTAATGTGCACAAACTGCAGCACAGGATCTGAGGTATAATATAGGCCTATTAGCATTACATTTCCTCCATAACCGTGCATTCCTATATTTTTCCCGGTGAGAGTTCACTGCCTGTTATATTCCTAAATACTTAGGAAATAAAGACAAACGTGAGTTACACCGAGTGGTATATGTAATGGGGTTTATTTATAATACAGAAACGTAAGGCTGCTCGCCTAAGGTAAATAGAAGTACATAGTAACAAGTATGGGGAAGAAAGTCTGATAATCAACACGTAAGACTATCCGTCTTACTGCGACTGCTTGTCTGCCGCTGTCTGCCAAACAGTCCAATATATATATACAGTTTGTAACCGGTGTATAGCCAGTTATGTTCCTTCACAACACCTCCCCATGAAGCTGAAATCTTCCTGATTTTAGCTTAAATACCTCTTCCTTTTAGGGTCAGGGCTTAATCTCCTGGTAACTTTTCTCTTTCTTGCGCTTTTCCTTCTGGTCAGCGTTACCCGGGGTAAAGGTTTCTGTCCAGCCCGTATGGTCGGTTCAGGCGAAATATTCATTGTTTGCGGTACACACGCTGGTTTTGGTATATCAAAAATATCGCACAATGTTTCCATTGGTGTCTCTTCCACATTTGGAGACAGTCTGGGACGTATTTGATTTCTGTGTCTTTTGCAGACAAAACTTAATCCTTGAATGGTATAGACCATGCTCCCAATCCTTTTTTTGATAATACCTTCAACCCACTGATTTCGTCCATTTTGAAAATTTTTGAAATATACATTTTCACCTGGGGAGAAGCACTTGGTATTAAGGTTTTCTTTTTTGAAAACTTTCTTTTTCTCTGGTAGCAGCCTATCGAAGACAGATCTTATCTTTCTTGCAAACATTAGCTCAGCCGGGGAAGAATTGACATTATTATTAGGATTTGGTGTCACCCTGTAAATTGCTAAAAATGTTTGAATACATTGTTCGTCTGTGTCCGTAGTAAGATTTTTCTTAAGTGCCCTTTTAAACGTATCTACAAATTTTTCGGCCAACCCATTCGATCGTGGATGGTACACAGGTGTTGTCATATGTAGAATATTTAGTGAGTCACAGAATTCTTTGAATTCATGAGCAGTAAATGCTGTTCCATTATCGCTCACTAAGGTTTTTGGCACTCCAAAACGGCTAAAAATTTCATTAAGCGCACTCACAGTGTTTTTTGCTGTTGGATGTCTAAACTTAAATATTTCTGGCCATTTTGAAAAAGAATCTACAATAATCAAGTAAAAATAACCATTTATAGGTCCCGCATAATCAATATGCAGACGTGACCAGGGTAGGTCCGTCTTTGGCCATGGCGTCGTTTTTACTGGAGGATCTCGAGCTGCTAATTGACATCCTCTGCATGTCTTGACACATTTTTCAACTTCCTTGTCCATACCAGGCCAGTACACATATCCTCTCATAAGGGATTTCATTCTCGAAATGCCCGGATGACCTGTATGAAATTCCTTCAGAATTTTCCTCTGTAACGTAAGTGGAATTACGATCCTCTCACCATACATGAGCACATCTTCACAGATGGAAAAAGGCGTTGTTTGATCTACCTTTTTATTTTTTTTTATCCATCCCAATTGATTTTTCATTTTCTTAATGAAAATGTCATTTACTGCCTCTTTTTTTATTTTTTCGAAAGTTACCGGAAGTTCACGTATCATATTACACATTGAACTTGTACATTCACTTTCGTCTTTAAGCGCAGCAATTACCGTTTCTTCGAAACTTTCGCTTCTTTTAGGGATCAACCGTGATAATGCATCTGCGTGTCCTAACTTTTTTGAGGATACATGTTCCATCTTAAACTGATAGTTTAAGAGGGTTACAGCCCATCGCTGTAATCGATTCGCAGTATGTGTGGGAATGCCTTTCTTTGATCCAAATATGGTAAGTAGGGGTTTATGGTCGGTTTGCAAAATAAAAGATCGTCCATGGAGAAATCGATTGTACTTTGTAATTCCAAATATTATCGACAGCGCCTCTTTTTCAATTTGGCTGTAATTTTTCTCCGCTGCAACCAACGTTCTTGAAGCATGGGCGATAGCTTTTGTCCTACCATCCTCATACCTGTGAAGTAATACAGCGCCAACACCGTAATCACTGGCGTCCGTTGCTAGTATTAGTTCCTTTTCTGGATTGAAATGTGCCAATGCTAAGTCTGACAGTAGACATCTTTTGATATTTTGGAAAGCAGATTCACATTCCTTATTCCAGTTCCATTTAACACCCTTTTTCAGTAACTCGTTAAGAGGAGCTCTTAAATTATGTATGTTAGGGATGTAAATTGCATAGTATTGAACTAATCCCAAAAACGATTTTAATTTTGTCACTGAATCTGGAGCAGGCATCTTTTCAATTGCTTCAGTCCTTTGTGGATCCGGTCTTCGACCCTCTTTGTCGATTATTTGACCTAGATATTTAATTTTTTTCATAAAAAAATCGCATTTTTCTGGGCTCAATTTAAAACCAAATTCCTGTATTCTTTTGAATACTTCTTTTACATGCTTCTTATGATCTTGCAAATTTTCACTTTTAATTAGGATATCGTCAAGGTAGGCCATTGAAAATTCCAACCCTGCCAGCATCGTGTCCATAATTTGCTGGAAAATAGCAGGAGCAACCTTTAATCCAAAAGGAAGCCTCTTTAGCTTAAAATGCCCTTATGAGTATTTATGCCTAAGTATTTGGAGCATTCATCGCTGATCTTAATTTGCAAGTAAGCATCTGAGAGGTCTATCTTAGAAAAAATTTTTCCTCCGTTAAGCTTAGAGAACAGATCTTCTGCGGACGGAAGGGGATAATTATGGTCCAATAGACAGTCATTTAAACCCGTTGAAAAATCTCCACAGACCCTTATTCTGTTATTTTTTTTCTTTACATACACGGTTGGACTTGCCCAATCTGTGTGGTTAACTTTTTCAATGACTTCCAGTTGTTGAAGTCTATCCAACTCTTTTTCGATTGCGTCCATCGCTGAAAAAGGCACATTCCTTTCAGGTTTGAATACTGGAGTGGCATTTTTCTTTAATTCAAATTTTGCCTCTGTCTTAATACAGAGTCCTAGTCCTTCGGCAAAAACATTGGGAAATTCAGTTTTCAAATCCTTCAGGAAGTCTTCCCTTTGGTTTGCTTTTTCTGCAGTTAAAACGTTACAAAACGAATTTATGGGTTTCTCCCATAAATTAAACAGGACAATCCAATCTACCCCAAACAGGCATGTATTCTTTCCTGGTACGACGTACACTTTGGATTTATGAGTCTGGTTAGCGAATGTCACTTTGCATTTTAATTCTCCCTTGAACTCTAATCTTTTGCCGCACACACTTCTCGCCGTCTTTCTGGTTTTCGTTAATTCAGGTCGACCTATCCTTTTCCATATATCTTCATTTATAATACTAATATCTGCACCGCTATCCAGAAGCAATGTAACCAGATGTCCATTTATCCGAACATCAACATATTTCCGTCTTTCGCAGCTTTTTTCTTTATTCATGCGAAGCGTATTTACATTATCGGTCCCTTGTCTTTTCTTCTGGGCACAGTATGTTCCCTTGTGACCTCTGAGACCACATTCATAACATATTTTGTTCCTAAACCAGCAGGTCTTATTGTTGTGTCTTAAACTACCACAACATTTACACTTTAGCTTTGGGTCTTTGTATCCTTTAAGGATCCTGTGTTCTTGGAACCTGGACTTTCTTGTGGTCCCTTGCCTTTTTACTTGCTGCACCTTAAAAATATTTTTCTCTTCAATGCGAGTGTTGTCTTTCTTTATGTTAATCAGACGTTGACACTCTTCAGTGACTTTTTGCAATGTTATGTTAGGATCCGCCTCCATAATTGTTAGGATCCGTGAACGTATATCTTTGTCCCTTGGTGCTGTGAGACCTTGTACAAAGATTAAACATTTAAATTGGTCTGCGGAAATTTCATTCAATTTAAATGATTCGCATAAACAGTTCACAGTGCAAGCATATTCTAGATAGTCTTCAGCTTCTGCCTTCTGAATGTTTAAACATTTGTATCTAGAGTGAAATAGGCTATCCCTTTTATCAAATATTTTCGACAAGGTACTAATTGTTTCCTCGAACGAAACCTCCTCCGGTTTTTTTGGTAGAATTAGATTTGCATACTTGGTGTTTTCATCAGTACCCAGTTTTTGTAGTAGCAGGGTAACTTTTTCCTCATCGGTTCAGTCTAAACATCTTTTCGTAAAAATTGTTTCGTATCTTCTGTAGTATGCAGGGAAAGTAACACCAGTATCCGGGGAGTAACGAAATTCCGTTAGTGAATTTGAAATACCCTCGGCAGAAAAATTAGTCTTCTTCCCGGTCGACGTTAGAATTAGCTTTTCTAAATTCTTTTGCTGTGTCGACATTTGTCGTTGTAGTATGTTTGTTTGTTCTTGTTGTGCCTCTAAAGTTTTTTGTGTTTTTTCTTGTTGTTGTTGCAGCTGTTGCTGTAGCTGTTGTTGTTGAATTTGTTGTTGTTGTTGTTGTGCTAAAAATTGTTGAGTCATTTTTGTCTGTTCCTGGATGCTAAGGGCTAGAGCCTTAGTTAACTCTGCTAATTGTTCCATGTTAGCTTCTAGTACAAAAATGTCTTTTCGAATTCTACACAATAATTCCAAAGAAAAATCGTAAATTTACGTATATCGTAAATTAGTAGCAATATGCCGACACAACACGTTTCAACAAAGTTCATCCATAGTAATTCAACAGGCTTTGTAAAATAATTCTTTTTTTTTTTTTTTTTTTTTTTTTCAACAACGTAAGTTCATACACAAAATATTTCTTACTTCCCACGACAAATAGTTCCAATTATTTATATAAAGGCAATAACAAACAATTAATTTTCCAAAAAAAAAAATATATATGGCTGCCGTTCCCACGTGGCATAAAATGGTACAATAGTCGTTGTATTTATATTTTTTCTTTCGAAACTCGTAATCCTTTAGTGTAGTTTCGAATTCAACTTGCGACCATTTTTTTTTTTTTTTTTTTTTTACTTGTCAAAATAAATATAAATTCCACTTTACCTTGAACATGTTTCTATAATTTCTTGTGAGTTCTTTACGAAGAAAAATCCGTACTTTTCGCTACTTTAGGTAGGAAAATTTTTTTAAATTCATTGACGCGCGTGGTCAAAAATCCTTGTGTAGTTTGTTTTTTTCGTAAAACAAAAAATCCTTGCATTGTACACAGTCCTTGGTACGGTAATTTATCTCTGTTAAGAGAAAGAACATCCTTTCGTCGCCATTGTTATATTCCTAAATACTTAGGAAATAAAGACAAACGTGAGTTACACCGAGTGGTATATGTAATGGGGTTTATTTATAATACAGAAACGTAAGGCTGCTCGCCTAAGGTAAATAGAAGTACATAGTAACAAGTATGGGGAAGAAAGTCTGATAATCAACACGTAAGACTATCCGTCTTACTGCGACTGCTTGTCTGCCGCTGTCTGCCAAACAGTCCAATATATATATACAGTTTGTAACCGGTGTATAGCCAGTTATGTTCCTTCACAACACTGCCAAAGCCGGTTAAATTCAATGGAAGTGCTGAAATCTTTTCTCTCTATTAAATTCCTATTACTCCTGCTACCACTTAACACTGCTGAGAACGCGTCCACAAGGAACAGTAGGAACAAACACCGGTTTGGAATCGGAAAGGGTTATTAAAGCCATTTTTTCCTAATTTTTTTCGCTTCGCTCCCATAAAAAAAGCAAAAGAATTACGGTCCGATTCACATTATCTTTTTGCCTTTTTGCTTTTTTTTCCTTTACCGTACAACGCGAATTGCGTGACTACAAGGAATTAACTTCAGGTTTTGAAAACTCTAACTGCGGAATCGGACTATGAGCTTTTTTATTAGTATTTCCCACTAAAAACTCTCTCTCTCTCTCTCTCTCTCTCTCTCTCTATATATATATATATATATATATATATATATATATATATATATATGTATGTATCTGCGTGCGTGTGTTGCAAACTTTGCTTTGATTAGGTGTAAGCTGCATCGCCTGAAGAGGTCTCTAATTATTGGTAACTAGCTGACCGAAACATGCTCATGACTGTGTGGCAACATATTACTGCTTCTTTAAAAACAAATAAAGAGTGTATATATATATATATATATATATATATATATATATATATATATATATATATATATATATATATATATATATATATATATATATATATATATATGGCTCATTCATGTCAAATCGACAAATTTGGGGTAGTGGTGCAAACCATGTCCGACACTGATTTTTTTTCAAACTTGCTACACTTATAGATCTCCATGAAAGGAATTGAATGGCACTTGTTAAACATCTCAAGGTCAAGGGGTTCCTTAGATATGACCTTGACCTTTTACAAAAATGTGCATTTTTATGGAGAAGTGACCAACTTTAAAAGACGATATCTCTGTTGTTTATGAGCCTACGAAGTTCATTCATATATCATTTTAAATTTCTTGGATAGATTTATAATTTTATCTGGGAATATTTTTTTCAAGGTCAAAGTGGACCTTGACTTTAACTTTTAACTTGAATTATCTCAAAAACCGTTTCTTCAATTTCTTTTACATTTTGGCAGAAGATTTATCTACCTTATGACAGTATATATTCCAAATTTCATGATGTGCCTTTCACTAGAACTATCGTTACAAGCGTTTTAAAGAAGTGGGAAAATTCAAAATGGTGGAACGTAGTACCTGCGACTTCATATAAAACATTATGATATTTCCCAATATGGTCAATTTTTATATCTATGCAAAGCTATTTTTATGCTGATTAATATTTACATAAAGATCATGGTCAAAAAGTTATAAAAAATTCTGTTGATGAAACTGAATTTTCTTCATTTGTTTTCTGTGCACATTTTGAACCATGCTGAAATAATAACAATATTTCGGAAGCCATTCTTAACATGTGGAGAGGAGGGTGTTTTGAAACTAATGTGTACTTTCACCTACCAATTTACTAATAAAAAAGAACATGTAAAACTTTAAATTAAGCTGAAAATATAATTTGAAAAATAGCGTGGTTCAAAAAATGCATAAGCACTGTTTTTTTAATGCATCACGGATTTTGTTATGGAAAAAGTGATATATAATAAAAAAAGTATTTTGAAAGGTGTTAAGGGTTTATTAAATTGTACGATAAAACATATGTGATCTCAATGATAAACAAATATTTCTCGATGATTAATATTGTAAATCTACTAAAAAGCAATTTCTGTTGTGTATTGGTAATTTTTTTCAACGAAAAGTTTTAAAATGCATGTTTTTTTTAAAAAATTATTTACATGTGGAATAGTATGCAAATTCTGGTTGTGAAGTCAAACTGTTTCATACCTTTCATACCTTTCTTATACAACACAGATTTTGATACAGAAAGTGATGGAATAAAAATTTCTAAAAAGTGCGTTGAGATTTAATTACGTTATAGTATCAAAAGAATAAACAGCATTTAATGGCGATGGTAAACAGTTTTTTTGGACATTTTTAGAAGTTTTAAGTATACACTATATACACAAGAAATCAACATGTGTTCATTAAGATACATTTCCAAATGAAAACTCTATTTTACTGAAACATTTTTATAATAATGAACATCAAAGTATTTATATAGATTTTTCTTTCATAATCTTTCTTTCTAAAATATATGATGCATTTTTCATCTCATTTTTAAAAAGTTTATAAGATATTCCTGTTTCAGTTATTGGATCAACTGAGCTAAGAATATCAGAATATTTCAAAATTGATATATTTGGATGTGATGGATAATAGAAAGATGGAGAGGGTTTATTTGGTTGTAAAAATGTCACTTTCACCTCACCATTATCTGGGTTTTTGTCGATTACACATCCTAACAACCAATTCCTCATAAAGTGCTGTCACAAATCCGTTAATGTCTTCTACCTCCATATTGTTCCGTTTTGTGATTCGAACTACTCTTCCTTTCTTTTGTGTTGACACCGTTTCAATTTCCACTTCTCTCTGAGAGACAGGAATGAAAGTATTTTCGTGTTCCTATAATCGTGTAGGAATTGCTTAATCTGTCTTCTAAGATGTTTGCTTCCTTTGTCCATTCTGCAGTATAGGAATATAAGAAATGTATTTCAGAAATATTTTTATTGCATAAAAATACAGCTGCCCTGATGTCATTATTTGTTCATTATAGGGTCCCTGCAGGCTAGCTTTTGCTGCTAACCTTTTTACAGTCCCACCTAACCTATCGCATGGTCCTTTCCCATAAGAAGTAGCAAAAAAAGTGCCACTCTGCATCAATACCAAAATCAGATTTATGGTTGCACAGATTTATAAAGTTTTAAAATTTTTATAATGTGTAACAGCCCAATCAGAGAAATATATCAATTTTTGTACATTAAAATTGATAATTTCTGTTAATTTTTCTATAACCTTGTTTTGAAACAAGTGGACAGCTATTGCATCAAAGCACACATTTGGCTCTTAAGATATTATAATAAAATTAATATGCTCAAGGTCAATTCTATTTCTATAGTAGCAGATGAATGGGTGCAATGTAGCTTGCTCATTATTCCAGTGGAATCCTTGAGCTGAATCTTGCAAAATAAATGAATAATTCTCAGAAAAATCTGCTCTTGCTAAGACTTTACCAAACTTTAAAAGAACCTTTTCTATCAGAACAAAATTTTGATTGTGCTTTGGCAATGAAATTATGCTTCTTCAATTTTTGAAGGCCTGCATGGAAATTTTCAATAAATTCCTCTGTAGATTGTGATAGTTTGTAGAATGGTTCTATCAGTTGATAACCACTGTTTGTATACAAAATCATCAATTGAGTTTTTTTGAAAATTTTTTTGCATATACAAAACGAAATCATCCATCAGTTTGGTGCAAAATGAGCAGTCACCCAAGTAACAATTTGTCGATGCTTCATTGCATGTAACAGCAAGTATGCATTGGTTGTAATCTGTTAAATGATGACTTTCTCCTTCAGTCAGTTTAGCCAGTTGAGATCCTGTAATCATCAATTTTATATTCTGATGGATTGTGCAAATACAAACAGTATGAGTCCCGGCACCATCTGCTAGCACATATTCTTTTGGCCTAAGCTCGGCGAATTTAGAGAAGCCTATTTTCTCTTGGTGCTTTGATGTGAATAATTTAAATGCCTCTTTCAGGTTACAGAGAACAAGATATTTTTGTTCCTGAACCCGTTCTCCATCCTTTAAAACAGTCTTGTAATTATTTTTCCCAGGCATCACTCGACTGACTTCTTCACTTTTGTAAAACTGCTTTACTTTATTAATTGTATCTTGTGGAAATCTAGTTTTTCGTGTATTTGGCAAAGATAAGATTCTTTCTCATTCGCAAGTTTTTTTGCTTATCTCGCCATATACAATGTAGTGCCAAATTCTGTTTGTAATTTGCTTAAACTCCAGCTTTTTGGAAGTACAGTCAGAATTTCAATTTTCTGTGATTTTTTTCACTTGCAGCAAACTTCTCTTTCAACTGAGTAATAATTTCTCTTTCAAAGTTTTGTTGCTCTGCACTTGTTGATTCTTCATGAGAAATATTTGAAATTATACCGATTCTATCAGATATTGCTCCTGTAACTTTTCTATTTTTTCTTTTTATAATTGGTAGGTTTTTCAAGTTTTTGTCGGTTGACAGGCGATTCACCAATAACTGAAAGTGATTCGTTCAGTAACTATAACTCAGTTTCATTATCCATAAAAATGCCCGAAATATAACTTTTGCACCATTTAAAAAAGGGCATAATAAACAAGTAATAATTCTTCCATTTTTTTCAGCGTACGGAATTAATAAAAATGCAAGACGAAAATTCATGTTTACATAAATAACGATTCAAAACAACGTTCCCATGTAGCAAGCATTCCGAACGTGAAACACACCCGTGTTTAATAAATCTAGCAAAAATCAACTAATGGTCAGATTTTCCTGAAGTTTTCGATACTTATCCATTTTAGAATGAAATTATATATACAATCAAATTTCCGTAAACTGTATGAGGAGAAATATTTTTTGGTGCGTGTCCCCCACCTCTATATTTATTTTTTTCAAAATTTTAACGAAATACTAAACTACCGTGACCCGTTGGGTAAGTATGTTATATTAGCTATGGAATTCATGTATGAGCGTGACACTTGTGACGTAAAGAAAATAGTTTTTTTTTTGACATAATAGAAAAATTTCTATGAAAGTATATTAAAATGAAAAATCACGGACGGATCACTGAAACATGAAAAAAAAAATCCTCCCTATTCGTGTAAAGTTATCTATTTTTCCGAATAATCGCTCAAAAATTGAAAATTAAACATGATTTTCATACGAATCGAACGCCGACGAAAGTCATTTAGCAGCAAAAATACACATGAACTTACCGATGAGAATTATAAGAATGAACAACCCATATTGGAATCCTTCAACCAAGTTATAGAAACTTAAAATCTAAAAAGAAAAAATTGCTAAAACCTGAAGCAAAAAAAATAAAATAAAACCTAAATAAATAAAATAAAATAAAACTAATATTGAAACAGTTAGTAAATGTGTCAACAAATTCACCGTTCTCATAAAAATATTTTGTATCTAGAAATGTAAACAAAATTAAAAAGGAATGAAGGAAGGAAGGAAAAGGGACAGATAGAGAGTCGTCGTCGTAGTAGTAGTAGTAGTAGTAGCAGCAGTAGTCTTGGATTTACTACAATTGGTCTTATGTTTGTCAACGGTTTAAAGTTGTTTAGTTGTAAGAAAATACTGACAGTATAATTGTAATAAAGAATAGTTGCAAAACACTCCACTCTTCCCATGTTAAATAATAATTTCGAAATAATAACGTCAATATTTCAGTGCGCAGGTTAAAATCTGCAAAAGAAGCGATTTGTGTTTATTTGTTTACGTTGTTATGGGTTAATGTTTATGCGCACATACGCAACCAGATGTCGTAAACCGGAAAGTGGGTTACATCACTCGTTACAAGGTCATTTGAGTTTTATAATTATATAGATATTTAAATCGATCGAAATTACTATTTATTATGAAAGATAAGAGTTCCAATAAATACAAAATATTTTCTTTTTTACATTTTAAATGCACAAATTGGACAAAAACTTATCTAGAATTTGAAATTAAAAAATTAATATAAATTTAATATTAGTATAAAAAATTTTTTTTCTCCCGTTGAATTGCGAAGAAAAAAAAACTTCCTTAAAGTTAATTAATTTTTAAAAGATTAAAACTCCATTATTTCAAGATGTTCAATTACAACATAGATAAAAAAAAAACTGTGTTTAAATTTTATTTTAATATTAAGTTATAATATAAATACGACTCTTGCCATCTATTTCATCGCCAGATTAAAGACGATTGAAAAATATTATTGTGCGAAAAATAAACTATTTCAAAGATCACTACGGTTTCTAGTTTCCCTTTTTACCAAATAAAGTATGGAAACACACAATTAACCAAAGGAATAGCGGTAAATATTTAGTAAAACCGTATTTTATAGTTAATATATAAATGTTTATAATATTACTAATCATTAAAATGTGTAAAACTTAAAACCTAACAAAATTATAACAAAGATTATTTATTAGTTGCCGTTTGAAGAAGATAAACAGAGGTTTTTAAAAAAGTACTAAGTCGCTTCTGCCGTTCCATATTTCGTAAAGTAAATACAAGTCTGACGTCACGGGATTATGTACAAAATTCTTCACAAACGTTTGGAGGTCTCTACAAAACACCCTCCCCTCTCCATGTTACGAATGGCTTTCGAAATAATAACGTTATTTCAGCACAGTACCTAAAATACATAAGTACAAAAAATAGGCAAAAGAAACAAATTCGTTTCCGTGTTTACAAAATAGGGTATCGATTTATTATAACGTCGTAACTAAAAAGTGAGCACCCCCTTACAAATGTTGAAATATTAACTTTTAATTTTTTTCTTTAATAATCTTGCATATAAGTGTCCATTCAATCCACCGAAAAATAGCAAGAAACCGATCAGAAACATATTTTTAGTATGAGTGACGCTCCTACAGGTTCACCATTTTAATAAAAATATCTACTAAAATTCTACATAAAATTAATGAAAATAGGACTTACATTTTTATGGTGACTGGCAAAATGTCAATCTTGTAGCATGAATTTTCGTGTCTTATCTGTTCCAAATGAAACTCAACTGGCAAAACGATTTCAATAATATTTTTTTTAATAATTTTTTATTGCTTTTTATCTTCACCAATCCCTCTACTACATATATTGAGAACTTATTTTTATAACAGACAGTAGTCTCAAGTAAAGAGACGGTGACTTCAATAATTAAAAGATGTCTAACATAGAGGTGATAAAAGTTTCAATTACTGAAAAAACAAAGTATTTTAATATCTTTTAGCACTTTCTTGTCAGATTTGTTAAACCTGAAGTACTGGGCAGGAAAAAGGTCATGTTTTATGTCTTTTTTTTCACACAGCTAAAATAAATCTACATCATATTTTCATGTTCTTAGCTTTTATTTTCACTAGTAGCTTAAAAATAAATGTTCTGCATATTATCTTCTAATACAGGGTGACCCAAAAAAACGGGCTCCAACTCTAATTAGGCCTCGTTTCTGTTTTGTCCGAATTAAATGAAACTTTGGTCATAACTAGTTTATTATATTCAAAACATCACATCATAACACTAGGGTCTTTGGCCTTTTTCTCCGTTCTACACCATATGTTCTAGATGGCCTCCATTTAGATGTTGTTTTCTTTGGGTCACCCCGTACAAGCAAAAGAAATGTTTAACATTTTTTGGAATCGTTTTGTCACATAAGTTTGAAATACTACTTTTCATTGGTTTGTCACATATACAAGGGGCGTGCAATAAGTAATGCCCCTGACCCATTTCCCATAGCAGTAGAGCAACGAAACTTGGCACAGTTATCAGTCTTTCACTACATAGGAACCACCCAGAGTTATACATTTCTCCCATCATTTGATGCAGCTCTGGAGACCGTTTTTGTTGAATACCCCAGGTTGGTCCTCCAACCACGACGTGACTTCAGAAATCAAGACTGCATCATCTGGGAAACGATTTCCTTTCAAAAACAATTTCATAGCTGGGAAGAGGTGAAACTCAGAGAGTGCAAGGTCAGGAGAGTAGGGAGTAGGGGGGAGGATTTCATAACACACGCCCATGCTTCTGATTTGGCGACATGCGAGTTGTGGACCGGAGCGTTGTTCTGCAGGAGGAGGGTACCTTTGCTGATCTTGCCCCGCCTCTGGATTTTGATAG
This sequence comes from Euprymna scolopes, assembly GCF_053919585.1. Classification (NCBI taxonomy): domain Eukaryota; kingdom Metazoa; phylum Mollusca; class Cephalopoda; order Sepiida; family Sepiolidae; genus Euprymna; species Euprymna scolopes. The sequence continues at coordinate 79,780,231 of NC_136488.1, read as the reverse complement.
CTTCCATTAATTTCCTCAAAAGTGAAACATAATAAGCTCCTGTAATTATGGTACCCTCTGCCAGGAAATCTGTCATCACTACTCCGTCCTGGTCCCAGAAGACTGTGAGCATGACCTTGCCAGCGGAGGGCTGCACCCTTGCCTTCTTTGGAGGTGGTGAGTCCAAGTTTTTCCACTGCACTGACTGGGCTTTGGTCTATGGATCATAGTGATTGAGCCAGGTTTCATCCTGTGTAATCAGTCTTTTGAAAAACGTTGACTCATCTTCTTGGCACATCTCCAAATTCATCCTCGAGAACTCGACGCGTTCTCGCTTCTGGAATGGTGTGAGCAACCTGGGAATCTATCTGGCAGACACCTTATGCATATGCAAATGGTCACAGACCCTGTACTAATCCTAGGCTATTTGGCGAATAGTAATGCGCCGATCTTCCAAAATGACAGCCTCAACTTGACGGACAGATGCCTCATCAATGGCAAAAGGGGGGGGGGCGACCATGTCTGGGAGTTGTTTCCACAGACCTCCAGCCATGTTTAAATTCACGATGCCAACGTTTTACAAGGTCATATGATGGGGCATTATCACCATAAGTTTCTTTCATTTCATCAAAAGTCTCCTGTGATGTGCGTCCTTTCAACTACAAAAACCGGATCACTGCTTAACATTCAACAGGCTCCATTTCACACCTGACTCAGTTCAAACACCTGTAAAACAGAAACCACAAATAGTTCATAGCTGTAATTTGTCACATAACCCGCAGAGATATAAATCATCGCACAAAATTTCAGCTAGATTAGACAACTGGAAGTGGGTCAGGGGCATTACTTATTGCACGCCCCTCGCAAATTTTCTGATTCCGATACCTAGATATTCTAGATCCTGATTAACTGCCTCAACACTAATTATATCGCTATTTTCCATAACAAAACCTGTGTTGCATTTAAAAAGAAAAACAAAAAATAAAACAAATGAAGAAAATTCAGTTTCATCAACAAATTTTTTTTAAAAAACTTTTTGACCATGGTCTTTATGTAAATATTAATCAGCATCAAAATAGCTTCGCAAAGATATCAAACTTGACCATATTGGGAAATATCAAAATGTTTTATATGAAATCGCAGCTACTACGTTCCGCCATTTTGAATTTGCCCACTTCTTTAAAACGCTTGTAACGATAGTTCTAGTGAAAGGCACATCATGAAATTTGGAATATATACTGTCATAAGATAGACACATCTTCTACCCAAATTGAAAGAACGGTTTTTGAGATAATTCAGGTTAAAAGTTAAAGTCAAGGTCCACTTTTTAATTTGACCTTGAAAAAAAACATTCCCAGATAAAATTATAGATCTATCCAAGTACTTTAAAATGATATATGAAGGCCCATAAACAACAGATCTCTTAAAGTTGATCACTTCTCCATAAAAATTCACATTTTTGTAAAAGGTCAAGTCATATCTCAGGAACCCTTTGACCTTGAGATGCTTAACAAGTGCCATTCAATTCCTTTCATGGAAATCTATAAGCGTAGCAAGTTTGAAAAAAATCCGTGTCGGACGTGGTTTGTGCCCCCCCCCCAAATTTGTAGTTTTTACATAGAATGAGCCAAATATATAAAAGTGAACGTGTCTGAGTGTGTGTCTGTGTACATTTCCCTACGCAATAACTCTGTCAAATTTTAGTCTACAGACTCGACATTTGATATACAGGGTACTGAGATTTGGCAAAATCTTTGTGATCTGTTTTCAGCCAGAAATTTGGCTGTTAAAAGGTCAAAGTTCAACGATTTGACCTTTGAGAACTCTACCAAACTACTCCGCCAATTTAGGGTATAAACAATTGAAATTTTAGATATATAATCCTTGAACCTTGATCTAACTTAATAACTTTATTTGAGGCCAAACCAATAAATGTTAAGAGGCCATAATGGGGGGCAAACTTAAAAAAATTGACCCTTTTTTGTTTTGTTTTGCTCAGCGTACACCTCCAAACACCCGGGCAACGCCAGGCACCCATGCTAGTATATCTATAAAAGTGAACGTGTCTGTGTGTCTGTCTGTGTACATTTTCCTAGGCAATAACTCTGTCAATTTTTAGTCTACAGACTCGAAATTTGATATACAGCGTACTGAGATTTTGGAAAATCTTTGTGATCGTTTTGCCGCCAGAAATTATGCTGTTAAGAGGTCAAAGTCCAATGATTTGACATTTGAGAACTCTACCAAACTCCTCCGCCAATTTTGGGTCTAAACACTTGAAATCTTAGATATAGATTCTTTGGATATGGATCTAACTTAATAACTTGATTTGAGCTCAAAACAATAAATGTTAAGGTGTCATAATAGGGGTCAAAGTTTAAAAAATTGACAGCTTTTTTTTTTTGCTCAACATACATCTCCAAACACCCGGGCAACGCGGGGCTGAAATGCTAGTGTATATATATATATATATATATATATATATATATGTGTGTGTGTGTGTGTGTGTGTGTGTGTGTGTGTGTGTGTGTGTGTGTGTGCGTGTATGTATCTTTAATGTATGCTTGTATTTTATAAACAGCATCTGTCTCTTTCACTCTCTCAACAAGCATGTATACATACTTGTTGTGTTTATGGAAGTGAGACGCGAAGATGAAGTTCGATAAAGCAAACAGATCCCTTAGATAAGATTACACTTTTGTTGATGGTAGCCCCTGTGTAAACAGTTTGTGGCGATATGCAAGGCCAGCGAACGAAATGAAAAATGCGAAAGTGCTATCATTTGTCCATTTTACCGTTTCGAACGTGTCTGGATATTTCACACGGAGGAAGGCAATTAGTTTTTTTTTTTTGGCCGGCAGCGAGGTTGAATCTATGGATAACTTTCATACAGACGCTTCATTCCTTCGATAGTGAGGAATCATTCGGGGTGGGCGTGGCTGATGACACTTACGACTCTCAAAATTATTACACGTATAGGTACGGCTCGAACCATAACTAAAGCTAAAATGACAAACTAATACTGTGATGCCGTGTAAAGATTTTTTGGGGTTGTATTACTGTACACATAGATTCGAAAAAGTTGTCAAAAAACAAATATATAATAAATAAATGTTATCAAAGGCAAGATAAGTTACTTTTCTACCTAACTGGATATATTTTTCGTGTTTTTATTCAATGTAACATGTTTATTCAGCTCGAAAACCATACAGTGTTTAACGATGTATTGGAAAAATCAAGATGGCGCCTCACTCCATCTTTAACACGGTAAGTTTGGGAAAAGGTGTTATAAATAAAAAACTAGACAAAATACTATTAAAAACCCGCCGAATATATGTCACCCTATGTCACGGTAACATATATTGAGCGAGTTTTAACAGTATTTTATCCTGTTTTTTATTTATAATACCTTTTCCCAAATTTACCGTGTTAAAGATAGAGTCAGACGTCATCTTGAATTTTCCAATACATCGGTAAACACTGTATGGTTTTCGAGCTGAATAAACATGTTACATTGAATAAAAACACGAAAAATATATCCAGTTAGGTAGAAAAGTAACTTATCTTGCCTTTGATAACATTTATTTGTTATATATTTGTTTTTTGACAACTTTTTCGAATCTATGTGTACAGTAATACAAACCCGACTTTTTTCTAATTCTCTCTTACATATATGAAATAAAATACATGTAAAAAAACATTATAAGAAATACCGCATTTTCTATTATTTATTATGAAATAAACAATACATAAAAAATAAAAATGCATATAAATAAAAATAATAAAATGGGGTAATATATCCCAAACAAAGTTTCCATCTTAAAACTAACAGCGCTCTCATCTCCGTCTGGTTCCAATTGAAATGAAAAGCTTTCCGTATGAAGAAGCGCCCCGTTTTAACAAGCTTCTCGGTCTTACGTTCACTCCCGACCTAAAATGGAACATTTACATTAGATCTCTAGTGCCAATGTCACTGGTAAGCTGGCTGATGGCTGAACCATTTTTCCGCTCAAGATAGGTATTTCACTCCTGACACAATATTCTACCTTTATAAGAGATTACTACGTCATAAGATAGAGTACTGTAGGACTAAGAAGCGGTTTTGATATCTAGTGAATGATGCTCTCTTTTCCACCCTAGTTTCTATTTCTCACAGGAAAGACGTAGCGAGTCTATCTTTTCTTTATCCTTATTTTCATGACAGGTGATTACCTGAGCATCTATTCCTGTTTCTTCTTGTAGAACATTCGCAGCATACACTTGTCTAACAACAACAACAACAACTGCTAACAATTTCCGTTATCTCGGTCTAAAACGTAAATTCCTTAAGAAAGTTTCTTTCGTAGAACTACAAGTCTAACGTAAACTAGTTCCTCTTGAGCCGTCCTCTTTAATAAATAACCACTACCCTAGTTCCACCACTACCAACCATCCCGGCGTTGTCATACAGGCAATGGTCCCGATTGAAACGAACGGCTTTCATCATACGGAAGCGCCCTGCTTTAACAAGCTTCTGATCTGACCTGAAATGGAAGATTTACATTAGATCTATTGCCAATGTCACATAAGAAGTTTATGCACATCTATCTATCTATCTATCTATCTATCTATCTATCTATCTATATATATATATATATATATATATATATATATATATAGTCTTTGAAGTTTTTAACCTTTAAAACTATACAAAAAATATTTTTTATCATTCGTTAGAAAACCATCTAGTCAGTAAGTCATTTAATCACCTGCAATCACTGCATCAACTCGCTCTCGAATTTACTATAATACCGATAATTTATTTTTCAAGGGATCATCAGTTGTTTACCATGAAACACTGTTTAGGGGATTTATATATATATATATATATATATATATATATATATATATATATATATATATATATATATATATATATATATATATATTCAACATTTCATGACGGATTTGGTATTCGAGAAATACCTCCCTAGTTGCTGACTGTTTCTAGTCTGAAGATGCTGAAATATCGAAATGTAAGCATCTCTTCATCCCTTTGCACATACTCTTACTTTCACGTCTACTAACATGACGCACGGTACACTCATATATTCACCATTACACTGAAGAGACGGACATATAGTTAAAATATTTTTTCCAAAAACATTTTTTATTCCTACACGTCAACAAATAAAAAAATAAAAATATAAAATTTAGTTGTTTTTTGTATTTATTGTTTTTATCAATACATACATATCTAATATATTAAATCGGTAGCCTGTTTTGTTGTTTGTTCACAATATATTTATATATGGCATCATAACGGATGACGCCATATAGAAGCTCATATCAGATGTTGTTATATATGGCGTCATAGATCCTACCGATTTCAATAAAAATAAAATTATTGTGGAGCATTCGTTGATCCTCATTCGATTACGGGCAATGCCAAGTCTCACTGATAGCTTCTCTTCCAATTTTCGGATTTTTAATCATGTCATGACGCACTTTATCTTCCTTTTGACGCATTGATTATTGCTATTTCTTCTGATGAGTTAAGGACAAAATAGATTCATTGATATAATAATTAAGTGATTGGTTTTGTGCTACGAAACGCATTTCTGTCAAGAATTGTAAATTTTAACTGAATTAAAAGAAATAAAATTGTAGTGAACATCATGATGTTTGGAATATAGACTTTTGTCATTCAATCATTATATTCCGGTGTAATTACATTGAGATTCTTAAATAAGGATTGTTTACATATAATAAGGAAATAATGTATATTTCCTTAAATAGATTATATATATATATAATTTTGGTCTTTCTATGGGTAACCTTCTTAGTGGAGTATTAGCTTGCCTTTTCTTAGAATTCCTAGAATCTGGTCCTTTCAAATTCAGATTACCTCCAAACACAGAGTATTTCAGATACATTGACGACATCTTAATTTTTCTTCCTGAAAATACGCGCATAAATATCATTAGAGACAAATTAAACTCAGTCAAACCTTCCATAAAGTTTACCTATGAAACAGAAAACAATAACTCATTACCTTTTCTTGACATACTTATAATAAAATCCAATAATAAACTATCCTTCAAAGTTCACCGCAAAACTACACACAAAAACGATTACATACATTTCTATTCACACCATAACAATAAAATAAAAACAGGGATGATAATTGGTTTCTTCTTACGCACTTTCAGAATTTGCAGTCCTGAATATCTGGACGAAGAATTCAAATACCTTACAAACATTTTGAAAACCTTGCAATATCCGACATATTTCATATTGAATGCTAAGAGAAAAGCCACACAAATATTTTCCAGAATAAATAATAATAAAAAATCATACACACCAGACCTTTCTCTCATAAACAGACATCTTCTTTTACCTACACACACCAATAATACAATAATCTATAACACACTAAACAAACTAAAAATTCCTATCGTACAAACCACATCACTAACCATAAGACATATATTAAAGACCACGAAACATCTCTATAACAAACCAGTTTCCGA
>NC_136488.1:79646240-79768740 GCF_053919585.1 Euprymna scolopes | reverse complement strand
CCTTCATTTTCTTTCTCTTCCAAATACCTTATTTTTTGTACCTATTTCTAGCAGTGTTCGAGCATGACAATGACCCAAAACACACATCCAAGACAATCACTGCTTTACTGAAGAGACTGAGGGTAAAGGTGATGGACTGGTCAAGCACTCTCCCAGATTTTAACCCGATAGAACATATTTGGGGTATCCTCAAGCAGAAGGTGGAGGTGCACAAAGTCTCAAATATCCGCCAGTTCCGCGACGTCGTAATTGAAGAATGGAAGATTATTCCAGTGACTACATGTAAAGCTCTGGTAAACTCCATGCTCAGGAGATTAAAGGCAGTTTTGGATAATGATGGTGGTCATAGAAAATATTGAGAGTTGACATATTGTATGTTAATATTGACAGCCTTTCCTAAGGGATGTACTCACTTTTGTTGCCAGGGATTTAGCTTTTAATGGCTATTTCAAAGTTATTTTGAGGGGAAAATAAATTGACTCTGTTATATATGTTGCTGACAGACTACTTTTCATTGTGTCAAAAAATCATTTTTTCAGTGTTGTCCCATGAAGAGATATACTTAAATATTTGGAGAAATGTGAGGGGTGTACTCATTTTGTGATACATAGTATATATATATATATATATATATATATACATAGTATATATATATATATGTATATATATATATATATACTATGTATCACAAAATGAGTACACCCCTCACTTTTATGATACACTGTACACACACACACACACATATACGCACACCCCCACGCACACACACGCTCCCCCCACATATATATGTATATATAGATAATTGTATTTTACGACCGAGATAGTGATAGGAGAGGGTAGAGTGTACGTTTACAAATAGATAGTAAACACTTTTCTGGTAGATTTACATATGTGCATGTAGTTATAAAGGAAATGGGGGAGCAAGAGGCAAAAGAAATAGTATAAAAACGCATTATAGCCTATTTTGCCCTCTATCTCTCTCTCTTTTCCTCTCTCTCTATATGTATATGTGTTTATATATCTATATATCTAGTACCAACTGTGTGTGCTTTTCGCTTATCTCGGTATTCTTTCCAGTCATCCTGAAACTACTACTGCTTTTGGTATTTAACAATGCCGACTTAGAAGAGGTGTGGTTGGAAATTGCGCAACTCTTGCCACAAAAAATCCACGCACATGCACTCGTACAGTGGGTATTCATAGTCTGTCAAGACTGAAGGAATATATATATATATATATATATATATATATATATATATATATATATATATACTACCTTCTCTGAGAAGTTTCAAAAATATGTTAGCACACATATGAGTCACAAACATTTTTCATCTCATTACAATCAACACCCATTCTTTCTTGGCCTTTTGGTCAAGATCAAAGTGTAGTATCTGTTCCGGCAGATACTGCACTTAAGATAATTTGTACCAGTCAATGGAGGGGAAACCCTCTATACTGGGACAATTATTATTTTTGGTAACCAGAGTGACCCCTTTTAGGGGAGCTGGTTTTTACCTCACATTAAAAACGGCCTTGTGCCTAATTTGCTCAGTGGGGGAGCAAATAAATACCATCTGTTCTTCAGATGCTGCACTTCATTTTCTTGTTCTCTTTCGGTGGAGGAGAAATCCTTCACGACTGAGACAATTTTTATTTTTGTACCTTTTCCCCACGTTAAAAAACGACCCTGGTGTCTAACTCTGTCCCGTGGGGAGGCATAGTAAATAGGTACAATCAACACCCATTAACTCTCACAGGTATTCCACTGAAAAAGTCCAAAGGAAACCTTCAAAAATTATCTTCTTTTGATTAAGAAAAAAAAATAAAAGGATTTTTAGAGAGATTTTGTATTCCTAATGTCAAGAAATAAATAGCTAAATAGAAATGATAAAAACGTTTATATATTTTTCATATTCATTCTCATGCATGCATGCGTATTTCCATCCTCACCGAGAGGTTATACACAAGTTAATAAGTGGGTTTGATAGAAGTGGTTCAATGGAAGGAAGAGGATTCGAACTTTGAACAGCAAGGTTTTCAGTTTGTGTGGTTAATCACTTAATCACCGTCACCTCAAACTCACACATACATATACAGAAAGGAAATTACATGATGCAGACTAAAATTTACAAAATACATCTCTCTCTCTCTCTCTCTTTCTCTCTCTCTTTATATATATATATATATATATATATATATATATGTATGTATGTATGTATGTGTTATTCGTCGTCATGAACGTTGAGGATTTGTGCCGTTATGAACGCGTTTTCATTGTAAAAACTGTGCAAGCGAAAGTTTGTTTATTCTATGTGCTATGTATTTTCGGATTGTTTTACTCTTTTATTCATGTTGAATTCACCTATTCGTAACAACCATCATCATCGTCATCATAAATGCTCCGTCATGTATATTCCACATGTACGTGTATGTGTACATGTGTGTGCATTTGTACGTACATGCGTGTATGTATGCATGTATGTGTATATGCATGTTGTCATGTGTGTATGTGTGGGTTCTTTCGTATGTATGTTTGCGTGCATCTGTTTGTATGCATGCTTGTATGTGTACGTGTATATGTTTATTTCGATGTGTGTGGGATGTAGATGACTCCCAAAAGCTTTGTTAAGGCAACCCCTCTGGGTGAAGCAAATCTCTGATTTAATTTAAAAAAAAAAATTACAAAAAACAAAAACATAAAGCGGGAGACCAGTACCCGCATTAAGCTGGTCTGCAGTTTGATTTGTTGCTGGCTATCTTGCTCATGCTTGTTGCTGGATCTCAACATTTTGAACCGAGAGAGAAACTTAGCTGTCGTACAAAGCTAAAACTCTGTAACATCATCTTTGTATAGATACTTTCTCAGGCATTCGTCTATAAAAAATTGTCCGTGGCGATGGAAAAATTGTCACGCGTGTAGCCCTGAAATGCTGGAAGCATGTAATAATTGATCTGCCATCATTCTAAATATGTATGTATGTATGTATGTTAATATATGTATCTATTTATATATGTATGTATATATGTATGTGTGTGTACATTTTTATTTATTTATTTATTGTGTATATATGTTTATGTGTGTTTGTATGTGTATATGTATATATATATATTTGTGCGTATGTATGTATATATGTATATGTATTTATGCACATATATGTATGCGTATGGGTGCATATATGTGTATGCACATGGATGCATATATAAGTATGTAGGTAAATTCATGCGTATACATGTGTACGTATTTGTATGTGAATATGTATGTATATGTGTGTATGTATCTGTATATGTTTGTATATATGTGTATGCATATGTATGTATATGTGTGCATGTGTGTATATATATGTTTGTATGTATGTGTTATATGTATTGTGTATGTATGTATGTATGGATGGATGTGTGCATGTGTGTATGTTTATGGGTATGTATGTGTACGTATGTGTATATGTATATATATGTATGAATGCCAAGGACTGTCTTTAATGTCATGTCTGCTTGAGCGTGTGGATTCGCTGGCAGGACTAAAAAAAATATTTAAAAAAAAAAATTAAAAAAAAACGGCTATCTTCGGGCTCATAGACTTTCAGTGATTGAGGGAGTGGCACTCGGCTGACAAGACGTTGCAATCATCATCATGTTATACAGATATATTCATGTACATATCTATCTATCCATCTATACATAATATTTATCTACTGACAGACAGTTTTACTGTATCGTCACTTCAGGTTGGCAAACAAGAATCCCAGGCGGGGATCGAAACAACAGTAGGCTCTTCTAATGAAATCCCATGTAAACATTGTTAATATCCTGACAACTACATTCGTTTACACAAAAGGAAACGAATTATTAGCTCATAAAAATTCCCGATTTCCCTCACCAAAGCGTGGCATATTTTGATTACCCACTGGCCATTGAGAGGCTGTTTCGCTGTATCACATCTCTGCAATATAGCTAGACAAGAAAATGTTTTAAACCACACACACACACACAGACACACACACACATATATAATATACATAAAATGCCATATGTCTGTCTCCATATTTTCAAACTACATCTCCCTCGAAACAAAAAGTCGCAGAGCGCCGTTAGGGGCTTCAAATAACTGGTTTTTTTTACGGACCATTCTTTTATGGGTCCTTAACCGGTTAAAATAGTTTTAAGAGGTCAAAAATGTGTCAAAATTGTGAATTAACTTTAGTTTATTTTTAATTTTTAATCAGTTCATATGCATGTTACGTTGGTACAGTGGTAACGTCACAAGCTTTGAATGCTTCGCTTTCGATTACACACACACACATATATATATTCGGTTTCGACGATTATATATATATATATATATATATATATATATATATATATATATATATTATAGCTATGTAAATACCAATTTTAAACCTGTTCGGAAGCATTCTTTATTTTAGATTTGCAAATTAAAAAATAAAAAATTAATGTGCCAGCTGACCAGTTTCGAAGCTTGCTCAAAAGAGCTAAAATTAAGCTTAATAATTAGGTTTAAAAAAAATAAAAAGAGGGGAAACAATGAATTGGAGATAAAAGTGCAGGGGGGAAAAAGGGGGAACTAATTATTAAATAGATACCAGATTAAGCCCTAAGTATCTCTTCCAAACTCTTCCATAATATCTGGTCTTGAAATTTGAAATTAGATATATAGAGTATTTGGATCCGTACCACACTTTCGATTTCGTTTTTTAGCCGGCAAAAAATACTGTTAAGCGGTCAAAATTTGAAAACAAAACAGTTGACCATAGCAGGTTAAATCGAATAAAACATTCATTATGCTGTTACTTTTGCACATGCGCAAAATTAAACATTGATAGATCGAATCCACTTAATTTTAAGTATTTCGTATCCATCTGCCGGTATCTCAGACAGTACCGACGCTGGAAAAATAATAAACGAGTAAGGCTGGTTTCGATTGTAGCTGAATTTTTAAAAAATAACTTTTGAAATTATTACTATATATTGGATAATAATCAATAGAGAATTTACCCTAATATAACAAATAAAAAATCTGCATGAAATAAAATATAATATCTATGCGTATTTACAACTGTACAACGCCGTGCGGCCTGCTAGTATGTATATATATATATATATATATATATATATATATATATATATATATATATATATATATATATATTCTTCTTTTTTTCTTTCAATTTTTTCTCGATTTTTATTTTTTTATACTCAGTTTTCATTTTTATTAAATCACTGGCCTCGATTAAGAACAAAAGACATCACCTGACCTTAAGATCACCTGACTTTAAGACTGAAGCAGTAAATTTATTGTAGCGACAATAGTCATTTTGTTCATTTAAATTGAATGTATATATATATATATATATGGGATGTTGGGTGTGTCATTTTTATATTATCTTTGTGCTTGGAAAATGAATGAAGTTCTGCTCACAGGCAGGCACCAGATCTTTATCAGTAACCGCATTATTATATAGTCACTGAACTGAGCCACCTTCGTATAATTATAGACGTTAGAATTAGAATTTTTAAGCCCCAGTCGGTTGTTCAATTGAGTAAGAAATGTATGGCGATTGCCGGTTTCAGGTAAATCTGTATTTCCTTGGGCGGCCATCTCTTGGACTTTATTTCTGCAATCTTCCCTTTCACCCAACCTCAGTCGCACATGTGTTGTCGACGTCTATTGTCGGCCCATCTCATCTTCTACCCTCTCCCCTGTTATTCCGCTTCCCCCCCTTTTGATAAGCACGCTTGTGTGCCTGGCTTTGATCCGGCGCATCTTATCCGGACTTTAAATAACACGGAGGAGCCGAAGCGAGTTAGACAGAGATCATTATTACTGCTCAGGATCAAAACCCCGTTAGAAGTTTTGGCGAAAGGAGAGCAATTCGTTAATAAATGGCCAGACGTGACCTTGGCGCTGTCTGCCCCTTCTCATCCCCCACCCTTTCTTCCTCTCGTCATCTTAGTTCCAATGATGGCTAGGAAACATTTCCCCGAGTTAACGTCGGGCTAATTGCTCGGCCAGCTCGGATTTTCCATTTGATAGTCATTATAATGGCTTCGAAAGGTTGATGGATGTGAGACGTATACATAATCACCTATCGCAGCGGCGTACACACACACACACACACACACACACACACACACACACACACACACACACACACACACACACACACACATATATATTCGCTTGGTGCAGAAATAATGTAGTTATTATATATAAGTTGAACGTCAAAAAACAATAACCCTGTCAATTTTCAGTCTAAAGACTCCAAATTTGATATGCAGGGTACTGAGATTTGGGAAAATCGATGTGACCGGTTTTGGGCCAGAAATTTGGCGATTAAGGAGTCAAAGTTCAAAGATTTGACCTTTGAGAACTTTACCAAACTCCTCCGATAATTTGGGGTCTACGCACTTTAAATTTTAGATACAGGTTCCTTGGACATTGATCTAACTTAATAAGTTGATTTGAGCCCAAAACAATAAATTTTAACGGGTCATAATAGGGGCCAAAGTTAAAAAAATTGACCTCTGCGGTCTCTTCCAAATTACTCAGACAATTTCTAGTCTAAACATTTGAAATTTTACATAAAGGGTATTCAGAGATAGGGCAAACTTTTTCATAAGTTTGGGTGGAAAATGTTTTGTTACCAATATATAAATGTACGTATGTATGTCTGTTTGCATGTCTGCCTTAAACTTTCAATAGAGGCGACGGATTTTACCAAGATCAGTATCGTTTTAAAGCTCGACCTTTCATACGACAAATATTGAAAAAGTGGCTAAAAACATTAATATCTTCCCCTTCAACTAGGCACTTTTCTACAGGGGGGGGTCACTTTTTTCGCCGATATTTTTGAAAGTTATCCTCTCCTTCAGATTGTCTAGTCTTAATTATAAAAAAAATGTCGCTTCCGGTTTGACGGTGGTCGTAACAGCATAAACGTTGGGTTCTTACCCCGTTCCTTTCCTCCTTTGCGGTACGGGTTCGAGCCTGCCTTCCTACTACCACTTTTTTTTTCTCAACATACACATCCAAACACCGTGGCAACGCTGGACCGAAATGCTAGTATATATATATAATTGAGTCAGAGATGGCTTCGTGCCCCCACCTGCATTGATGATTCCCGAAGATGTTAAGCACCAGTGTCTGTAAGTATTTAAAAATATAGTGATAATTATTTCAGCCTCTATAAGAACTCGTTCTTATTATTGAGCACTTTAAAGTTGAAATAAAAGTCAGTCACTTAAGCTCGCAAGTGCAGATCATGATATTATAATCATTAGATCTCTATGGTCGGACGTCTCGACATTTAATAATAAATGTTTAAATTTCAACAGCATTTCTCGCGGTTAAAGTTGGCTGCGTGGTTTGTTCCTTGCTAATAGTGTGAGAGATGGCTTCGTGACCGCGTTCAAATCTCCCGTGGCGTCGTGAACGGCTGTAATCGTGAAACCCTGCACTAATGATTCCCGAAAGGCTGAAACTCTAGCGTCTGTAAGTATTCAAAACTTATTACAGTAATAATAATAATAATAATAATAATAATAATAATATATATATGTGTGTGTGTGTGTGTGTGTGTGTGTGTGTGTGTGTGTGTGTGTATTAGGTTTAAACACTGGTTTTCGCCAAATCACCTAACTTAAGCAACGATAAAGCTAGCCAGGATCAATGTGACCATTTGGGAATGTAGGGCGCTGTATATACTGTGTGGGGACGTAGAAATTTCCAGGTGGGTATCTGGAGACACGTTTAATCCACTGTGAGAGATGCAATTTAAGTCTTCGTTAAGATATGTATCTAAGTGAAGGAAAACTCTGATATAAAACTTTAGGTGTACTGTTTGTTCTCTCTTGTTGCACTCATTGCACCAGCTGAGATTAGCAGTTGTACTAAAAAGTGTGGGTGATTCTGCACAAAGCTTGCAGCACTATAAACAAGTCATCGCTGCTGATTTCCGAACTACATTTAAATCGTCGTTGCTCTTTCTTAGGTTTTCAATTGATTCAGATTTTAATCGACGTTTAATCGACTTTTTAAATACTTTTAACCAACCATCATTCGTTACAATTAATTGTGTATTTTACGTCCCACTTTCCTACTTTCTATTTCCGTTCCTCATCAACGCGGTGAATTTCACCTGAAGATGGTTCGCAGTCGAATCAAAAGCGCTCGTGATAACTATGGAACTTTCATCAATATTTTCGATTTTGAAATAAAAAAAGATTATACGGAAAATCAAAAAATCAAAAAAGTGTCGTAAAACAAAGGACCTCAGTCGTATTTAATATCTGTTTGAATAAAGAAATGCTGTCTATATATATATATATATATATATATATATATATATATATATACATATATATATACATATATATATATATAGAGAGAGAGAGAGAGAGAGAGAGAAAGAGAAAGAAAGAGAGAGAGACAAATATTACATTGTAATATTTGTCTATATAAATAAAAATAATGTCTTTGACTCTTTTTTATTGAGCACTCTTAATAATAACCTCGCTTTAATTCATGCGTTTTAGCTCCTGAATACTTTTAACGTGATATATATATATATATATATATATATATATATATATATATATATATGTATATATATATATGTATATATATATATATATATATATATATATATATATATATATATATATTACTATTTATACCAGCTACTGCTAATGCTGCTACTATTATCTAGATCAGTATAGAAGAATTCGCCTATTTAAAAAAATCTTCTAATAAATTATTTTTCAAAAGAAATAAAATCGAAATGCATATTTGTTGTTAAGAACATATAAACATTTCTCTACTAAAACATTAACAAAAAAGAATCAAGTATTGATTTTGTATAAGAAAATTATTAACCAGAAAACAAACTCGGGAAATAGAATAGCTTCACTTTATATTGGACTAGCAGTTCAGCCCGGCTTTCCTCGGGACCTTTGTACTGTTCATAACTTTATGTGCATATATATATATATATATATATATATATATATATATATATATATATATATATATTAAAAAGTTTGACTCATGTCCAGCTAATCTACATCTAAATTTCAAGTGTTTAGATCCAAACTTGGCGGAGGATTATGGTAGAGTCTGCAAAAGTCATCTCTTTCATTTTTGTCACTTTGGCAGTCAAATTTTCGCCCCAAAACTTATTAAAAAGATTGCTGCATGTCTGAATGACCTTTATGTAAAAATGCAAATGTTTAGACTCAAAATTGGCTGAATAGTTTGCTAGAGACCGCAATGGTAAAATCTTTTGAACTTTTACCCCTTGGCAGCCAAAATGTCAGCCAAAAATTGATTAAAATGATTGCTCTATGTCTGAATGCATTTTATATAAAATTTCAAATGTTTACATCAAAAATTGGCTGAGTAATTTGGTAGAGACGGCAGAGGTCAATTTTTTAAAAAATTTTGACTCTAATACTCACCCCTAAACATTTATTGTTTTAGGCTCAAATCAAATTAAAAAGATAGAGTTTTGACAGGTCAAATCGCTGAACTTTGACTCCTTGACAGCCAAATTTCTGTTCGAAAACTGATTATAAAGATTTTTTCCAAATTTCAATACCCCTTATGTCAAATCTTGAGTCTGTAAACTTAAAATTGACAGAGAAGTTTGGTGGGGAAATGTACACAGACAGACATTTTCACTTTTATAGATATCTAGATTGCTGAACAGTGTATAGAGCTAGATCTAACCATGAACCGGTTAAAAACTACTGCAGTTTCATTGTATCATCGAGTTTACTATAAATGTACAGTGAATGAAGATGTGCAATAAATCCGATCCATAATAAAGATGAATTACGAATACATTTAATCTCTATCCATTTTTACTTAGCTTATCCTATTATTTCGCCTAAGTGTAACCCGCTTGCCTTTTCTTTTCGATAAACACACCCGAAAAGAGGACCATAAACGATTCGAGAAACTATATATCTCTGCCTATCAACGTGTTAAGTAGTATAGCGTAATCACGTTGACATAGCGGTTTTCGTTAGATCGAAGTTAAGCACCGTTGAGCCTGGTCAGCACCTAACATGTAACCAACTTAGAATACCAGGTGCTCTATATAAGAGAACGCCGACACCTCCCTGCAAAAACTGCAAAAACATAAACCTCTTCTTCCCTGACCAGGATATGACTGGTTGTGAATTTGATATTCTCTTGACACTTCCTCCTTTAGAGGAAACCGGTTCAACCCGGCTAGGGCGAATGCCGTTGGAATTACATCGTAAGTTGAAATTCCGTAAGAATATCAAATTTGACCTAAATTTCAAAGTCAAAGATCAATATAAATAGTCAATGTCACATAATGCGTTTACTTTTATTGTTTTCCATATGGGTCATGTCCTGGATATGACCTTAAACTATATCCAATGGTGAGGCCCCAGCTTGCGGGTTTTAGAGAGTGTGGAGCTACTCTTTAATTGCCATTGCTCCCAGGTCCACTCTGATCCGAAGTGGTAGTGCCTGTTAGGATCCCAACTATGGGTTAAATAGAAACCGACTTGAAAAAAACAAATATATTCTATTAAAAAACTTTTTTCAAAATCACTTGATTCGGTATTAAATAACCTGAAAATGGTTGATATGCCGTAAAACAAAAACAACCAATCCACATGGGTCAAGAAGCATAGAGAACCGAAGTTATTGTCCAAAATGTGACTTTTAGCTTTTCCGCGACCGTTCCCTTTAGCTTAAATATCCCAAATTAAGTTAGTTCTAAGACTGTAAAAGATATTCTATCGCAATTTTGTGATTACTGGTTAAGAGATGTGGAGGCTACATTGTACGCAAGTAAAAACATATTGACATATTCGATGAAATACATAACCTCCTTGGATGAGCTTATAAGAAAAACGAACAAAACAGATCAAGGTCATTGAAATTCTAGTTCTTATACTCGGTAAAAAAATACTCCTTTTAAGCCAAAGATGTTTTACAGACAAGTAGGCATAGCACAATGCCTAAAATATGCAGGTTGAATCTCTTGTGGTCAGTTTTATTAAGGTGACGCTAAAATCTGATAGTATTACCATCAGCCACTGAGCTACCGGAGTACAGGCCATTATGAAAATGACTTTATCCCCTGTTGACTTCGGTATGTTGATGGTCCTGTTCTACGATGTCCACCCTCTCAGGCGATTGTATTCCGTCTTTTTTGCTTACTTCCTAAAGCTCCGTACTGTAGAATGGCGATAGAGCTGCCCAGGCAATTTTTAATAAGCTACAGTGCTCCTCTTTTAAGGGCGCTGGCTTGGCATACTCCAGCTTTTGACCTTGTGTCACATTTTTCCTGCGGTAAGATGAATTAAATAATGCCCTGGTAGTATAGGGTATATTTTGGAGTTAGCTAAATTTAAATAAAAATAAATCACAGAAAAAATATTTTTTATTATACAAATATGTGGTTTATTCCAAATATTTATATTATTCCAAATATTTATATTTATTTTATATATATAATTTAAATACAGTTTGGGGCATATGGCCCCGAGGCTCGTATGTATATGGCGTAATCTAGAAGTTAAATTTTCACAAACTCTACACATTAAAATAGACTGTATTTCAGCAATAACACATCGAATATTGTATCCAAATGGTCTTTTATGTCCAGTTAATCAGCATGAGTATTCGACTATACATATTGCCAAAGAAAGTAATCTAATGAATTTAAATCTCACGAACAAAGTGGCAAGTTAACAGGTTCATTTCCTGAAATTATGGATTCATCAAATAGTTTTCTCAGTAAATTGGTCGTATCGTTTACAATTTGCAAACGATTCTCGGGTGTCAGTCTCTTGATAATCAATTGCCAAACCAAGCTGAACTTAAAATAACCGATAGTTGACAAATGTGTAATTAAAAAAAATAGTTGTGAATTTAAAGTTCGCCGCCATTAAAAAATCATCCTGCATTAGCATCAGCCCTACTTGAAACGGAAAATTCTTGTCTCAGTCGCTACTTATAATACATTCCCCCTAGAACAATTTCATCAGAAGGAGCTTTGAAATACATACACCCTCAAAATAGTTAGCCCTAAAAACTTTTTTTAACAAATATCTGTTGATGTATCAAACGTTCACCGAAAACAAGTGTATTTCGACGTGGTTTTCATTAGAAGGTTTTACCATTAAAACATGAGTAGTTAACTCAGAGGATTTTCTTTGGAGCATTGCTTGGGAAACTCATCGGGCGACAACATTACTGCCGGATAAATATCTATAAAAGTTATAGTTTGTAGTTAGTTACTACTGAAGTAAATGGAAGCGGTTGACATGTTTGTTCGAACATGATATAATACGCATGTGTCTTTGTTTCTATAGTTATTTGTAAACAACGCATAGCAAGGGAGGTAATTAAGTCTTGAGCGACGATAGATAATCATTGTAAGTGTGACCGCGTGTGAAATTGAGAAGCAAGAGATGCGTATTTTTAAACCACATTTTTCTTGTATCTACAGTGACAAGGAATAGCCCAGGATGACTGGAAGCAACATCGAGATAAGCGAAGAACACATACAGCGCCTGGTATTCCCAAATTCCCATTTAGTACCGCGGAGGCTTAATGTCACTTAACTTCGGTGATCTAACAGGAATCGGCGTGTCAACTTGATTATTGCACAAGGGAGGTAATGAAGATGCCACATTATCAAACTCCATGTATGCAAAAGGTAAGCATTGTTTGTGGTCGCGTAATGTAAATTAGCAATGCACTGCATAAAGCTAATTTGTGATGTGACGTGAGAGGTTCAGTGTTTAAATATTTCACGTTTTTAATTTGTATTTTAATTTAAGTTTTGTTTTGAGGAGTGTTCATTTTACTTACAACTAGCAAGGAGACCCGATGTTGCCCGGGATTGACTGATAATCAACAAATGTTTCACACGCACATATTTTCATTGCCATCGAAATCGGTGAAATCGCCTATTTTGCAATCAAATCGATTGATTGCCTGCTCTAGTTGAGGAACCCATCGCGGTGCACCCGGGAGGAGGCTTCACATGTCTATCGCAGTGACTTAGTCCACAATAATATTGATTTTACAAAATTGATTTTATATATAATGGCTTGAATTAAAGTTTAAAATGTAAAAGTCAAGTATTAGGGTTCAATTGTGCTCTAAACAGAAACATTCATTTCGAACGCATCCCTGTCAAATCAACGAACCTACTGCTGATTTATGTGCCTGGCCTCACTGCTTGCGCGGAGATAGTAACTTTAATTTAAGTTTAAAATGAAAAAGTCAAGTATCATGCTGCAATTATGCTTCTAAACAGAAACATTTCTTTCGAACGCGATCATGTCATATCAAAGCGCGCACTCTTGATTTTATATGTTGGTCCTTTCTATTTGTGTGGTAATAAAACTTCTCAAATGCGCTTGTGATGTTAGGCTATGTAAGATGTTAACTGTGGTCAAAATCGCCTGTTCCTTCCTTTCGATTATTTCGATTCTCGATACTTATCGAAAGCGTTCCGATAGAAAATTTACCTAAGAACACTGCCAGGCATATAATGTACATTTGTGTGAAATTTCATAAAAATCCGTCCATCCGTTTTCGAGCTCATAAGGAACAAACTCTCTCTCTCTCTCTCACACACATGAAGTTCCTTTCATATAATAATAGATTTTCGGAATATTTTGCTCATCTTGGTCGTTGTTATTTCGACCAGCTTGAATGACGCACATGTACATACATCAAAGTAACATTCGCCTTAGATTACACGTTTCCCATGTCATTGAAGGTGTCTCGTTCGCACGGCTTTTACGAAGAGACGGATTTGAAAACCTTAGCTTCGTTCCCACTCGAAAACGTGACGTCATTCTTCATCATCTCTCTGTTTTGTCTACGGCATTTAACCGTTGTTTGTCTCCTTCTTCGACTTTACGTCACTCATTTTTCATTCAACCCTGGGAATGGTTCTGTTTTACAGATCTGGGTTACTATGTACTAAGTGTGACTCTTGCCAAAATGCACAATAGCTAACAATCGTCACCTGCGTAGGATCCGTAAGATGGAGCAGATATAAAGGAGGAATAATAATAAGAATAACACTTGAACAAGTGGAGAAAATGAAAAAAGGGATGATAATAAAATCAAGGTAGAAAAATGTGCACGGTTTCAGATGAAGAGGGAATCCTTCATTTTCCAGAAAAAACTCCATATGTCTGCGATTTCTCGCTACCTTTGTAAAGGCAGTTATATTTTCGGTCAAGTTTGTTTGTTTCTCAGTTTATTTGTTTGTGTTTCTACAGTCTAGCGTTCATATCCCTTAACCACTCGTCGC
The DNA here is from genome assembly GCF_053919585.1 of Euprymna scolopes. Taxonomy (NCBI): domain Eukaryota; kingdom Metazoa; phylum Mollusca; class Cephalopoda; order Sepiida; family Sepiolidae; genus Euprymna; species Euprymna scolopes. Next base: position 79,754,398 of record NC_136488.1, on the reverse strand, counting down.
CAAACCTGCCCAAGACATTGGTTTCGGTCTAACTTAGAACCAATTTAATTTGGAGGCACATCATGGGTGTAATGTTGCGACCCTTTGGCTCTGATCATAGCGTAATAGCTGTGTAAACAGTGGCAAGATTGAGATTACATCAGCTATTAGTCTTAGACACGTCATGAGATGTAGATTTGGGGAGATTCTGGTCAGTTGTTGACTGAACATCAGAGAGAACGGACTACTCAAGGGGGGAATTGGTCTCGCCATGACGCAGGGAGCGGCGTTTCCTCAGGCAGCCAAGATGTAAAGACTCTGTAATCTTTGAAGATGTCAGCTGCAATCATGAAAATAAATTTTCGAATATAATTCAGTTATGTGTTGTGTTATTTACATCTGTTAAAAAGAACTGTTTGTCTACAACTGTTTCGATACATCCTCATCAATCGTTTCCTGCTAGAACTGTTGCATAAATATTAAAATATACACACTAGACGATCAACTAAATGATACGACGTATATACATACACGTATTTACACGTACATGAACATACAGATAAAATATAAACCCGACTATTCAACATGTACGTCATTATGGATCATATTCATACACACAATGTAATAATGGGCAAGGTAATACAAAATGTAGAAGTCATACATTTTGGCCATAACTACGGTTGTATTCTTTGTATAGATTTACTATTAAGTCACAGTGTAGCCAATGAAGTGCCACAGTTCATATAAATAAAATTTTATCATAATTCCAAACTTCCGATTTTTCCTAATTTTATGCATGTAACTGATAGGTTTGATAACCACCAGACAAAATTACAGCGTGATCAAGTAAATATATTTTGAGTTATCAACGATACAATTGAATAACTTAATGAATGCTTCATAAATATGAATTAAGGCACAGATAAACTTTTGGCTCATCCTTACGTTGTCAGGCGGAGGCATGCAGTCTCACTGGTGCATCTGCTGCTAGTCTCTCGCTCCTAGACAAGGTTCAAAAGAGAGTCGCCAATCTGATAGACCCTGAACTGGCATCTAAGCTTCGGCCTTTGTCCCATCGACGAAACGTTGCATCCCTCTGCCTGTTCTACAAGTATTTTAATGGCGAATACTCTGACGAACTGCAGACACTTGTGCCCCTACGACGAAGACACCCTCGAAAAACCCGACAGGCAGCTAAATCCCACCCCACATAGTAGAGATCACTAGATGTAAAAGATCTTTATACTCCAGTAGTTTCTTCACCAGAACCGCTAGACTCTGGAATTCCATTCCAGATCCATGCTTCCCTAACTGTACTGACATGCAGAAGTGCAAGTGTAACGTGAACCGACATCTTGCTGCCCAAATCCCAACATAGTGCCTTAGTAGTTGCTGCCCCTGATAGTAGCCCCCTACACCAAAGTGGCAATGTGCCTTGTTTGGGGTGAAAATGTAATTAAAAAAAATGTTCTTGTTAAACTTTTGACGTCATTCAACATCATAGTAAGAAAATTCAACACAGGGTGCAGATGTGCAACTACAAAGAAAAAATAAATCGTATCAGGTAAAATAACTATCCGAAACAAAATGTTACCACTAACAACAAAAAAACACTAGAATTTCTAGTAAGGATATAGAAATCTTATTCTGGATAGAAAAAAATATGCACTGCTTTAGATGAAGAACGGGAAATTTGAAACAATAACATATATAATTAAAGCCAATCAAAAGACAAAACGCACAACGCAGTCCAAAATTATACATACCTGAACATTTATGTTTATAATCAAGGCCGGGTCACCACATATCAAGGCTCAAAGACTACTCGAGGATTAGGGTTAATGAGTATCAGGTGGGCGATATGACAACATTGGGTATTTAGTTGCTTTCCCACTGAGAAAATTAGGCACAAGGTCGTTTTTTTAATGTGGAAAGGGGGAGGGGAAAAGAAAAGGGAGACCAGCTCCCCTGAGAGGAGGGGAGAGGGAGCTGGTAGTGCTGCCTCTTGGTTTATAGGTTGCTCCTACATGGACCAGAAACTAATTGCCTCAATGTTAATGGTCTTTTAGTGCAGCATCTGCCGGAACAGATACTACATTTTGATCTTTGGTGCCTGGGTCACGGAGGCAGACAACATTGTGATGCTCTATTATGGTGGAAATTGGTAAAATTCGTATTTTTAAGAGATAGATTAATAAAACGTGTTTACATTGGACTTGAAAATAACTATTTTATAGCCAGCTTGGAAGCAATCCTACGGAATTGTGTTCCGCAAACTGGCAGCTCTAGAAAAGAAAATTTCATGGAATTTTCGTTCAGTTTTAGGAGCAGATAGAAAGTAAAGGAAATTATTGACAGTGGTTGTAGCTAGACGATTGTCTGTTGAGAATGTGTTCTAGGGGAGACAAAGATTGATGTTTAGTCGAGCACCTGCCATGAAATTGAATAAATGAGATAATCAAAGTAGAATATCTTAAAACTATTGTACTCCTGGGACAAAATTATATAGCAGATAGATAATAAAAGTTATTTTTACAGGTAGTAGATGGAGTTCTTTAGCTATGGTCAAACAATGCATCTAAGAAAGGTAGGCTCTATTGAAAAAACAAAATATGTAGATGGAATTCATTGGCCATGTACAGAATTTTTTTTGTCACAAACAAAACACTTGCTTCATATTTGCCATGAGCCAGCACGGAAGTCATAAGGCCCAGAGAGTTTTCATATCAGCGTGAAAGTTCAGTCTGTTTAAATTGTGACCTAAACAATAAAAGGGTGACTATATTAAATCTAGACTTATACTTAAAACTTATTTCGATTTAAAGCAAATGGAAATTATGTTCGTATCATGTTATGTAAAACATGGTTTTGGGTAATTACTATTATTTGGATCCATTGGACTGTTCTCATTTTGCGTGTTATTTCACCAACGCCACGGGTCCTTCTCCAAAGCACTATGCACACTATGCCACAGATCCTTCCACAAAGACCTGTGGCGTAATGGATAAAGTACTTGGTAAAACTGAGTTGTAAGTTACACTGTTTTGGAGGTTGAGGGTTCAATCTTCAGTGCGGGCGATACTCAAATGAATTTGCGAATTACTCAGCACTTTTATCCAGTCATGGTTGACGTAACAAGAACATGCTACTTCCGAGGATTCAATAAAGAATACCATTCGATATTCCGTGCAGGTTACCGAGTTCTACAGAAATGTTCTCGAATCCGAAAGAAAAAGATTTCCGAGTTTGACAAAATAAACATTAAGAAGGCTGGAGGTTACATCGATCGAAACATTATGAAAATAAGACTCAAGTTGATTCCAAACATTAGTTCGAAGTATTTAAAATATACAAACAATCAATATGCATAAAAACATTACAAATATTTGATTTTTGTGATGCTATGCCAAGTCTTGAAATGCAATTTTTTTTTGTAGTGATAGTTTTGTATTTTGAAATAGCGTTTATCTCGTTTTGCAGTTGAACCACTAACACACGGACAGAATCCCCGTCTCTATTATTCGTATAGATTTATTTATTCATTCATTTATTTAGTTTAAATTTTAGACATCAGGCCGGTTGTATCTGCGCTGATGCAGTTGCTAATATCTGATATTTGCGAATAATATTACCGAAAACATGGCCGCCCGAATGACTAATTGAGGGTCGTAGAGGAAGCAATGGAACTGGTCGGTCGGACTCCTTTTAAATCTCATCTTGAATACAGCGCTGCCGCCGCCTCCGCTGCCGCCGACCCCGCCACCACCAGTAGCAAATATCGATCCGCTATTTTTCGACCCAACAATTAGCAGCTTTCGCATTCCGCGGCTCTAGAAATAGTTCCGCCATTCCCTGATTGGATTCACACCACATTCTTCGTTTTTGTTTTTAGTTTTCCTTTTCGTTTGTTTTGTGCCGTTTTCTTTTTTTTTTTTTTTCCGTTTCCTACGTTTTCGCTTTTCGTTTCGTGGCACAGTTTTCCGTTTCCTCCCGGAGGGGACATTTCAAATTGGACATGATTGCCATTTCTTAATTCGCTTTCATCAGTTTACCTTTCGAATATTTTAGTCTTTTATTTCCGTTCCATTTCTTTCCCTTTTCTATCTTTATTATTTCATTCATACTTCAGCATTAATGACTTCTTTCTTCTTTTCCATACTCAAAACAGTTACCTAAATGACGCCATTCTTTCTTTCCCTTCCATGTCTGCTTTTATTTGCCCGCCATTGTTTTCTTTATTTCTATATATTCACTACAAATATCCTAATAGCGACTTTCTTTCTTTCATTTCCATTATTTGTACGGCTTTCTCTTTTTGGTCCACTATTCCTCTAATAGTTCTTTTCTTTCGTTCCTAGTAATTAAATAGCTTCTTTCTTGATTCTCCCTTCTTCACAATTTTAATGACGTCAATTCTGTTTCTTATTCATTTTAATGGCTTTTATTTATTCTTCAAAACATTATTAATTGACGCTATTTTTAGTTTTTTCTGTTTTCTGCACGACGTATTTAATAGTTTGTTTTTCTTTTCCTAGCTTGCATCTTCTTCAGAATGTTAATGGCTTCTCTGTTTTGTCTATATTAATTAATTTAATGATGTTTATTTTTCATCTCCATCGTTTAATGGCATCATTCTTTCTTTCAGTCTTTCTGTCTGATCCACGACTTATTAATAGCTTCTTTCAATTTTCCTTCTCCATAATTTTTTCTTATCCACTATTTAATAACTTTTACACTATTTTTTTTAAATTTAAATACGCCATTTATTTCTTATTCATGTTCGTTCTATTACTTATTTAATGGCTTCTTTCATTTTTCAGAGTGAATGGAATCACTTATTCGTTCATTTTTAATATGTTCACTTATTTTTCATTTTTAATGGGTTCACTTATTCTTTTATTTTTAATGGGGTCACCTATTTTTTCACTTTAAATGCGCACAATTATTCTTTCATTTTTAATGGGATCACTTATTGTTTCATTTTAATGGGTTCACTTATTCTTTCAATTTTAATGGTTTCGGTTATTCTTTCATTTTTGATATGTTTAATCATTCTTTAATTTTTAATGTGCTCACTTATTCTTTCATTTTAAATAGGTTTTGTTATTCTTTCAGTTTTAATAATCTTATTTATTTTATTTTTAATGAATTTACTTATTCTTTCACTTTTAATGGATTCGGTTAATCTTTCATTCAACTGGTACCTAATTAATGTAACGTGAGCAAATATCTTTCTGTAAAACTCCCAATTTAGGATGTGCCTGTAAATATGTACTCTACTGCACAGTGGTCTATTAGTTGCAATAAGCCTTGTTTGGCGTGGATAAAAGTAATAAATAAATTTTAAAAATTCCATCATTATTATTTTATATACAGTACAACCTCGGCGTACGGTACGAATCCGTTCAGGGTTGGGATCGTAAAATTAAATCACCGTATGGAGTGGCCTAAGCGAAATTTTATATAGTGCATATGAAAATTTAGTAACAAAACACAATACAGTATAAAATATACATGTACATAATCAAATAATATTATGAATAACACCGGTGAAAATACAGTAACCAGGGGCCGTAAAAACATTGTATTCCACATCGTAACCCGAAAAAAAAAACGTATCATAGGACCACCGTATCCCGGGGTTCTACTGTATTACTTAGTGGATTTTATTTGAATCCTGCGTGCGCACTTGAAGCATAAGAACTTTTATCAAAATAACCGAATTCTGCATTAAATAAGTCGTAAAGAGTTGATATGTCGTAAAGAGTTGATATGTCGTAAAGAGTTGATATGTCGTAAAAGAAAATTACTAAATTATTTTATTTAACTCGAATTGTAAATTTTTCTCATTTTTCTATTTTTATGATTTTATTATTTTTCTTTATTAATTATTTTTTAAAAAAATATTCAACTTTATTAAAAAGTATTGCACCTTACGTCTTTCCCTTTCCTTTTCTTTTTTTTTTATTTGACTTCAGTTTTTATACGTTCAACTTTTTCTTACTTTCCTCCGTTACCTTTGGACGTTCCTATTTTGAAAATAAATAAATAATTATTGTAGTTCTTTTTCTATCCTTTGCAAATGATTCAAATTTTAGTACGTTATTATAAATGATAACGACTACCAGTTGTCAAAGTTTCAACTTTTCACAGTTGTTATTTCTAACAAATGTTAGGTTTTAAAATTGTGTCCCTTAATTTTGGACGCTACTGTATATGTGTAATGAACGTTAATTAAATTCATTTTGTGTGAATCAGGTGATTATGTCGCTAATACTTTTCTAGTTAGAATTATTTCTACAATTATATACGGTACTTATAGGAGTAACCACGTGAAGGTTGCGAACACCCTGAGTAAAAGTGTTTCTGTGGAACGAACTGGTTTCGAACTATGCACACCTAGGTTGTTAGTCTGTATCGTTAATAACTTAGCTACATCATCCCTGTTTATTTTAGTGGTAGTTGATTATTTTGTTTTCGATCCTGTTAGATTTTTACCTGTGTTTCTGTATAATGAGGTTTGTGGTGTCAAATACTTATGATTTGACAAAAAAGAAAAGGCAAATACAACAAAGTGACGAGACCCCTTGGCAATTTTCAATAGATTAATATACTAGTATAAACGTGACTAGAAAAAGCCGTCAGCGGGAAGACTGTTCCAGAAGCCTGCAGTTCTTGTGTAGATTTATAGAAATCATAATAATAAGGGAGATAAATGTAGAATCACATCAAGACAAACCAAGTCTGCATATTCAAAGCGCAAACGTTTACATAGTTCACAGTGGACCACCTTTTTTTTAATATAATTTTATCTATTTTTGTGTTCTCAGTTGGCTAATTTTCTACATTCACTTATGATGTGGTCTATTATGTTTACATTTTCTGGGTTATGTCTAGGCTTGCTTTGATATAGTCAGTTCTGATTACGTTGTTTTGTACGACTGCCAGCAGAAATTTCGTTTTTTTGTCTTGGTGATATTTTTGTATCCATGCTCAGGTGTTTTCATAGATCTAGTCTTAGACTAGTCTGATGAACTGGCTCTGTAGCTGCTTCTCTTCATGTTTTTCCCTTCCCTCTTTTTAGTTCCAGTTTATTTCCTCCATGTACTGTTCAGTTGTAATGTGCATCTTGCTGTGATAATGAATTTTTCTTTTTTTTACATGGAGGTCACCACTTATCAAGGCTCGGAAGCCACTCGGGGATAAGGGTTATTGCGTGTACAGTAATCAATGGGATAGTATCGCAGTAATTGTTAATATTGGAGATTTGATAAAGTGTCTTAGTTAAGGAATTTGTTTATGTTGGACTTGAAGACATCCAAGTTGTAGTCAGGTGGGAAACAGGCAAACGGAAGAGAGTTCCACAGGCGTGCACTTCTAAGAAAGAAGCTTTGTTCATGGAATGTACGTGTTGATTTAGGCACAAATAAAGAATGGGAGAAATTACTGACAGTGATTTCAGCTAGACGGGTGTTTTTCGTGAAAGATTGGCGAGGGGGGACAAGAGATTAGAGCTCGGACGAACACTGCTATGGAAATAACGATAAAACAAAGACAGGCTCGCAACGTCTCTTCTGTGGGAGAGAGTTTGCAGGGAAGAGAAAAGGGCATCCCCCACTAAGTCACGAAGTATACTATAATTATTCACTCACTAGGAGTTCTCACACAAGTCATCACTGATTATAACATGTAGCGTTACCTTGTGTGCGAATCTCCCCATATTTTTACTGTTGCAACCGCTTCCGATAACGATTGCACATGACTGCGTTATCACAACAGCAGCTTACTGTTGATTTCTCGCTGGCAACGACCATTGGTATACCACGGCGTTTCATTGGCAAAAAGTCTAACCAAGATCTTAGTACTGCTCGCACCGTTTCAGTAGAGGTCTGGTTAGTAACCTCCCTCTTCGATCCGTCCATCCTCCTAGACCCCTCAACATCATTTGTGTTACCCTAAGCGAGGCTGCATCACCATTATTATTATTATTATTATTATTATTATTATTATTGGCTCACATGGAGCTTTCACTTATCATCAAAGATCTGATTGAAAACCTGTGGTGCTCTCTGGAAGCTGAGTTACAACAAGTCTCTTCAGACATCCAGCACTCTCCACCTCCTTCGATAGCATTTGCAAATAAATTTGCGTTATCGCAATAGCCTCTCACTCTTGATTTCTTGCTGGCAGTGGCCATTGGTCTATACTGGAATTTGAGTGACACGAAGCCTCCCCAAGGTCCCAGTTCTCTTCGAGCTTGTCCAGCGGAGGTCTGGTCAGCGCTCTCTCCTCGGTCTTTCCATCCCCCTTGACCCTTCTCGGCTATTTGGTATCACAACTTTTTAGGGGGGAGGCGTGATGGGGCAATGGGAGGGGATGCGTGATGGGGATGGGGAACTTGTTGATATGCGACTTCAGTGTTCTTCATTCCCTGTAACACTTCTTTGTCTTTTGCCTCTGTCGCAGTTTGTCTGGCTCACGCATGTGGTTTATGTGTATCATTCGAGATTTTTCCTTAATATTTCAGCCGTTTTCATTATCGTTAGTCGTTGTATCTTTGCAGCCTCTGATTCCAATTTTGCCCATTCTTTTTTCAATGCGTTTCGGAATTGTTCCTAGTGCTCCTACTATTATAGGTATTATTTTAATTTTCTTCATCATCCAAATCCCTTTTAACTTTCTGGCTAGCTCTGTGTATTTGGTGTGTTTCTGCTTTTCTTTCATACTCACCCTGTAGTCAGCTGGGGCAGCAAAATCTACGATGTAACAAGACTTTTTTTCCTTGTTAATTATTACAATATCCGGTCTTCTTGCTTGGATGAGTTGATCAGTTTGTATGTCCATGTCCCATAGGATTTTGTGATTCTCGTTTTCAACTACTGTTGCCAGCTTATGCTTGTACCACTTGTCTGTGCGTTTGAGATGCAGTTGTTTGCATAATTCACAGTGTACTGCCCTTCACACTTGGTCATGTTCTTGTATTCCTTTGAGCCAGTTGACTGTATTCACTTATTATATTGTTTATCGTCTCGTCTCTTTGTTTACAGAGTCTGCATTTGCTGTTTTCTTGTTCTTTGCTTTGATGTGGTTGGTTCTTATCAAGTTATCTTGTTCTGCAGTTATTAGGTATTCAGTTTTTCGGCTAATGTGTCCTTTTCGCAACCATGCCCAAGTGTTTTCATTATTTTCATCTTTTGTCATCCTTATGAATCTTCTGTGTAGCTGTTTCTTTTTCCACTTTTCTTTTCTTGTCTTATCCTTTGTCTCTCTGTTTTCTGTTTTATTGTTTTTTTTTCAGGGTCCCTCGCTGATATGATTATTCTTTCAGTGTTTTACATTATGTATTTTTCTAGTTCTTTTTTGGTGTCATTCACACAATCTTCTATACAAACCAGTTCCCTCCCGCCGTGTTTCCTTTTTACGTAGAGTCGGTTAACATCGTCTTTTGGGGGTAGTGCGTTGTGCATGATCATCTGGTTTTCTCATCGAACTGCCTCAGTTCTTATTTATTCCACCCTATGAAAGGTCCAGATTATCTCACTAGTGATATTGCCCTTGTATTTATGTCTTTTATTAGGTTTCTGCTATATAACTTGGTTTCGAGGAGTTTTCTTATTCTTCTGAGGTATCCCTTTCCAATTCTCTCTTTCATTTCTGTTGCTTTGATGGTGTCTGATTCCAGAACTCTTAGGTATTTATAGGCGTCTTGTTCCTCTAGTGCCTTCATCTCCGGTTAGTTAGGTAGTTCCATGCCTTCTGTCGTCTCTAGTTTTCCCTTTCTTATAACTAGTAGTACGGACTTTTCCTATACCAAACTCCATTTAGATATCCTGACTGAAGATCCTGGTGGTATTTATTAATGTCTCTAGTTCATTTCGGTCCTTGCGAAAAGTTTCAGATCGTCAGTGTACATCAGGTGGTTAATTTTGTCCTCCGTGTTAGAGAACTTGTATTCGGCTTAGCACTTTCTCAGTATATTGTTCAGGGGCATCGTGGCTACTATAAGCAGCAATGGTGATAGTGAATCTCCTTTGAAGATGCCTCTTTGTATGTTAATTTCTGTTATGTGTTTTCCATCAACTGTCAATTCCAGTCTCCATATTCTCACTGCGTTTTCAATCACGTTGATGATCCTACTTGGTATTTTATACATTTTTAAGCATTCTATTATCCATGCTTGAGGGATCCTGTCGTACGCCTTTTTGTAGTCGATCTATGCCATGGCTAAATTCTTTTTACCTTCTTTAGGATCTTTTGGTCTATATATAGCAGATCACGTGTTCCTCTTTTTCCCTTCTGGCACCCTTTCTGTTCCCCAGGGATAAGTTCACGATTATTCAGGGAGTAGTAGATGTGTTCCCTCAGTTGTGTTCAGTATTTTCCACATAGTGGGTAAGCACATGATAGGCCTATAGTTGCTGGGGGCGGTTCCTTTCTCTGTGCCCTTCTTATCAATGTAATTCTGCCTTTTGTCATCCAATCTGGAACGTTTGTTTCCTGTATACATCTTTTCATGTCTTTCAGCCATTCGGCATTTCTGTTGTGTTCAGGTCGTTCTTCCTATATCTTACTCCAATAGAGTTTTGTTTCTGGTGGTTTTGGTCGTTCCGTTCATGTTTTTGTAAAATTAGCTTTCATTGTTTTCAAATGTCCTACTTTGCTAACACTGTTCCGATTTGCATCTTATTATTATAATAATAATAATAATAATAATAATAATAATAATAATAATAATTATTATTATTATAATTATTATTATAATTATTATTATTATTATTATTATTGGCTCACAAGGAGCTTTCATACAGGTTATCAAAGTTCTATCCTTGAAAACAACCTCTCGTGTTCCCTGGAAGCTGAGTGACGGCTATTGGTCTTCATTGGAATTTGAGTGGCAATAAGCCTCTCCAAGGTCCCAGTTCTCTTCGTAGTTATCCAGCAGAAATTCTGGTCAGTACTTTCTTCTCGGCCTTTCTTTCCTTCTTGACTCTATTTGGCTGTTTGTTCTTACTTTTTTGCGTGTGTGGGGGATCAATTATGTGGTATTATTATTATTATTATTATTATTATTATTATTATTATTATTATCATTATTATTATTATTATTATTATTATTATTATTATTATTATATTCATTTATTTATTTATTTATTTATTTATTTATTATGATATCTAGCACTAAATTTACAAAAGGAGCCAAAGACTATCGGTCGCAAAATCATTTGTGAAAATGTCATCATCTTTTACAATTAGGGAAAGCACATTGTTTAATTTGGAATTTAAAGAATTAAAAAAAACATCGATAAAATCGAAATTAACCTTAAAATATCATTCCCTGATTTCTTAAGAAAGTTCAACATCTTCAATCGTTTTTCATCGATTCGTCCATGTTTTGTTTTTTCCGTATCAAATTTTATCAGTCGAAATTGGTGACTCTTTAAAATTCTTGAATTGATTTCAAACATCAGAAAGAAAAAATATAACTAAAATAACAGATATTTTGGGATTGAGAATTTGCATCATTTGGGTTATTCAGACTAATTTTCCCATTTTGTATGTTATTCTCATAAAGTTACGTATAATCTTCAAATGTATAAGGTTCACAATGTCAAGTGGTGCAACGGATAAAAATGTTTAGTAAAAAATCAGTTTCAGGAGTTAAAGGTTCAATTCTCCCTACAAGTGACACTAATTAAGAATAACATTGTAATAAATAGCTAAGTCATCTATCCGGTCAGGCTGACTGGACGATAAAAATATGCCCCCGTGGATTAAATAAAAGCTTAACTTCTGTATAGATTCCCGTGTTGAACATAAAAAAATCCGATTTCGACAAAAGACGAAGGTCGGGAATAACATTGGCCGAATTACAGTAGTCCATATAATCCACACAACACAACCATAATCTCACGATATATCTATTCAATCTGCATGTTTAAGGGGTTCAGAACCCTTATCCTCGAGTGGCTCTTAAACTTGATAAATTATGGACACAAAGTAAAATAAAACGGTAAAACTTTTTAACAGCCCGAGAGACAGACAACATAGTATTCTACTGTGAATCGTAACAGATCTATAAACGGAACAACAGACAAAAGCCAATCAGACATGTGTAGACACCTGTAATAATCAACTTAATTTCATCGGTCCCTTACTAATCCCAGCGGAAAAGTGGACCAGGAAGAAATAATAGTTAAAAGTGGATCCTCACACTCATCAAAGTTTCTAAAAATTGGTACTTTTGCAATTGTATACCTGGTATACAATGATTTCAATAGATAGTATGCTTTTCTTTTTAAAAAATGTCTAATACTAGCAATAGAACTATAAACACAATGAAAGAAGAAGATGGTTTTCTTTTTACTTTGGTGCCCAAAAGTACTCTATAACATGCACGAGAGAAGATAAAATGTATTAGGTTGGTGCCAAAATCATGTGGTTTTTATATACATAGTTGAACGTCAAGAAACGACATTATTTTTGCACCAACCTAATACATAAATCTAAGAATCGTTAGAAAATTCCATAAAGACAGACCCGAGTGGAATTGGGCCGCAAATGGATGATAACATTTCATGCTAGTGAGACGGAGCTGCTCTACTTTAACAATTACAAGATGCCTCTCCAACCACCGATATATATGACAAATAACACCTTACCCGAGAATTCTTACTTCAAACTCCTCGCCTTAACATTTACGGCAATATGAACTAAAACGAATACATTGGTGACATTATGAAGGCTACTTCAAAGAAGTTTGATTCCCTCTATTGAGTTAGAAGACTACTCACACCTGAGAGTATCCTATAATGATACAAGGCCACTATTCGCCCATGCATGGACTATTGTTGCCACATCTGGGATGGTGCATCTACCACTAATCTCTTCCTCCTTGATATGGTCTATAAAAGAGTTTTCAACCTAATAGACCCACTTTGTCAACTAAGCTCTAAACTCTGTCCCATCGCCGCAATATTGCATCTCTATGCCTGTTTTACAAATATTTTAATGGAATGTGCTCTTATGAACTCGTTGCACTTGTGCCTCTTCGACATACATATCCCGAAAAACCCGCTTAGCAACAGAATATCACCCCTTCACTGTTGAGGTCCCTAATTGCCAGAAAGCTTTCTACTCTAATAGTTTCTTCCGTCGAAGAGCTGGACTTTGGAATTTCATTCCTGCTACCTGCTACGCTGACTTTACTGATAGGCAGAAGTTTAAATGTAGCGTAAACCAACATCCTGTTATTTTTTCTAGGCATGGTCACAAATAGTAGCCATTAAGTCCAAATGGCGGTATGCCTTGTTAAATGTGAACGTGAAATAATAATAAAAAAAGAGTTGCAGAAACAGAAAAAATAAATTTTAAACGAAAATGGTAATTTGCCTGAACAAATGCTGGCAAATAAGTGTGTGCATATTTTTGAAAGTTAATAGCAATGCAGAACACCGGAATGGTGAAAAAGAGGATGAGCAAAAACAATCAAAGTCAATATTTAAACTATTAATCTTTTTTAATACATGTTTCATATAAAAATATCAGTAAATATATAATTTACTACAAATGTAAATAAAACCCGTTATATCAGAACATCTTTTTGGGGTTATAGAATTTTATAATAGCTAAATATAGACCAAATTTTAACATAATAAATAAAAAAAAAAACAGCGAAAAAGCCAGCTGACCGGTTTCGCACTTCACTCAACAGAACTATATCGAGGTATAATTAAGATTAAAAATGAATATGAAATGGAAATATGGCGAAGAACACACAAAAAAGCGAGAGGAACAATTTAAGCAAGGAAAATGTAAAATAGAAACCACATTAAGTCCTAAACGTTTTCTTTTGCTCACAAAGGGAAGGTCCTAAGGACTTAATATTAATATTATGTTGGTGCAAAAATATTGTCGTGTTTATGAGGTATATATACGTAAAAAAACCCATTATTTTTGCATCAAACTTATAGTTTCTAGAATTTTTAAGTAAAATAATAAATGATGAGTTTAGTTTGCTGAAAATGGAGACAACATTGAACCTGGAAGCAAAAACACGGCTATTCATTAGGTGTTCACAAACCGTATTCAAAATTCCTAATGGTGAAAATTTGCATGACGAATCTTAGCCAGAATATGTTGTTTGATACGGCAATCCAATTTCTGCGACGTCCGCCCAACATATTGCGAACCACAAATGCATTTTAATAAATGAACAATATGGTATTTATAGTATTCCCCGACATATTTCAATTTCGTATTATTTTTATAATCGTTATTAAACCTTGATTTAGCTCTGTTTGTTAAGGAACAGCCGCCTGTTTTTGTAAGTGAGTAAATATGAGATAGGATAGCCGAGGATTTGAACCTGGGAAGCTAGATTTGGAATTGAGAATTCCGATCATAAGTTAAAATAAATAATACGGAGATGTTATTGAAAAGGAATGCGTTGTAAGTAATGTTATTGAAAAAAGAATGTGATGATGCAATTGTGTCAATGAAATGAAATAAAATTAAAAATGAGGTTATCTAGATCCGAACAATAGAAAATGTTAAACATATTTGTAAAGTGGGTTAAGAAAATTAGGTTAGAGAAATCGGTCTTTATAAACATGTGAGGAACGATGCATGCTTGGACACGTGAGGCGTGTCGGGCCACGGGATCGGTATGCACATTGTTTAGTCATGCAATGACGTCGTGAGTTCTCAATATAGTTAGAGCTTTAGAGTCAGTCAGTCAGTCAGTGAGTCAGAGAGAGTAAGTCAGAGGCCGAGACAGGGTCGGACAGACAGACAGAGCTGACATCCGCTATGGAAGCGAAGGTGAGAAGAAGGAAATTATGTAGAAACTTTGAATTCCTTTATGCAAAGCCATTAACAGGTCGAAATGGAATAAACGAACATCACCATATTTTTGTAACTGTTGTCTTTGTGTTATGTTATTCAACAGACAAAGGTATTGTCAATTTGTATTATAAGACTTGTGTTTCACTCATCAGTAATTATAAGAACGTTGTGTATAAACTTATCTAAGAATGTGTCTCTATCATCTTAAGAATGCGTTTCCCCCTCAGCTATTATAAATAATGAATTTTCATTCATTATAATAAAAGACTGAAATCTTCATCTCAAAAATATGTGTTAAGGAAAGATAATGTTTATAGAAACACTTCCAGAACTGTCAAACTGTATAAATGTCAATGTCTCTATCAATCTCTCTATCTATATATCAAACCCCTCTCTCAAAGTGTAATACATCCCCTATTACATGTCCCTGTCTGTATTAAAAATGTACCCTCCTTTATACATATACCCTGTCCCTATCTCTCTAATATGAACACTCAAGAACACCCATTACATAATATGTTGAGTGAGGTTCGAAACCGGTCACCTGAGTCTTTGACTTTTTAAATTCAATATATATATATATATATATATATATATATATATATATATATATATATATATATATATATATATATATATATATATATATATATATAAAAGTACTGTTTCGCTGTTTGACAGCTCATCAGTGAAACTACCTTAAGCCAGGATTGAAACCGGATCGGCCAAACGACAGTCGGAACTTGTAACCGTTGCGTTATACGGCTGCTGCTATGCGGGCAGTGACTTAACAATGTTTTGACATTGTCCAAAGTACCTAAGGTCAATTTGTTTACAGAAAGAGCATCGCTTCATACGCTAATGGTAATTTGTATATCACTTTCCAAATATCAACCTAAGATAGGGAGCATTATAGTATTATATATATATATATATATATACTAGCATGGGTGCCCGGCGTTGCCCGGGTGTTTAGAGGTGTATGCTGAGCAAAAAAAAAAGGGGGTAACTTTTAAAACTTTGACCCCTATTATGACCCCTGAAAATTTATTGTTTTGGCCTCAAATCAAGTTATTACGTTAGATCCATGTCCACGGAACCTATATCTAAAATTTCAAGGGTGTAGACCCAAAATTGTCGGAGGAGTTTTGTAGAGTTCTTAAAGGTCAAATCGTTGAAAATTGACCCCTTAACAGCCAAATTTCTGGCTGACACCCGTCACATCGATTTTTCCAAATCTCAGTACCCGGTATTTCAAATTTTGAGTCTATAGACTAAAAATTGACAGATTTATTGCGTAGGGAAATGTACACAGACAGACACACAGACACACAGACAGACAGACAGACACGTTCACTTTTATATATATATATATATATATATATCTATATATATATACTAGAATAACACTTGAATATATATATATATATATATATATATGTATGTGTGTGTGTGTGTGTGTGTGTATTCAAGAATAATTTCCCTAACCGATCAGCTTAGCAATATTTTTCATTCTCTTCAACAAGATTAAGATTAAAATATAATAATAATAAACTGTATGTCTTGAATCCTTACTACAATTTTTATCAAAATACATGAGATGCTTTGGATTATAGAGCATATTCTAAGTTTATTTATTTAACTATTTTCTCTAGACAAGGCGTGAAGCCACTTGATGTAAAGAGCTAAACAAACGCTTCAAAGTAAAAAATTAGTCATGATGAATGTTATATGAAAAGAAAATAACAATTCTTTCCACTTTGCCAGAAACTTTTCCCATGAAACTTGAAGACTAAAGGATAAAATTAGGAAAGCGTAAGTTACGAGACTGTCGAAAGTAAAATTAAGATCCACTTTATAAATCCCATCTTGCTTATTTGGTGTCTGTTGACTATGGAACTAATTCCATAAATAAATAAGAAATATGCGTTTGTGCGTATATAATGTCTTCGAATCAATTTTTTAAATACTACAAAAAAAAAAAAGCTACATATGGAGCGAATTGCTGTCTCATATTTATTGTTAAATTTTCAGAAAAAATCTGAGGAACCCGAATTTTCACGAAGGTTTTTCACGTACCTTTTGAGCCACTTTGCATAAAAGTAAATGAAACTAAATATAGCCCTCATTAGGGTGAACGCTTCACAACTCTAATAAAAATTTAAATCTTGAGAAAAATTGGCGCAAAACTCTTCTGTCAGGAGAATCAGTTTTATATGTTCTAGGGCAGGTATTTTTCTGGTTCCATCTAATCGTGTGCTGGTAAAACAGTTTTAAAATCAGGAATAAACATTAATATTTTCTGTTTAATAGTGTCGTTGTCAATATACGGCCCTTAACCGTAATCCTTAACTTTCATCTGAGCTTCAATCTTTGGTCCCCGCTCACCAAACTCTCACAAAAAACACTCGTCTAGCCAAAACCACTATCAATAATTTCCCACACTCTTTATATGTGCCTAAACCTAAATGCAGATTCCATGAACAAAGCTTCTTCCTTAGAACTGCATGCCTGTGGAACTCTTTTCCGATTGCCTGCTTTCCAGCTGACTACAATCTGATTGTCTTCAAGTCTAACGTAAACAAGTTCTTGATGAACCGTCTCCCTAAGTAATCCAATTTACAAAATTCCCACTACTTATGTTTACTACGTTATAATCACATTGACTGATGTATGCCCATTATCCCTTATCCTCGAGTGACCCCCGGGTCTTGATAAGTGGTGATTCCTGTGTAAAAAAAATGTAGCCCCACCCTTAGCTGACAAGTAATTTATGGGAATATATTTTCATGACGCCGAGGAGAGCGGGTAGTGTACTATCTATTCGATAGTATACTACCCGCTCTCCTCGAAGGAAAAGGTAAAATGAGGGAGGATGGTGTCATAATAAACGAACATGTGGTACAGCACCCTCCAAGGCGGAGGTAAGGCCGTGGCGGATTCGTTTATAGCAAACAAACATATACTACCGTGATATACATGTGATTTGTAAGATTATTTTCAAGTTCAGTCTAAGTGAGGATTTCTTTTTAACCGTAACGGAGGTCGTTGCACTCAGAGTGCTCTCGTTGGTTCTTTTATCTATCCCCCCCCCAAAAAAAACGAATGAAAGCTTAGCAATTATAAAGTCCCTTTCTTAAATTCCAGCATCATAAGATGTTAATTTAAGAGAGGAAAAATATAGTGTAGCTATTTTAAAGACTAAAAAAAAATAATTAAAAAATAATTAGGAAAAAAAATTTAGTCAAATTTCAATCCGATCGATCAATTATTTTTTTTTTTTTGTCCGTCTCAAGTTTTATCCGAAATTGGGCTTTAGAATTCGTGGAATGATTTAAAATGTTTAATAAATGGATTTGGATTAAACTTTTTTTTTTTTTTTTTAAAGCAACAAAGAATAAACAAAACAAAATCGTGAATTTGAGCTTTCAAGCCATGCACCAGGAATTTCATAGACGAGTATAAAATTAAAGAAATTGGAGTTGATTTTCAAATCAATATATAAAGCACGCGAATATTGTCTGTCTTTTCGAGTTTTACTTTATTTTTCTACTCAATGTAGAACTGATGCCATGACAAATAACATCCTCATTATTCAAACGTGTCGACTTAACATTCACAGGTAACATAAGTTGGAACAAATACATAGAAGACATTGCCAAAGCTGATGCAAAGAATGCGGGCTCTATTATACGATGCTAGAAAATTACACTGGAGAGTATGCGATATCTCTACAAAGCCAACATTCGCCCATGCATGGAGTATCTTGGCAAGTGCATCTACCATTAGTCTCCCATGCTTACGCATACTACAAACATTTTCAATTCTAATAGGTTCCCACATAATTGGCTAAGTTCAAACACCTGTACCATCGCCGCAATGTAGCAACCCTGTGCGAATTTTACAAGTACTTTAATAGAATGTGCTCTGATGAACTCTAAGCACTTGTACGCACTCAACGTATATACTTTCGGCATACCCGATAGCAAGCAAAATCTCAAGCTTTCACTGTTGAGGTCCCCAGATGCCAGAAACCGTCTACTCTAATAATTTCTTCTCACAACTACACTTTGGAATTCTCTTTCTTTTTCCTGCTTTCCTCACTGTATCCGACTGCAGATGATTAAATGCAATGTGAACAGACATTTCTCGACTCAACTTCCCATATTTCCTCGTTAAAAAGGATCCTAAATAGTAGATCCCCCCACGTCCAAGTTGCAATATGTCTGGTTTGCGGTGAAAAGGACAGCACTGCATATTTTGTAAAGGTGCATGGATACATGTTCACAGCTGAAAGTCTACAATAGGAACGTATTAAACGAAGGGACAATTAACACCCAAGAAACTGCCTAGTCTAGTATCTTAAAAACGAAATCATGCTCAGAAAGCAGACTACATGAGATCATAAAGAAATTATGTCCACTCCAAATAACGCTCGTTCTGGTAAGTTATTTACTGTTGGTGATTATATATATATATATATATATATATATATATATATATAAATATATATATATACATATATATTTATATATATATTTATATATATATATGTATTATATCATTCTTCCAATATATTCAGATTGTTTCACCAAATATTCCTGTTTTTTACTAATAAAATTTTTAAGATATATTCTCATTTATGTCTTTTCTATTTTCCTTTGGTTGATTTCCATTTGGCTAGCCTTTTCGCACGCACACACACACATAAATGAGAATATATCTTAAAAATTTTATTAGTAAAAGACAGGAATATTTGGTGAAACAAGCTGAATATATTGGAAGGATGATATAATATATAATATATAATATATATACATACATTACATAAGAGCAACATCAAAATTGCAGATAACAGACACCTCTATGTTTCAAAACACGTACACACATGCAGTGGAAACAGCTTCAAAATAATGCCAATCTTCCAAACAGACAATTATTTTTATTTACTTACACAGGAAAAAAACTTCAAAACACTAGAGTCTTTGGCCTTTTTTCTCCGTTCTACAGCATATGTTCTAGATGGCCTCCATTTAGCTTTTGTTTTTTTGTGGGGGTCACTCTGTATATATATATATATATATATATATATATATATATATATATATATATGTATATATATATATATATATATATATATATAGTATTAGTAGTAATCCACTTTTAAGAAGCACGGAGATAATGAAATTCAAAATGTGAGGTCAGACAGAATGACCAGGTGCGCACGTGGTCGTTCTTTCTAACCTCACATTTTGATTATATATATATATATATATATATATATATATATATATATATATATATATATATATATATATATTAGCAGGCTTCCCGGAATTGCCCGGTCGTAAAATACGCTTAAATATGATATTTTGATTAATGCAGATTTCGTATTTATTATTATTATTAAATCCAATATATAGTAATGATTACAAAAGTTAAAAAAATGACTCGTGCGCCATCACCGAGAATCGAAACAAAAACGTTTTGCTTCCGATTTACTTTTACCCTTGACATTAATGCCTGATCTACGAAGACAGGGTTGCTGCAAGGCTAAAAATTAAAACATTAACTAATAGCTTTTACGTTACGCATGCATATTTGTAAAGCCGTCGTTCACTTTTGCACCGATTTAACACGGCTAAAGCAAATATAAAGTTTCACATGGTGTCGAATACCCTATATATAAGGTTTCATGTCTGTAGTCTATAAAATGACAGAGGAGTTTGTTAGGCAAAATTAAAAATATATGTATATACGCATACATATATATAGAAAAAGGTTTGTGTTCACTATAAACTTTTACGCAAATATTACTCAAGTAAAAATTATGTAGAACATCTGCATGAATATAATTACACTTAATAGTTAACTAAGATGATCATCCTCTATGAAAACCGAAAAAAAAACCTAATAGGGAATTAATTAAAATGACGGTTTAAAGGATATTAAAATTAGCTAGACTTTTTGCAGATGAATGCAATTCCACGACCCATGTATAACAGTTGTATTTTCATTTTTAATAATAAGAAATAGGTTTTTAATATGAATAGCAATACACACAAAACACAAATTTATATGAGCATATATATATATATATATATATATATATATATATATATATATATATATATATATATATGCAATAGCTCGGCAAATCATCAAGAGCTTGGAACGGGAAAAATTCTTTGGAGCTTAATTTGCATATACATATTTTCATAATTTACTACCACATC
This sequence comes from Euprymna scolopes, assembly GCF_053919585.1. Classification (NCBI taxonomy): domain Eukaryota; kingdom Metazoa; phylum Mollusca; class Cephalopoda; order Sepiida; family Sepiolidae; genus Euprymna; species Euprymna scolopes. The sequence goes on along the minus strand of NC_136488.1, from coordinate 79,733,339 downwards.
TACAAACGTATTGAGCATTGTTACAGTAAATACTGCAAACAGATACATATAAGTTCTTATGAAATATTAATAATATATTTACAATTTGAATTTTTTTCCAACTTTGTATTCAAACATAGATATGAATAAAACAGTTTTTTTTAAAGATAGCTCGATAGTGCAATACTAGAGCTCACTATATATAATTATATATTATTATATTATTATATTATTATATTATTTATAATATTCCATTTCACTATTAACAGACGCATATTTGTATGCTCACTTGAAAAAAGGTCTATTAACCTATTATATTTTATACTGAAGTTGGAAACTAAGTGTTTATTGTCAAGTCAACCTCCACATTCTGTACCCAACTTGTTCTTTGCTCGAAATAATAAATATATAAAGAGATAAAATGCAAAGTTTATCTCCATCAGCTTGGGTATGGCAATTCCACAGAGTTAGGACAATTCAACAAAGTCTGGTAGAATTGTGAAATACTGATGAGGCGCTCTTCGCTAGTGGTAACAATGTCTGAACCTAGATTAATCATTTCATAACGGCTTTGTACGAAGCAATGCTGTTACACAATCAACAACTCTTATATAAACATTTGATATGTCCATGCATAAACATAAATGTAATATATATATATATATATATATATATATATATATATATATATATATATATATAAATATATAAAGAGATAGAAATGCCTAAAAAAATTATTAAGATTTAATAATAAAAGAAAGATGAATGAATAACAGAATGGGATAAATAAGCTAAAAAGAAATGAATTCATATATATATATATATATATATATATATATATATATATATATATATGTGTGTGTGTGTGTGTGTGTGTGTGTGTGTGTGTGTGTGTGTGTGTGCTTGTGTGTATGTATTATTTGATTGATGATCTGAAACCGTGATTGTCTTTGACAATGGAATGGAAAAACAGAAGTAGGCGTTCAAATATATATTCACCAATCAGAATTATCTCAGATTAAAAAATAGATAAATAAGAAAAAGTGAATAAGATTAATGATAATAAATAAAAAAGAAATTAACGAACACACACACACACACAGACACGTATATATATCACAGGACTTCGACAGAAACTCTCAGTGATCGATCTTGTTTCCTGACTAGGGCAATGAACGCCGTTTTCCCTACTCCCGACACATCCCATCCTTTTACCTGGGCACTTGGAAGTGCTTGAATGCCGTGATGCCAGTGCAAGTAGATTGGGTTGACCATCGTCTGATGGGCTGAGGGTACCGGACTGACAGTTCCTGGCTGCTGTTCCCGACTAGCAGTACAGGGGCCCTTCATCTTTGGTAGCGCTTAGAGCGGCTGCTCCATCAACAGTTGAATAATGTCGCGCATGGAAAGGGTCTCTGCACTCATCCCTGGTGGGCTTTCCTGAGGCCACAATCCTAGTGGATGAAGGTCCACTGATGGTCTACCTGTGTTGCATGTCTGGTATTCTGCATAACCACTTGTTCAGCACCCCTTACCTAAACTGAAATTATTAAAAAAATGACACTACAATAAAAAGTTACGCTTAAACCAGGACAAAACTAAAACAAAACCAATTGTCCTCCTCCATTGAGGCTTGTATTTACGAACATCCGTGGGCTTAGAACTAATTTAGATGACGTTGAAGCATTTTTCCTAGCTAACACCCCGGATATCTTAGCACTAAGTGAGACTAACCTACACTCCTCTATCCCCTCTAACTACTTTAAAATGCCCCGATATCTCGCACACTACCGTAAGGATTCTGACAGACATATGCACGGGCTTGGAGTCTATATTCGTAACACCCTCCCCTCGACTAGAGAAACAGAACTAGAATTTATGTGCTTTAGACTTAACATGCAACATAAAATTAGTTACTTTTATTTTCTCTACCGCTCTCCCTCGACCAAGGACTGTACCCTAATAAATCAAAATCCCTGACAGTATAGATACAGCACTTACCCTCGATACTAGCGCACAAGTATATGTATTTGGTGACTCCAATGCCCACCACAGCAACTGGCTTGGATTTTCTACTTATACAGACGCAGCTGGTACAACAACACAGCTTCTCTATATCTCATTCCCTATCACAAACGGTTACGTTTCCAACCCGTTTCCCAAAGAAAAACACGCTTCACTTCTAGACGTGTTTCTGACCACAGTTCCCGATGATCGTGTAACGAATGCCCACAGCCCACTCGGGAACGCCGATCATGCAGTTATAATGGTTGAAATCGCCCAGACCGCCGAAAGAACCGACCCAGTAAATTACCGCCCCATTAGCCTCCTCCCACTTTTTACCAAAATATTTGAGTCCATATAAACCAGGCTCTGGTCCATCACCTTATAGATACTAAAATTCTTACCGACCAACAATATGGATTTAGGCAGGCCCTTTCCACAGCAGACAGCCTAACTGTAATCTCTGAACGTATATACTATTCACTGGACAAAGCGGGGGAGGTTAGAGCGGTAGCTCTAGATATATCTAAAGCTTTTGACAGGGTATGGCATGAAGGTCTTCTCAGAAAAATCAGATCATACGATATCACTAGAAAAATACTTAATATAATTGAATCCTTCTTAGATAAGAGAAAAATCCAGGTGGTCCTCGACGGTCGTACATCTAAACAATATGATATAAATGCGGGAGTGCCTCAGGGGTCTATCCTTGGACCTCTATTATTCCTAATATTCATTAATGACCTTCTTGACAAAATTGTTTGTAAGATGTGTATATATGCTGATGACACCACGTTCTATAACAGACATGACAGGAAAACAAATGAACACAGATCTAAAGAAATGGCAGAAACACTATAGGATGACCTCCGATCTGTAGTGGAATGGGGACAAAAATGGATGGTCACATTCAATGCTGCCAAGACTGAACTTGTTTCCTTCAATAATTATAATAAACATTCTCTACCACCAATAGCGATGGTTACAGACTCGTTATCTGAAAGTACATCTTTTAAACTCCTCGGCCTAACGTTCACAGGAAACATGAGTTGGAACAATTACATTGAGAGTATTACCAGGACCGCTGCGAAGAAGGTAGGATCTCTCTGCCGTGCTAGAAAGCTACTAACATCTGAAAGTATCCTGTACCTCTATAAGGCCACCATTCGCCTATGCATAGAGTATTGTTGTCATATTTGGGCTGGTGCATCTGCTACTGGTCTCTCGCTCCTAAAGGTTCAAAAGAGAGTCTCCAACCTAATAGGTTCTGAACTGTAATCTAAGCTTCAGCCACTGTCCAATCGATGAAATCTTGCATCCCTCTGCCTGTTCTACAAGTACTTTAACGGTGAATACTCTGACGAACTGCAAGCACTTGTACCTTCTCGACGTAAACACCCCCGACAGACCCGACAAGCAGTTAAATCCCACCCTTTCACAGTAGAGATTCCTAGATGTAAGAGACCCTTCTACTCCAGTAGTTCTTCCCACAGAACCTTTAGACATTGGAACTCCCTTCCGAGACCCTGCTTCCCCAACTGTACTGGCATGCAGAAGTTCAAGTGTGACGTAAACCGACATCTTGCCCAACTCCCTACATAGCACCCCTGTAACTTATATCCCTGATAAGAGCCCCCTACATCAAAGTGGCGATGTGCCTTGTTTGGGGTGAAAATGTTATATATATATATATATATATATATACATATATATATATATATATATATATATATATATATATATCTTCTATAATATAAAGCTGAATGTCTGTGTGTGTATGTGTGTGTGTGTGTGTGTGTCTGGTCACGAATAGGCTCCTATATAATTGACTATTTTAAAAAACTGATTACATATAATGATAGAAGATATGTCGAGACACAGGAATGGGTATGTTTGATCTGGCAGAACAGTGGTTCATTAAAATTTTGGGGTCTGCGTTCGCCCCTGGCCTCCATAGAATGGAAATAGGCACAAACTTTAATAAAGACTTTTCATATCTATCTGTGTAAGTATACTTTGATAATTATGTTTCTGTTTGAAGAAATATTGTATAATAAAATTATGGGGTGTTCGTTCGCACCTGACCTCCATAGAATGGAAATATGTCACAAAGTTTAACAAGGTTTTTTAATATAGATCCACAGAGTATTGTGATAAGTGTTTCAGTGTGAATAAATATGGTATAACAAATTTTGGGGTTTATCTATTTTATTTTTACTTTCATCATATTTTGCTTTGGTTTTGATACCCCCAAATTCAACCCAAATTTACAATCCTTCCTTTTCATAACCTATCATACTTTCATAAATCAGAGTCCATTTTCTGTAGGCTGTTTTTGAACCCAGTCACGACGGGTACTTTTGCTAGTATATATATATATATATATATATATATATATATATATATATATATATATATATATATATACTAACTGCAACTAGCCGGCATTGTCCGTGTGTTTAGGTTATGTGTACGTGACTTAATTCAATGTATTTGAAAGCCAGAAAATTATTTTCAGTAAGTCCTTTATTGAAATGGCAAGCCCATTGGTATGGAAACTTAAAAACATCCTGGCTGAAATAATTTTTGGATGAAATAAATTTTATAATTCTGTTATCTTTAAAAGTATATTATGTTCCCATATTATATGATATCTAATTAAAAAATTATGTGATACAAATTCCATCATATGGTGAAATTAATCACATTCAGTTTAAGAACAACATCCATTGCTGATCACGGTATATGGGCTGTCGTTTTCTCTTCTAAAACCACAGCACAATGTTTATGTTTTTTTTTTAAACTACGTGTATGTTACGTAAGAGTTTGGTTCCACTCAAATCTCTATAGGATATAAATAAATGTTATTACTTCTGTATAGCTGAACTATCAATGTTTTCTTTTGCAACCGGACAACGTAATCGCTAAAGAATGAACGAGATATCTTCTTTTTTTTTTTTAAATATTGCAATAAAAATACTGTTTTATAACAAACAATGAGCTTTAGCAAAATTTTTTTTTGAGCGGACTTTTTTTTCTTTCCCTCTACCATCTGTACCTTAAAAGTGTTTATAATAGTTTATTGTGTGTGAACATAAAATATTACGTTCAGTGCTGATCATTAAAAACAAATTGTTGACACCAGAGTGTAAACAAAAGCCCTCTCCATAAAATATTTTGGTGTGGCTTGTTAAAAAATTAAAAAAGGTTATATGACTATCAGACATTAATCACGTTGGGATACCGCTTCTTGTAAGACCACCGAAGGGAAGATGACGAGGTTAGGTTTTTGCAGTTCTTGCAAGGAGGTGTTGAAGTCTTCCTCCATACAACGCCTGGTATTCTTAAATGATCACCCATCTGTTACTAACCAGGCTCAACATTGCTTTACTTCGGTGGACAAATTTACATGGTCGCTACACTGGACATGCAAATGTTTCGGACAAGTGGTTGGTCAAGACCACAATCCTCGTCAGGCGACTTGGTAAACTTTGTCTTCCACTGAAGGAATCCGATATCCGGTGCTTAAATGAAAACTGAGAAAATATTTTTTTAAAAATTAAAATAAAACATGTTAATATTTAACGGGAGAGGGGGAGGGTTATGTGACATTTAAATTATATAAGATGTAAAGGGCGACTAGGGCCGTCATTTGGACTGAGTCCAGGTATCCTAGTGAAACATCAAAAGAGTCCGTCTGGCCTTTTTGGTCCATTCTTCACTTTTACTAATTAAAACTGTATTTCTGCATCTTTTAATAATATCGGTTTCATTTCGCTTTCAGCGATGTCAGAAAGAATTGAAGCAAACTCTATTACTTCCTCAAATAGATTGTAATCGAGAGGTAATAATTGAATAAATGAACAATTTTGCTTGTTTTCAATATTAGAAAACCAACTTATCGCCTTAGCAGTGTTTATCCAGAGATTAAATTTATAAGCTGATTTATTTTGATAATTAATTCTTTCTAGTATCATTTTGATAATTTTTTCCTATTTCGGCTTTCGTGGGATTAACGAGTCTAGTCGTTGGTTTATTAACAAAATCAGCTATAGGTATAACCTTGAAAATTATCAAAAGACATAATAAAAAGTATTAAATAGCAACAAAGAATCAAATATATTTGAACTCAAACACATTAGATCCTGTAATTGTGTAAATAAGCCTGAGTGCCCACTTCAACGCAATTGTTTGATCATATCCGTAGTATTCAAATCAACTATCACTACTGAGGAAAACCAAAATGTTAACAAATATTATGTTGGCGTCGCTGGTAACACCTTCTCAGAGAGATTTTCCGGTCATAAATATTCTTTCACTAATCCAAAATATGGAAAAAGAACACCACTCACCACATACTATGCACCACATACTATGGAAATTTAAAAGAGCAAAACCTGATACCAATGGTAAAATTTTACATTTTAAGAAAAACTATCACCTACAAATCTCTCAATTCACCTTGCTTCCTGTGCTGAAGTGAAAAACTGTTTATTACCAGATTCGAGGATAGATACAAGCTCCTAAACAAAAAATAAAACCTCAATTAACTGCAGACACTACAAGTCCCACCTTCTTGACAATTTTAATACCGCCCCTAAACTTTGAACTATTTTTTTTATCTTACATTACTATGAGCTATCTTGAGGGCCAATTTGTTTTTTACATACAATAAACAGAGTATACTTGGTTGCATATCTAGCTTGATGATGTTTTACCGATAACCTCACGTATTCTTATATAAAATTAACCCCTAAGATATATACCTCTATCCAATCTTCATTTAGAACTGTAAACATCGTAGACGTCTCCTTTATTTTACTATTCTTTTTATTATGTTTTTCTAAAATTTTAACTTTTTTTAACCATATTATTCTTAATTTTCAATGATTCCCAAACTATTAATCTCTACTATAGTTTTTTATCCGCTTATTACCATTAATTTTTTAAATTTAAACTTTTTTTTAACTATCACTTTGTTGTCATTTAATAAATTCTAATATTTAAATTTTAAATTCTACTCTTATGGAAATACAATTGCATATTTTTTTTAATACTTACTAGTTGTAACCGCCAAACCACGCGTTGCCGTGGTGTATTCTGGTTGCTGCAACAAACACACGCACACGCACACACACACACACACACACACACACACAAACACACACGAAAACACGCGAAAACGCATGCACGCACGCATAACATTTAAAAAGAAACACACATGCACGTACACACACACGCTCACACAAAAACACACGCACACATAAACACATACGAACACCTACAAAACACGCACACACGCATGCACTCCCACACATACACTCACATATACACACACTCCCATACACACACAAGCAGTACTCACTCACACAAATAAATACACGCACATGTACGCACACAAACACAAAACACACACATTTTTAAGTAAATAAACTGTAAAATATAGACAGTTTAAAGGATTCTAATTAACACATAGGTAGATTTTTAAGTACATAAACTGCAAAATTCCGGTTATAAACACGGGTCTCGGCTATAATCGCTTAATCCGTTTATTAATTTCTTTTAAAATAAAGAATGTTCATCTTTTATAAAAAATAATTGTTATTAGTGCGGATGTGTCGAAAAACAGTATGTACGATGTATGTATACAGAATAGATTTAGCACAGTAGTCTCGAATATTAATCGATTAATCCGTTTATTTATTTTTTTATTTAGCGTATAAATAAAGAATTTTCGTCAATCGTACTTTAATAAAAGGGAGGTTTATCTAGCTTTTATAAAATAAAGAAAAAATAATGGGTATTAATGTCGATGTGTCGAAAAACAGTATATCCGGTGTATGTAAACAAAAAAAGATTTAACATGATTAAATAAAACTTACATCGTACGGTATAGTTAATGTATACATGAATACATTCTTGGCCTACAAACTTTGTCTCAATGTGTCGCAGTTGTTTAATATCTTTATATAAAACGATTGCCTCTTGTATAGACTGAAACCATATTGTTTTCTAAGAAGAGTTGGATTCTGGAATGAACGAATAGTAAGCTTATGCCAATGAGATTTAGCGGAATGTGAGAAGGGCTAATTTATTATTTTTGTATTGGGAAATGGAAGGATTATGTTATGACTATGAGTATATGACCCAGTTTATAAGGGTGCAATCCCAGATCTGTCGGAAGTGTAGAAATCCTCCCGGTTGTGACTGGGAGCGGTAAGAGTACTTGGTATTAAGAGGGGAAAATACGAACTACTTGCTCTAAAGATGGTTGTGATTGTGATGATTTTGCTCCTAGGATGAAATATAAGATTTTATTATAACGACTAAATATGACGTAAATGGCGTTCAAAGTTACAAAGATGGTAGATAATAGTGTAGACATAATAAGTTTGTATATGGCATCTGTTGTCGCAAACCTACAGTAATTTGGTACAGAGGGGAATTTCTGCAATCAAAATATTATATATAGGAAAAATATATATTTGATATTAAACTCCTCTATCCACGGGTGCATCCGGTTTTTACTGTTAGAGGTTTTCACCTCCATTTTGCTTCCATTCTTATTACTCTATATCTTATCTTTTATTTTTATATTCTAGTCGATTTTCTATTTTGCATTTGATATTTAATATACTTTTTTATTACTTTCCGAATATTCTTCGTTTCTGTATACTTTCACTATGACTCTACTACTTGATTATTTTATTCTTTAATTATTCATCATAACTGTTAATATTATGTACGTATTTTATTATCGTTTTTATTTTTCTTATATTTTTCGTTATTATTAATGTTATTTTCTTAGTATGGTTATTATCATTATTAATGTCTATACTTACTGTTATCATTATCATTATTTGTTATCATTACTGTTAATTGCAATTGTAATTTTATTTTATCGTGGAAAAATTTATTATTATCAAAAGTAAAGAAATTTAGCTAACAAATTTTACATACTCATTTTTCATGTCTTGCAAAATTATATATATATATACTAACATAGGTACCCAGCGTTGCCTAAGTTGACATACAGTTCCGTTTGGAATACACCTGCTATCATTTTTTCATTATGGGCAACATGGATATTCTCACAACAATTCCAAAAATAAAAGAACGGATAAAAACATGTAAATGTAATCACCCCCAAAAGAAGAAGTACATAATACCCTCTCCACCAGATATTTCGGCAGAATGGATACAAATAGAAGAAACTATTCTCTGGATATTGAGTACTGTAAAGACTCCCCCCCCAAATAAATAATTAAAAATAAATCATGACAACTTTTGTTTCAATAAAAATAGCATCGAATGCCCGTGCAATCGCAGAAAAAAATAGTCGTAGGTAGAACCCCTAAATAAATGAAGATCTACCAAAAATTCATTCCAAAAACAATTAAATTAAATTTTTCGTCATTTTATGTTTCTAATGTAATCCTCCCCCCTCCATTATTAGATCAGGGTTAAGGTTTCGAATGAAGCAGATTTCATTTTTTTCCATCATATTTTCCCTTTTGGCAATGGTTTCAACAATTTTTTTGATTAAAAATTCGATAATATGCGTAAACGCTTACTTTCTTAAGTGGTCTTATGATTTTGACCAGGACTATATATATATATAGCAACGTTGAGCCTGGTTAATACCAGATGAGTGGCCATTTGGGAATTCTATGCGCTGTATGTGCTCGCTTCTTATCTAGGAATTTGTTGTCCGTCATTCTGAGCATACACTTCACTTTTCAGTGGCATTTAACAATGTCCACTCAGGAGAGATGTCGTTGGAGATTGCGCACCTCCTACGACATAAATTTCAAGCGCAGGCACCCATTCGTGGGTATTCAAAAACTGAAAGAGCCTCTTTGTACATATATGTATGCATGTGTATGTGTACGTATATTCAGATGTATATATGTGCACGTATGTATGTGTGGATATATGTCTGGATATATGTAAACGTATGTATATGTCTATGTATGTGTTTGTACATGATTAGATTATGTCTCATAAAGTATTTCCCCCTCCCTTATTAACAATGCCTTTCTGCTCGATCTTTTTCAGAACTAATTTTCTGTCTTTACACCTCCCCTTCCTCCTTTATAAATAGTTCATTTACGCTCACCTCCTCTCTCTCTCTCTCTCTTTATCTCTCTCTGTCTTTTGATGCTGTAATAATCCTTTTCCTCTCCACTTACACTGACAATCTCGATTACACTGAATCTTATTCTTTACCATTTTTGCTTCTTTTCCTTTCTTTCATTTTCTTCTTTTGCCTTCGCTTTCAATGTCTGGAGTTTTAAATGTCACATACCCCCCCCTAAACATAAAAATATTTTATTTTTAAGCTAATTATTCTCTTATCTTTCATTTAAGAACCAGATTCCTTCAGTGAAGGATAAACTTTATTAAGTCGTCTAACGAGGACTTGTGATCTTCACCGACCACGTGTCCGAAACATTAGCATCTCCAGTGTAGCGACCACGTAAATTTGTCAATACTACGAGGGGCGTGCAATAAGTAATGGCCCTGACTCACTTCCCAGAGCAGTAGAGCAACCAAACTTGGCACAGTTATTAGTCTTTCTCTACATAGGAACTACCCAGAGTTATGCATTTCTTCCATCGTTTGATGCAGCTCTGGAGACCGTTTTTGTAGAACACTCCAGCTTGGTCCTCCAACCACGACGTTACTTCAGAAATCAAGACTGCATCATCTGGGAAACGCTTTCCTTTCAAAAACAACTTCATGGCTGGGAGAAGGTGAAACTCAGATGGTGCAAGGTCAGGAGAGTAGGGAGGATGGGGAGGTTTCATAACCACACACCTGTGCTTCTGATATGGCGACATGCGAATTGTTGATCGGAGCGTTGTCCTACAGGAGGAGGGTACCATTGCTGATCTTGCCCCGCCTCTGGATTCTGTTTGAGTTTATAAAATTTATTTTCTTATAATGGTTTGAATTAAAGTCTAAAACGCAAAAGTCAACTATCATGGGCCAATAGTGACTTAATAGAAACATTCTTTTCAAACGTCGCCTGTCTTTTCAAATAACCTTTAACTCTCGTTTTTTTAAAATGGAATATATATTATTAAGTATATTAAACAGTTCATTTGAATAATTTTGAAATAGAAAAGTAGTCTTTTTATATCTATGAAACAGCGGGAAAAAATCAACTTTATATATATATATATATATATATATATATATGATTATTTCGACATTCAAGCAACGTCGCAGCTAACACGAGCCATGAAAGTCCACAAACCGGAAATTTTAGCCTCGAGTTGATCTGTGTTATTTAATAGATTGTCTTGTGTGTGGCGCTGTTACTCATGTGGTAGAGTACTGGCATCGCATGGAAGAGATTCGCGTTTCGAATCCCCATGTTGGATGTGTAGAACTAATGAGCGGAAAGAATGTCTCACATTCTGAAAAGTCATATATATATATATATATATATATATATATAATTAACAGAACTAAAAATTCCAGTTTGTTTCTATTTTATTATTAGAATTTTCGAGTTTTCAGGTTAGTGACCTAATGTTGGACTCCAATGTTAATAAGAACTCACCTTATTTTCAAAGTCATCGCCCGGTACGTGGCGAGGTTACACAATTAAAACTGATGAATTTATTACGAAAACCGCACTCCCCTCCCAACATCTCAGCCTTCCCTCCGAGTTCAATCCACCAACATATGATCGCGCACGACATTTCTTAAAAAGACTTCCGAAATATATTAACAAAAACAATGCCACGCTCACTGTTTCAAATTGTAACCTTCGCCTCCCCACCATCGAAGCCTTACTCATTCGAGCATTTAAATTCACCAGAAACCAAGCGTGATACAAGGGCATACAGGGTATATTAAAATGCTTTGTAAAACGTTATTAATCGACTTTCATATCAAACGGCAAAACACAGAAAGAAACAAAAGGAAGACATAATAAAACAAAGATAGCAAGGGAGGGGAGGGGAAGACAAATAGAAAAATAAAGAAAAGAATGAAACACAGAGGAAGAAACCGAAACAAAGGAATAGACTGAAAGACACAGAAAGAAGAAAATACTCTGAAAGGAACAGAAAGAATTAAAGAGAGAGAGAGAGAGAGAGAGAGAGAGAGAGAAAGCGAGAGAGTGAGAAAGGTATATATATATATATATATATATATATATATATATATATATATATATATATATAGGGCGAATGAACTCTTTTTCTGGGTCAACGGCCAACTAGCACCGTGTATATTTGTGCGTGTGTATATGTGTATTGGGGTGGAGAGGGCTCCCGTAAGCCGTGGTGAAGGTAACCTTTCTAGGAGAAGCAAATCTCTGATTTAAAAAACCATAAAGCGGGAGACCAATACCCGAATTAAGCTGGTCTGCAGTTTAATTTGTTGCTGGCTATCTTGCTCTTGCTTGTTGCTGGATCTCAACATTTTGAACCGAGAGAGAGAGACTTAGCTGTCGTACAAAGCTAAGACGCTGTAACATCATCTTTGTATAGATACTCCCTCAGGCATTTGGGCTCATGGATTTTAAATGTCTGAGGGAGTGGCACTCGTCTGACAAGACGTTGCAATCATATATATATATATATATATATATATATATATATATATAGAGAGAGAGAGAGAGAGAGAGAGAGAGAGAGAGAAACAAAAAACAGAATACAGAACGAAAAATGAAAGGAATAGAAAGAAGCAGAAAGAAGCAAGATAAAAAAAAAGAAACATACATAAAAAGTAATAATCCGACGGAAAGAAATAGGCGAACATTGAGAAAGCGAAATAAAAAAAGAAATAAACAACAAATAAGAAGAAGAAGAAGAAGAAGAAGAAGAAGAAAGGGGAAAGGTGAAAGAACGCAATAGAAAATAAATAAATAAAAGAAGCAACGTTAAACAGGCAAGAAGTGAAGGAAAAAACGCAACAGCAAACCATTTCTTGCCGTTAAGATATTTTCCCCAGAGAGTTCCAACATTCCGCTTTTCCCTGAAGATATCCCTAGCGTCGATGACTAATATGTTAAACTCAGGACAAGCCTAACGTCTTTATTTTCTAGCATTTTTCTCATCACCACCCTTCCTCAGTTTTACCAATCCATTCTTTCACTATCATTTTCTCTATTTCCATCATTCTTTGTTCAACATTCACTGCGTATTTAACACTTTCTTCATTGCTCAACGGTTCATGCAACAACAAGGTGCGTATCAAGTCAAACATTTGTTGTGTAGACTTGAAATCACAAAGAGCAACATTAGAAAGTTAATTATAGATATTGATTAGGCGAAGAGAAAAATGGGCTAGCGGAGAGATGGGTGTAAAGAAGAAGGTGTGGCTGCTGCATCCAGGATTGTTGGGTAAGTATGTGTCCATCTTTAGAACCGACATCTGCTTTATTATTTGAGTGAGTTTTGACCGTTGACTTACGATTGGTAGGAGGTTCATATGGTGTTTTTTTTTGTCGACTGCTGAATAAGTGGCACCACCTTTGGTAACCGCATGTTTACATTTTATCCTTTTAGGTTGACTTCCGGTGTAATTGGTGCCCCAAGAACTGGTTGTGGTTGTAGAAGGAGGGCCAACAGAAGCCGTCATTGGATGTGTGGAGGAAGCGGCTCCAGCAGCAGTTGAAGAACTACCAGCATTTCTGTTGGTGCCTTGTCCAATGGAATGGATTTTTTTTTGCCCATAAATCACTTTTTCTATAGCTACCAACGTAATAGACGCACTGTGACTAGAGCTGCTTTCAGGACTGCCAGCAACCACTGTAAAAGAGTAATAAAAAATGCAAGAGAGCTATAGGCTCAGTCCGTTAAATCCAAAGTAGCTAAGCAGCGGCTTGGTTCCCATCAGTTCTGGCAAATAGCAAAGAGGATCCTGAACAGAAGCGTGCGTTCTATCCCAACCATCATCAATGGACCTGAGGTCATTTCGTCAGCATCAGGCAACGCCAGTCGTGAACATTGCATAAACGCTAGTTGACTGCATCTTAGTTTATTCTTCCCAGACAGTGCCCATCCTTCAGTATTCTTAAGAATGCTTGATAATTATAATTTAATAATAATTATATTTTATATATGCAGATAGTAGTGCATCATGCTTACGCAATCATCAGTGTAGGATAAAAATTTCTGCCAGTCGGGAGATTCGAATCCTATAGTTGGATGAAACGCAGAATATTCAGTGTAGCTTAATCGCCATATATATTTTATAAATTACTAACTAGCTCTACCTACGTATTGAGCAGTTTTGAAGTAAATACTTAAAGTTTACGCATAAATCTATACCTTCGTATATTAAATTTATGTGAATAAATGAAGTAGTTATACCTATATATAGCAATCATGTTCGAAAAAGTTCACGTGAATCATTTTAGCCGTTTGTGGAAGAAATATTCTTTTAATCTGATCCTGCGTAGGTAAGGTTACATGTCGAACATATGTTGACTGGGTTAAGGTGCTGTGTGGGGCAGAAGAGAGTCCTTTTTCCATTTGTGGGTAAGGTGAATATTTTTGTTTAATGTGGTTTCGTAAGTTGGGTATGTTTTTGAGGATTGGGTCTTTGTTTATAAGATTGTTTAGTTTTTGGTTTTTATTACATAAAAGTGCACGTAATTTCTTTTGATATGTGTGGTTCATGAATTGAGAAATGTGTTGCATTGTTTTACTTGGAATGGATTGACGGAGAAAATTATATATTTTTTCTTGAGTTTGAAAAAGAGAGCATTGTCTTGTGTATGCATTATCGATTGCCAGATTACGTAGCTGTACAGAAGCTCTGTGGAAGATGTCTTGCGCTTTCTGTTTGTTTAAGTTGTTGTTTCCGAAGATGTTCTTAATAGTAAGACCTTTGAGAATAATATCCGGATGTTTACATTAGCTTAAAAAATAATATCAGATCTTACTTGTGCTTGTTTGATATACGTATTTTCCAGTTCTCTTCTAGCGTGGAGTTGTGGGCCGTCCAAAGAAGGTCCGAAATCCATAATGTTAAAAGTTCACGTATGCTTCTAGGATAGTGATTTAAAGGTTATGAGGGTTTTTGCTGCCTCTTAAATTGGTTGCAAGGATAAATGAATAATCGATTGAAATATTTAAAAATAAAGATACGAAAATAGGTAGATATAAAACACTCCATAGCAAACGGAAAACGGGGAAAAACTCTGAAGGAAGAAATGTAGGTAAATTTTTATCACATGGTTTTCCTTAAAAGGAAAATGGATTCTATGTTGTTCATTAAAGAGTGTTTTTCTCAACGTCCGAAGAGAGGCCGTTCTTGTTAATATTTTCAAACAATATAAAGTTTTAAATTGTCCAAATTAAGTCACCTTATTCTGACTTAAAATTTATTGATGTATGCACGATTACCGAATTCTCAATTAGATGAACATAATAAAATTCGTAATAGTGTAAATAACACACACACACACACACATATGTATATATATATATATATATATATATATATATATATATATATATATACATATATATACATATATACGTATATATACATAATACATATAATATATATATATATATATATATATATATATATTAAGAAAGATGATTGATAATTTGTAATACAAAATTAAAAATTAAAAATCTGTTTCATAAGGAAGAACACATAAAATCAATAAATTGTACGATCGTTTCAGAAACGATGTTTTTATTGTGATAGACATTGAGTCTTGGACAATAATTTTATGATATAGTTTTTTGAAACAAAGTCTCCTCATCAGAAAAAATATTGGGTAGGTTTTTTTTTTAAAGACACTTAAAAAATGTTAGGTTTTATTATTACAAGTGTTTTAGTTTGCGCGTAGGTTCGAATCTTGGCATGTTCAGCTACGCTGATGTGCCGAAGTAATTAGGAAAACACTTCATCATGGATAACTATATATACTAGCTGGCAGCCCGGCGTTGCTTTGGCGTACAATACGCTTAAGCATGATATTTTAATTCATGCAGATTGCGTATGTATTATTATAAAACAAATCCTCTATTGGTTATTATATATTAGCCTTAATGCCCGGCGTTGCCCGGGTGTTTGGAGGTGTGTCCTCAGCAAAAAAAAAAAAAAAGTGGTAGTAGTCAGGTAGGCTCGAACCCGTGACGCAAAATCGGAAAAGAAAGTGAAAGAAAATCTGATGTCTTACCGCTACTCCATGACGGAACCGGAAGTTCGGAACGTTAAAATTAGACAAAGTCAATCCAAACGATACGATAACTTGCGAAAATGGCTCGTAAAAATCATCCTCTCATTGTAGTAAACTGCCCAGTTGATGATGAGGCAATTAATGTTTTGGGCCAATTTTTCGATATTTGTCATCCGAGAAATCGAGCTGACAAAATGATATCGATCTCGTGAGAATCCCTCGCCCCTGTCAAAGTTTTACGGAGACATACATACATACATACATACATACATACATACATACATACATAGATTTAAACATAGGGATGATATTTATATTATAGACTAGCCAGTGTAGTAAGTAGGCAGGTTCGAGTCCGTGATGTGAAGGCGGAAAAGAAAGTGGAGGCGTTGGTTGAGCAAAAACAAAGAAAGAAAAATTTCGAGCGCAAAAAACAAAAAAACAAAAAAAACAAACAAAAGTGTTAGTGGGCAGGCAAGCTCGAACCCATACCGCGACGGAGGAAAAGAAAATGAAAAACATTATACGTTAGCTGTTGCGGCCATCGCCAAACCGTAAGTGCCGTATGTTTAAATTAAGGCTAGACAATCGAAAAGAGGCGATGATTTTCGAAAATAATATCGGCGTTGGTGCTTAGGTTCACCCTTTTTCTTCAATTTTCTAAAGAGAGCTCAATTTTCTTTTCTTGGGTGGGCTTTTATAATAATAATAGTTTTTAAATAAATATTAACAAATTATTTTTATTCCTACTTATTTTATTCATGTTTAAGCAGTCAACAGTGTATGAAGTGATGATTACTACCCGTCGAACCCAGACACAAAGTTCTCCTCGAATGTAAGAAAGAAAGAAAGAAAGAAAGAGATCAAGAACGATAGAGTCAATATTCCGATGAATATTTTCCTTTTTTTTTTATCCACATACACATGTTTAAACTTTTTTTCAGGAAACATTAGGATTTGGAATATGGCTGTTTTGCAATTATATATATATATATATATATATATATATATATATGATTTTTTACTATAATAATTAAATAGCTACTGACACTAGTGTTTCATCAATGCAAGGTGTAATGATTACCGCCGATCAGGAGATTCGAACCCGGCAATGAAGCCATTTCTTACTCCATTAGCAAGGACCAAAGAAAATTAAAACAATAAATAGTATGTTATACATACAAATACTAATGTTTTATGCTTACGCAATCATCAGTGTAGGATGATAATTACTGTTGATCGGGAGATTCGAACCCAGCCACGAAGCCACCTTTGACTACATATCCCAAGCCTTTACTTCCGAGCCACCAAACAACTGTCACAAGAATTAATAAAATTAATAACTAATAAACGTTCGATTCAGACGCAGAGAGTAGACAATCCAGAGTGTTTGAACGACGAAAGTCGTGAACATTGCATAAACGCTAGTTGACTGCGTCTTAGTTTATTCTTCCCAGACAGTGCCCATCCTTCAGTATTCTTAAAAATGCTTGATAATTATAATTTAATAATAATTATATTTTATATATGCAGATAGTAGTGCATCATGCTTACGCAATCATCAGTGTAGGATAAAAATTTCTGCCAGTCGGGAGATTCGAATCCAGCCACCTTGGATTACATTTGCTAAGCCTTTACCTCCGGGTCATCAAACAAGAATAAAGTGAATTAATAAATAATAAACCCTCAATTCGAGCGCAGACTTTAGACAATCCAGAGTGTTTCAACTACTGAAATCAAGAGAGATAAACAGATAGAAAATGGAAGAGAATAAGATAGATAGATAGATAGACTAAAACAACGAGAGAAATAAAGAACGAGTAGGTAGAGTGTTAGAGCAATGGAGGGTTTTTGCTCGGTTTGTTTTATCAATCATCTATATGTTATTTAATGCTGAATAAAAAAAGTAACATTTTATAAAATCATGAATTCCCTCTGGGGATATAAAAACATTGACGAATACTCACTTTACTCTTTTTTAAACGCTTTTTAACTGCGTTTAATAGATCTAATTAATATATTGATTTCAATGAGTAATCTATGAAATTTTCACTTTCATGGGGATTTAATACTGCTCTTAATTTAGCTCTTGTATTTCGTCAATTATTTATTTTCTTTTGTACCTTGGATGGTCTCTCGGTGAGATGTTTATCGAAAGAGATATAAAAGATTTGATTCCGTCTATTTAGTTCCTATGTACAAACACATGCACACACATGCATATGTATACAGACGCACACACACATACACACACACACACTCTCTCTCTCTCTCTCTCTCTCTATATATATATATATATATATATATATATATATATATATATATACATGTTTTAATATATATTTGCTTTGCTATTTAAACACCGATCAAGTAAAAAACAAGTGAACATGCATGGTCCCTCGTGTGCACAGTGCACAAGGCCTTAACATCACTTGCGCCCCCACCATTTAGCCCCAAAAGTTCCCAAGGTCTTAACATATTTAACTTTGAGTTCAGCACGATGCAGAACTACTAAATAGACATACAAAAAAAATTTAGGGCAAGCGTGGTAAAATAGTCCCAAAAATGGAGTGTTTGTATTAGCCCTAAAAGAGCCCCTGGGGCACACCCAAGAGTTATCGCGAAGTATAGACAAACAAAATTATATAGAAATTAGTTAGTTACAACTTTTTAGAAAGTTTTATAAAAATCCAAGACATCAATTTTTTTTTAATGAGCACAAAAGTCTCAATTTATACCATTTTAACCCGAAAGGCACCCCTATAAATAGTGGGGGCAAGCCAATCGGAGTTTTCCCGGTTTATTTACTCATATCATGTTTAATGTTTGTGCAAAATTAAAAAAAAAAATGCAAGGCGTAGTTATTGAGAAAAGTGCGGACACACGAACAGACGACGGACGAATTGGCGAACGGAAAGGGTGAATTTACAGGCCCACCCTCTTTTTGTCAGGGGACCGAAATCTTGCATGTTTAATCTAATTTCATCTGCCGACTGTCATCACGACGGTTCTAGGTTCGATCCTCGACTTGGGAGAGGTGATAGTCTAGCGGCACTGATGAGTTGTGATACAACGAAACAGGACTGTATGTCGATGACTAAAATATATTTTATATATTATATAGCCCCCCTCCTTGGGTAGAGAACTATTGTAAATAATCTTACTCGCTACTTAATTTGGCTGAAAAATGCGAAGCTCGCGGTTTGATTACAAACAAACGTTTGAGCACTTTACGAGTGGCGGACGGATGTTTATTTAAATAGACATTCGGACAGATTAGTTGCGGGCACCGCTTCCGTGGTCGAGGGGTAGAACTGCCGACTGTCATCACGACGGTTCTAGGTTCGATCCTCGACTTGGGAGAGGTGATAGTCTAGCGGCACTGATGAGTTGTGATACAACGAAACAGGTCTGTATGTCGATGACTAAAATATATTTTATATATATATATATATATATATATATATATATATATATAAACAGAACAAAAATGAAACAGTCAAGTATATAGATAGAAAGCGCGCGAATTATAACATCGTGCTTTGAAACAAAGTCCACTCATAGAATAACTTTCTGATTAGACGTTAGAGCCTTCTCCGGCACCTTTCAAATGATTCGTAAACTGCATTAAGCTAAGAATATATGGTAAAGTGACAGTTCTAGTCATTTAGAACTGCTTTAAAGCTTCACCGCTCACTCATTTTTCGACCAAATTTCAAACAATTATTACATTCTCGGCTCTAGTATGAAAAGATTTTCAGTTTCATTCAGTTTAACAAAAGTTATGATGAATTTTCTGCTGTCTAAAATCGTAAAAATATGTAAACCCGTGAGCGACGCTTTTTATGATTGGTCTCCATAGCAACATCGTCGTTTCAGTGACTACTGTCGCGAAAGAAGTAACTCGTGAGACAGACAGAATGAAAGCATGAAAGGGAGATAATTGGGGATATTTTATTGAAAGCAGGCGAGTGCTGTACATTGTTATTACAGATGTGTTTATGGAGGACAAAAAAATAATACTGAAATTAAACAAAGTACAAGTTAATTTATTGAGAACCTGGAAAATTCTTTGATTACAATAGAAAAACGCGAGCATGAAAAGTAAAATGATTAAGCTTAAACGTGGAAAAGTAAAGGACTAGATATTTAAACTGGAAAAGAAAAGGACAAGATATTCTAGTAAAAAAATAATAAATTTATGATTTAAAACATTGCAGCATTAAGAATTTTTTTAATTCAATTTATAACATCGTATAATCATTTCTGGTTAGCTACTGTTTGGTGTGTTAGGGTTTCGTGTTGCCCTATAGCTTGTCAAGAAGGTTTCAAGTGTTTCTGATGTTGTCTCTTCTCCCCTGAGTTTAAAATTGCTCTTTTAAAGGTCTCCACAAGTCGTTCAACTTGACCGTTCGACTGCGGATAAAATGGTGGTGTGCAAATGTGATTGATATCATTTTGTTGGCAGAACGTAGAAAACTTGACTGAGCTAAAAGTAGGCCCGTTGTCAGAGACCAAAATCAGAGGCCAAATCTGCTGCAAATCTTCTGAAGTTTGGAAATTGTTTCCTCAGAAGTTATGTGGTTCATTTGGAATATCTCGGGCCATATGCTGTAAGCATTTACAACAACGAGAAAGGATTGGTAATCTCGTGAGAAGTCACAAGAATTTAAAGTCTAGGACTCGGACAAGGAGAGGCAACTTTCCCCAGAGAAGTAAAGAATTACTTCCCTTGCATTGTATCTTGTATCGTCTTTACATATCTATTTATCTATCTATCTATCTATCTATCTATCTATCTATCTATCTATCTATCTATCTATATATATATATATATATACATATCTATCTATCTATCTATCTATCTATCTATCTATATATATATATATATATATATATATATATATATATATATATAGATATATATACATACAATGTTAAAAGTCCATGTATGCTTCTAGGATAGTGATTTAAAGGTTATGAGGGTTTTTTGAAGCATGAAAAAAGATGTTACTTTTTGTATTTAATATTTTTATTGTTATTTTCTATATTTCAAGCGGACCTCCACTCTTGGTCACAAAAAAGTTTCGAAATAAAAAAGAAAAAGGAAACCGTTGAAAGAACTGGAGATTTGTAGCGTGGACAGCGCTCATTCCTAACAATCATGCTCGAAAAAGTTCACGTGAATCATTTTAGCCGTTTGTGGGAGAAGATTGTGTCTTTAAATATATTTTTTTAATGTTGCAACGTAAAAGCGTTTAATTCTATTTATAAATATTCTATTTAAATCTACTGTTTTCCTCTGATAAAAATGAAGGTCACCCTGGTTTTTAAATTTAAAACAACAATATTATTTACTAAGATAGAAGTTTTCAAGTTTTATTGATCTAAACAAATATTTATTCATCCCACACTTTTATTTCTAAGATTGTGTTTCTAGTGTTGAATTTATAGTGAAAATCTCTGTTAAGCTTAAGATTTGTTTTATAAATTTGATCCATTTATCACATCTATTTTAACCTAGTCTTTTCGAATAGAGTAAAATAGACGTGATAAATGGATCAAATTATATCCTTATATGTTGTACCTATTTTTGTACCTATATTATTTTATATCCTTATATGTTGTACCTATTTTTGTACCTATATTATTTATATCCTTATATGTTGTACCTATTTTTGTACCTATATTTTATATTTTTATATGTTGTACCTATTTTTGTAGCTATATTATTATATCCTTATATGTTGTACCTATTTTTGTACCTATATTATTTAACATCCTTATATGTTGTACCTATTTTTGTACCTATATTATTTTATATCCTTATATGTTTTACCTATTTTTGTACCTATATTATTATATCCTTATATGTTTTACCTATTTTTGTACCTATATTTTAAAATGGAGTGAAATAGACGTGATAAATGGATCAAGTTATATCCTTATATGTTGTACCTATTTTTGTACCTATATTATTTTATATCCTTATATGTTATGCCTATTTTTGTACCTAAACTTTCAAATAGAGTAAAATAGACGTGATAAATGGATCAAATTATATCCTTATATGTTGTACCTATTTTTGTACCTATATTATTTTATATCCTTATATGTTGTACCTATTTTGTACCTATATTATTTGATATCCTTATATGTTGTACCTATTTTTGTACCTATATTATTTTATATCCTTATATGTTGTACCTATTTTTGTACCTATATTATTATATCCTTATATGTTGTACCTATTTTTGTACCTATATTATTTTATATCTTTATATGTTGTACCTATTTTTATACCTATATTATTTTCTATCCTTATATGTTGTACCTATTTTTGTACCTATATTATTTTATATCCTTATATGTTGTACCTATTTTTGTACCTATATTATTTTATATCCTTATATTTTGTACCTATTTTTGTACCTATATTATTTTATATCCTTATATGTTTTACCTATTTTTGTATCTATATTTTAAAAAGGAGTGAAATAGACGTGATAAATGAACCAAGATATATCCTTATATGTTGTACCTATTTTTGTACCTATATTATTTAATATATATTATGTCGTGCCTATTTTTGTACGTATATTATTATATCCTTATATGTTGTACCTATTTTTGTACCTATATTATTTTATATCCTTATATGTTGTACCTATTTTTGTACCTACATTATTAAATATCCTTATATGTTGTACCTGTTTTTGTACCTATATTATTTTATATCCTTATATGTTGTACCAGTTTTTGTACATATATTATTTTATATCCTTATATGTTATACCTATTTTTGTACCTATATTATTATATCCTTATATATTTTACCTATTTTTGTACCTATATTATTTTATATCTTTATATGTTGTACCTATTTTTATACCTGCATTATTTTTTATCCTTATATGTTGTACCTATTTTTGTACCTATATTATTTTATATCCCTATATGTTGTACCTATTTTTGTACCTATATTATTATATCCTTATATGTTGTACCTATTTTTGTACCTATATTATTTTATATCTTTATATGTTGTACCTATTTTTATACCTATATTATTTTCTATCCTTATATGTTGTACCTATTTTTGTACCTATATTATTTTCTATCCTTATATGTTGTACCTATTTTTGTACCTATATTATTTTATATCCTTATATTTTGTACCTATATTATTTTATATCCTTATATGTTTTACCTATTTTTGTATCTATATTTTAAAATGGAGTGAAATAGACGTGATAAATGGACCAAGATATATCCTTATATGTTGTACCTATTTTTGTACCTATATTATTTAATATATATTATGTCGTGCCTATTTTTGTACGTATATTATTATATCCTTATATGTTGTACCTATTTTTGTACCTATATTATTTTATATCCTTATATGTTGTACCTATTTTTGTACCTACATTATTTAATATCCTTATATGTTGTACCTGTTTTTGTACCTATATTATTTTATATCCTTATATGTTGTACCAGTTTTTGTACATATATTATTTTATATCCTTATATGTTATACCTATTTCTGTACCTATCTTATTATATCCTTATATATTTTACCTATTTTTGTACCTATATTATTTTATATCTTTATATGTTGTACCTATTTTTATACCTGCATTATTTTCTATCCTTATATGTTGTACCTATTTTTGTACCTATATTATTTTATATCCTTATATGTTGTACCTATTTTTGTACCTATATTATTATATCCTCATATGTTGTACCTATTTTTGTAACTATATTATTTTATATCTTTATATGTTGTACCTATTTTTATACCTATATTATTTTTTATTCTTATATGTTGTACCTATTTTTGTACCTATATTATTTTATATCCTTATATGTTGTACTTATTTTGATTATAATTTACCCTATCATCCTATTTTTTCATTTTCAGTTCATATCTAAATATCATTAAGGCAGTTTTTTCTATAATGTGTCAATCGCTTTATTGCAGATTAGTAAAATATCAATATTTCACTAAATATAGGTCACAACAAAATGAAAATTATATCATCAAATGACTCCTTAAATGTTAGTTATTTCCAAAAATGTTATTCAAATTCATGCGATATTCACGAAGTTATAACGTTTTCTTCTTTATCGAAGAATTTCCACTGCCCATCGCTTTATTGCAGGCCTTTTAAAATGTTGTTTTAGGGTAAAAAATACAATGTCTTATCTTGCAAGCTTTATTTTTTATTATATTATTTTCTGTCAAAGAATAATAAACAAATTCATATCCTAGGTATGGGCCTCATATAAATTAATTATATACCGACATATCCACCATCTTTTAAATACTTTAAAACAGCCTTTTGTCCCCCGAGGAAGTCAATTCTTTGATTTTAAAAGGAGTTATGGCTCTAGCAACATCAACTATGTTCCTCCACAAGACATCATTTGAATTAAATTGCTCTCTTCCCTCATAAACTCCTCTTTTTAATATTGACCAGAGATATTCAATGGGGTTAAGGTCTGGAGTACACGATGGTCATGTCATGAGAGTTTCCCCAATGAATTCCATATATTCAAAAAAGGATGCAGTCGCCTCCAGCAGAATTGGATGGTACATTGTCATGTATAAAAATCATCTTGCGCTCGGAATGGTCCAACCAACTTATCCCCAATGATTCCTCCACCTCCTTGTTGGTGATGAACTCTCGGGATGAACGGGTCGGAGTTCCGTTCGGGTTTCAAACTTTGGTCCATCTATCCGAACCGTCAAGAGTAGCATGAGCCTAAATAGGACTTGTTGGAAATCCATTTTTATGTAATGCTGTGTCCGAGCCATTCGTTTTTCCTATGTTGTTTGCTCAATGGAGGTATTGGAAGAGGTTTGAGGTTCCTTGCAATCTCATTCAACACATTGTATCGGACATGCTTGGATTTTGGAGCGATTCCAGCTTTTGAAAAAAAAAACGAAAGCACTGGTGCTGTGTGTGTTTCGGTTGACTTCCCTTAGAATTTTCCGAATATCACAATCTAAAAAGTTTCTCCTGGTGCCCTTATTTTTCTGGATTTGCTGTTCTGGTTGTCTAAGAATAAAGCCAAGGGTTTTGGATTCCATTCCAGCTCCGTGGCTAAATTTTTGATGGATAATCCTTTTGTGAGTCCAACAACTATGCTTTGCTTTTCGATAACCTTTATTTGCCTGATTTTTGGCATTGTAAGAGATCTGCAATAAAGCGATGGGCAGTAAAATTTCTTTGATAATAAATAAAATGCCATAACTTCGTGAATATAGCATGAATTTGAATAAAACTTTGGGAAATAACTAAACTTTGATGGTACAATTTTTGTTTTTTTTGTGATGTATATTTAGGGAAATATTGATAGTTGAATAATCTGCAATAAAGCGATTGACACAGTTTATATTTGCATTTTGTATAATTCTGGACATTCTTTTTTTTAATAAGAAGCATTTAGCTTTGGAATGGCATGGCCTAAAGAGTTTCTATCGTTAACTTTCCTCTTAACTTTTCCTTATTGTTCTTCTGCGGATATAATAAAATTATATATAACTTTTATTTCTCATCTTTCATTTTAATTACATAGATATGCATCTATATAAAAAAGAAACAGATAGAGATAGAATTGCATTCTAATATTTTAGTATTCATACATACGTACAACACACACACAGACATATATATATATATATATATATATATATATATATATATATAAGAGCAGAAATTAATTAAATATAGTACAGATAAAAAACGGAGAAATAAAGAAACGATGATAGAGCGGAAATAAAACATGACAGTGTATATATATATATATATATATATATATATATATATATATATATATATGCGCATGTGTGTATATGTCATTGTGTGTATCTATGTGTCTCCGTGTTTTAAAAAATAGGGAGACGAAGCTAAAAACAGAAATTCATCAAAGTAAAATGTAAAAAAAAAAAAAAGTGTAAAATAAAGAGTAAAAAATAATTTATGTACAATTTTCGAATTTGTTCTTTGCCTTTTTTGGGGGGTGGGGTGAGGGGTGGAGGTGACATTCCTGGAATAATTGAATGGCATCTGTTAATATATTTACCTACAGTAAGATTGAAAAAGAGAGAGATGGCAGAGAGGGAGCGGAAGAAACGTATGTACGTGAGTGATTTTTGAAAGTGACATGTCGATGAAACGATGCTGATATCTGCGTTTTTTTTTTCGGGTGTGCTGAGAAAATGCATTTTTCGAAAACATTAAGAACATTGTAAAAATAATAAATTTTTTATGATGGGAATCTCCAAAAGTACGCCATATTTTTTAAAAAGTTCCACATAAAAGTTATATTTCCTTGTATCTGTGATATTTATCTTGAAATTCTAACATTACTTCCGCCCTAGACGCCTATTTTAATCCTACTATTTTAAAGTATAATGTGTTATGGCTATCATAAAGGATTTGCGTAATTGTTTAAAAAAAAAAAACAATTGTAATGGTTACCACCTTTCTCTATCTCTCTCTCTCTTTCTCTATCTTTCCCACTCCCTCTCTCTGTCTCTCTGTCCGTCTGTCTGTCTATCTGTCTGTCTCTGTCTCTGTCTCTGTGTGTGTCTCTCTCTCTCTCTCTCTCTCTCTCTCTCTCTCTCTCTATATATATATATATATATATATATATATATATATATATACATATAGTAAGTTATAAAAAATATATGGCAAATAATTAAGCCTGAGGAATCCTAGCACGGATGAAACGCGGAATATTCTGTGTAGCTTAATCGCCATATATATTTTATAACTTACTACCTAGCTCTACCTACGTATTGAGTACTGTTGAAGTAAATACTTAAAGTTTACGCATAAATTTATACTTTCGTATATTTATTTATGTAACTAACCGAAGTGTGTGTGTGTGTGTGTATATATATATATATATATATATATAGGCACCGCCAAAACTGGGGGGGCAGGTCAGTACTTTTTGACGGACCGTCTTTTTAAAAATCTACCAAAAATCAGGTAATTATCCGATCAATACGAAATTTTCAGCGATTATTAGGAGAAGAATGAACTTTATAACAGTGTACTTATTTTTCATAAACGATATTTATATATATATATTTTTTTGCTTACAAACCCCCCCCTTGTTTTGAAGTGGGAACAAATATGCTTAAAATAATCATCTGAAACTGAACAAAACATATTGTGTTGTTGTAAGGGACAGAATTATAGATTTAAAAAAAAAAAAAAAAATTGTTTGCATACCTTATTTTGACGTCTGAATATCAGAACTTCGATTGTGTTTAATTATCCCGCTTTTGAGTTTTGAAGTGTGAAATTCGGTGAATATGTTAAGTAAAATAATTAATTTAAGTTAAGCAAAACAAAAAAAAATTTTTTTTTATATTTATACGAAAAAAGCCATTTTAAAATTTTTGATAAATAAATTAACAATTTTTTTTTAGCGAGCCGAATAATGCATGATCATTATTAAACAGAGCATGCTTTGAATAATCGATACAAAAAAAAAAATTCGATAAATATTGTGCCCTTTGTGTTAAAAATAGCATCATTTTTTTCGATCTCGTTTGAAAACGTTTGCCGCCTTTCGACTACGGTGGACCAAACGCGCTGAAATAATTTTTTTTTATTCTGCTTTAAATTGCCCCCTCCCCCCATTTTGGGGAGCCTGACCCCCACACACATACACATTAAAAACCAAACTCATACAAATGGTCACCCATCTGGTACTGGCCAGCCTCAGCTTAATAATACATTGAAATTTTCGTCACTGAAAAATAAGTTTTTTTGGCCTGTTTAGTCTTCCATAGTTTTCGTCTCATCGAAAGAAAACGTAAACAGAGTCGATCTGAACTCTTCGGCGACGCGAAATATCTGGTTACATATATGAATAAGTGGAATTATTTGAAATTCAGGTACTTATATTATAATATTTTTGCATATTCTCTTAGAAAATCATCCTAAATCTTAGTTAGACAATAAATGAATAAATAAATTATTTCAAAACCCCTTTTTTTTTAAATATTTAAGTACGTTTTTTGTGCAAGACAAAAAATAACAATTGTTAACTTTTTGGGAAAATTTAACATTTAAAATTGAATTAAAAATAGTAGAAAAAGTTTTACATTATTCTGTTTTCTATATGATAAAATTCAGGGTTTTATCTTTCTGGAAAAAAAAAGTTACTCAGAAATAATGGATTTTAATAAATGTAATTTAGTTTTAAAAAACAACAACAACTTGATTTTGTTGCCATTTTTGGCGGTGCCTAATATATATATATATATATATATATATATATATATATATATATATATATATATATATATATATATATATATAAGTAAGCCGCCCGGTATTGTTCGGTCGTAAACTACGCTTAAATATGATATTTCGATTAATGCAGATTCCATATGTATTATTATATCATATTTAACGCAATATATAGTAGTCATTTAAAAATTAAAAAAATAAATAAATAACTCGTGAGCCACAATCGGTAATCAACAACATTGCGTTTAGCTAATGATTTACATTTTCGTTTACCGTTAATGCATGAGCTATGAAAACATGTTTGCTGCAAGGCTAAAAATTAAACATGAACCAATAGCTATTACGGGTCGCATGCATATTCGTAATGCCGTCGTTCGACCTTCATCTGGAAAATATTATTTCTTTAATTTTTACACGTTTGCATCGATTTCCCCTGCTAAAACCCAAATATAAAGTTTCTCATAGGTTCGAATACCCTATATATTAAGTTTCATGTCTCTAGACCAAAAACTTACAGAGGAGTTTGGTAGGCACATTTTTATAAATTAATATATACGCATACATAAATATATATAGAAATAGGTTTGTGTTTACTATAACCTTTTTACGCAAATATTATGTAAGTATAAATCATGTAGAATAACTGCATTGACATAATTACACGTAATAGTTTACTAAAGATGATCGTCCCAAAATACAACTGAAAAAAAATTAATGAGGAATTAATGACACCACGCTCTATAACAGACGCGACAGGAAAACAAATGAACACAGATCTAAAGAAATGGCAGAAACACTAGAGGATGACCTCCAATCTGTAGTGGAATAGGGACAAAAATGGATGGTCACATTCAATGCTGTCAAGACTAAACTTGTTTCCTTCAATAACTACAAGAAACCTTCTCTACCACCAATAGCAATGGCCAAAGACTCTTTATCTGAAAGCACATCTTTTAAACTCCTCGGCCTAACGTTCACAGGAAACATGAGTTGGAACAATTACATTGAGAGCATTGCCAGGACCGCTGCGAAAAAGGTAGGTTCTCTCTACCGTGCTAGAATGCTACTGACCCCTGAAAGTATCCTGTACCTCTATAAGGCCACCATTCGCCCATGCATGGAGTATTGTTGTCATATTTGAGACGGTGCATCTGCTACTAGTCTCTCACTCCTAGAGAAGATTCAAAAGAGAGTCGCCAACCTAATAGGTCCTGAACAATCATTCAAGCTTCAGCCTCTGTCCCATCGACGCAATGTAGCATCCCTCTGCCTGTTCTACAAGTACTTTAACGGTGTATGTTCCGACGAGCTGCAAGCACTTGTACCGCTTTTACGTAAAAGCCGACAAGCAGTACAATCCCACCCTTTCACAGTAGAGATCCCTAGATGTAAGAGAGCTTTCTACTTCAGTAGTTTCTTCCCCAGAACCGGTAGACTTTGGAACTCTCTGCCAGGTTCCTGCTTCCCCAACTGTACTGACATGCAGAAGTTCAAGTGTAACGTGAACCGACACCTTGCTGCCTCACTCCCCACCTAGTATCCCTGTAGCCTGTGTCCCTAATAGTAGCCCCCTACATCAAAGTGGCAATGTGCCTTGCTTGGGATGAAAATGTATATATAAGAGCAAATAGTTAATAAAACATGTTAAAACACTTTAAAAAAAGTTAAAAACATATTTAATTTGAAAAGGAAATACTAAATAAGCGGATAGTCCTTAATCCGCGGAGTTTCGAAGAAATACTTTCCTTCTCATCAGAGGGTAGGAATTAACAAAATGCGGGAAAGGATTTTGCTTGCAAAAGTATTTGATGAAACTGTAAGTAAGTCAAAGATCTTACTTGATAACAAAAAGTGAAGCAGAGGGAATATGGTGAAGAAAAGGGTGATTTCACATGAATGCATATATATATCTATCTATCTATATATCTATAAAAACAGAGATGTGTGTGCCACAGACGATTTCTGATTGGTTAATCCAATAATCACATCTCCTAAAAAACAATCGTTTCTACGCTCTTACCTTTACCATAAAATATTATGGCTTTATTTATTGTCCATCTTGGAAGGGTTTAATTTTTTAATAACTTGTTATTTACAAATTAAAAAAATACGAAACTATTATGCGAAACTAAACTACACGAAATACGCGCACACACGCACACACACACGTTCACTACCGTCACGTTGTTATGGCAACCAAACCCGCTGACTTCTTTTTCTCATTTCACTCGTGGTCTTAAATTAGATTCGAATAAGTTGCCAAAAAACAAATATATAACAAATAAATGTTATCAAAGGCAAATCTTTCGTGTTTTTATTCAATTTAACATGTTTATTCAGCTCGAAAAGCATACAGTGTTTACCGATGTATTGGAAAATTCAAGATGGCGGCCGATTCTCTCTTTAACACGGTAAGTTTGGAAAAAGGTGTAATAAATAAAAAACCGGTTAAAATACTGTTAAAAACTCGCTCAATATATGTTACCGTGACATAGGTTGACATATATTCGGCGGGTTTTTAATAGTATTTTGTATAGTTTTTTATTTATAACACCTTTTCCCAAACTTACGGTGTTAAAGAGGGTGTGAGACGCCATCTTGAATTTTCCAACACATCGGTAAACACTGTATTCTTTTCGAGCTGAATAAACATGTTAAATTGAATAAAAACACGAAAAATATATCCAGTTTTTATCGGTTTTTTACCTTCTCTGCAGAAGTACAAAAAAACAAAACAAACAAAAAAAAAAACGGAAGGTACTTTTACAGAATGTTAAACTAACCCTAACCGATGTTTTATGTTTAGTTTAGGAAAAGTCAGAAGAAATAAAAGTCATTATTGCATGAAATATACGTATTTAGTTGAAGTATTGTTTATGTCAATTCTTTCGAAGAAATTTAGCAAGATTACCTGTAAACCAGGAAATCGGTAAAATGTCATCATGGATGAATACTTGTCTATTATAATTTCTACCCTTGACAAAAACTTAGCCATAACAAAAGAGATTTATTGTTCAGATTGTTTTTGAGATTGATTTCTAAAAAGATATTTTATAAATAAAATCGACTTTAAAATTAAAGACTTAAATTACAATAATTGAATTTAAACATTCTTATTTCAATATTTGGCACATAACACCTGCAAAAATGATCACAATGTCAGGATTTCATTTTATTTCAGAATCGATGGCAAATACTAATATTTAACATTAGTTTATCATTTAAGCCGATAAAAAGCCCTTTTTTTTTCCGAGTCATAAAAGGATTTGGAGTTTCCTAATCAACCTTTCGGGTGCAGTTGCACGCTCTCAAAATAACTAAAGTGTTGGCTTTAAAAAAATTGGTTCATTAAAACTAAACAGGTTTAGTTTTAATAAAAAAAAAAAATTAAAAAAAAATCGCTTTGGTAATTAGATATGTCGTATGGTTATCCCTAATCGCTGAATAAAACCGCTAACGAGTTGAATGATTACGACATAAAATTAAACTCGGGTTCCTGAAACGGAAACTTCGTTTGTTTTTGTTTTTTTCTTATCAATATATTTACATTGTTATTTTGTTTTCATTTTCAATCATTCGAACAGTTTTCTTTTTCAAGTAATCCAAGTTACAAAATTCCCACTGTTTACTATGCTAAAATCACAATGACTAATGTATACCTATTAACCCTTATCCTTGAGTGGCCTCTGGGCCTTGATAAGTGGTGACACCCATGTAAAAAAAAAAAAAATCACTCGAACAGTTTTCTTTTTATAATGTACAGTTTTAAAAGTTTAAAAACTATATAGTTTTTACTTCAGGAAAATTAATGGGTCAGTTTTTACGATGTGCCCTGTTAAAATACTGTTAAAAACTCGCTCAATATATGTTACCGTGACATAGGTTGACATATATTCGGCGGGTTTTTAATAGTATTTTGTATAGTTTTTTATTTATAACACCTTTTCCCAAACTTACGGTGTTAAAGAGGGTGTGAGACGCCATCTTGAATTTTCCAACACATCGGTAAACACTGTATGTTTTTCGAGCTGAATAAATATATTACATTGAATAAAAACACAAAAAAGATATCCAGTTAGGTAGAAAAGTAACTTATCTTGCCTTTGATAACATTTATTTATATATTTGTTTTTGACTATTTTTTCGAATCTATGTGTACAGTAATCTTGCCAGGATGCGGAGGAAAATGAATGAAGGGGGAGGGGAATAAAATAAAAACATTTTGGAAACAGAGTAAGTTTGAAAGAATTGCTTTGCACAGAAAGAAATTAATGAAAAAATAAAATTAAATTTCTTTTCTTTCTTGATTTTTTTTTTAGTTTTTTATGAAAAAGGAAGTCAAAATTAAGACTATAAAAAACAATTTTTATTAAGAGCGAACCTCAGTCGTCAGGTCTGTAAAAAAAAGACGTGGAATAATAAATGTTTTCTAATACAAATTGTTTTTACTTATGTGTTCATTTGTCTCTTTGAAGTTCGTTTGTTTAATATATCGGTTTGCAATATAATTTTGTCATTCTGTCAGACTCAAATTTTAAATCTATATATCTATAAAAGTTAAAGTGTGTGTGTGTGTGTGTGTGTGTGTGTGTGTGTGTCTGTGTACATTTCCCTACGAAATAACTCTGTCAATTTTTAGTCTACAGACTCGAAATTTGATATACAGGGTACTGAGATTTGGAAAAATCTATGTGATCGGTTTTTAGCCAGAAATTTGGCGATTAAGGGGTCAAAGTTCAACGATTTGAGCTTTGAGAACTCTACCAAACTTCTCCGACAATTTTGGGTCTACACACTTTAAATTTTAGATATAGCTTCCGTGGACATGAATCTAACTTAATAACTTGATTTGAGCCCAAAACAATAAATTTTCAGGGGTCATAATAGGGGTCAAAGTTTAAAAAATTACCCCCTTTTTTTTGCTCAGCATACACCTCCAAACACCCGGGCAACGCCGGGCACCCATGCTAGTATATATATATATATATATGTGTGTGTGTGTGTGTATGTATGTGTGTGTGTTCGTTTATGAGTAAAAAGCACGTGAAA
Source organism: Euprymna scolopes (assembly GCF_053919585.1). Lineage (NCBI taxonomy): Eukaryota > Metazoa > Mollusca > Cephalopoda > Sepiida > Sepiolidae > Euprymna > Euprymna scolopes. The sequence continues at coordinate 79,699,853 of NC_136488.1, read as the reverse complement.
AGTTGCTTAGGATATTTGACGTGGACTTTACTCATTATATTGCGAAATGAAATTAGCCAACGCTCTTGAATAAAACCGCCCGTCTCTAGCAAAAGCTAGTTCCGGGCGTTTGCGAAGGTATCTAATTAAATCATAGACTTATTACATTAATGAACCGTGTTGAGTCTTTGCTTCAGAAATAACAAGTTCTGTGAAGATGCCGACTTTACCACGCTGCGCTATAAAACAGACAATGCCGGACACGCTTTAGATCTCGCCAATACATACATACATTTAGCTATGGAAATACTTCTTTAATCCTAACAGGGCAGACCAAGGTAGAGTGTGACCGAGCAACAAACTTAGCGTGGATGTGTCTAAAGCAGTTTTCGCTCTTTACTTCAAGTACATTCTAATTAGTGCGGCCATATTAATTTATTAATAATTACTATCGGGACCTGTGGAAATTCCACAGCAGACTCTTTCATATGTAATATATTGATGTTGGCATTCTGTGGATGTTCAGCGTAAATGGAGACGCTCTGATATTGTTGTAGCTCTTTTGTTAAAACTGCAAAATTATTTATCTCAGCTAACAGAGACGCCCGATGTAGCCCGGTCGTAAAATACGCTTAAATATGATATTTTAATCTTTTTTTTTTTACAAGGTGATCACCACTTATCAAGGCCCGGAAGCCACTCAGTGATAAGGATTATTGCATGTACAGTACGTTAGTATGGGGATTTAATAAAAGTGTCCACTTAAGGGGGCGGTTCATCAGGAATTTGTTTACGTTGGACTTGAAGACATCCAGGTTGTATTCAGGTGGGAAGCAGGCAGACGGAACAGAGTTCCACGGGCGTGCAGTTCTAAGAAAAAAGTTTTGTCCATGGAATCTACGTTTTGATTTAGGCACAGATAAAGAGTAGGGAAAATTTTTAACAGTGGTTTCAGCTAGACCGGTGTTTTTCGTAAAAGATTGGCGAGGGGGGACTAGAGATTGGAGCTCAGACCAGCATCTGCTATAGAAATAACGATAAAACAAATATAGGCTCGCAACGTCTCTTCTGTGGGAGAGAGGTTGCAGGGAAGAGAAAAGGGCATCCGCCACTAAGCCACGAAGTCTATATTGTACACTGTCAAGGCAGGATAGGCTTTTTTTAGCAGCTCCTGCCCAGATATGGCAACAGTATTCCATCGTTGGGCGTACTTGGCTTTTATATAGATAGAGAATTGCATCAGTAATGAGATATCTTCTGGACCAATAGAAGGATCCCACCATCTTTCCAGCGACCTTGGCAACAGACTTGATGTACGTGTTCCATTTCAGATCAGGAGTAAAGGTCAAGCCCAGAAGCTTGTCAAAACATGGCGCTTCTCCTGGACGAGAGCCATCCATTACAATTGATGCCAGATGGGGATCAGAGCGTTGATGATGTACAGATAGGAGTTTGGTTTTAGATGCATTAAAAGTAACCAGCCACATCTTCCCCCACTGACCCACGCGCTCGAGATCAGAGGAGAGAGAATCAGAGAGAACTTTGTCATTTACAGCCTTTGATGTGCTGCCGAAGATGGCCGTGTCATCAGCATAGATGTCAACGAATGATTTAAGTATGTGTTAAGGGAGATCATTGATGTAGATCAGGAAAAGAGTTGGGCCAGGATGGACCCCTGAAGGATTCCAGCATTAATACTGTAGGCTTCTGATTTTTGTCCATCGACCACTACTCTTATGAGCCTATCAGAGAGAAATGATTTAATGATAGAGACAACATTTCCAGTTATACCGCAGCTGGAAATCTTGTGAAGTAGGCCTTTATGCCATACCTTGTCGAAGGCCTTTTGTATGTCAAGAGCAATTGCCCTAGAAAAGAAATCCTTTGTCAAGAGATTCACTAATCCCATGAGATATAACCGTTAGCACATTTGCGGTAGATCTTGCAGAGCGGAAACCATATTGCGTGCCACTAAGAAGGTTATTTTTGCTGAGGTGGTTGACTATTTCTCTATTTAATATGGATTCCAGCAACTTACTCATGACACACAGGAGACTTATTGGTCTGTACTGAGAGGGAGATGACTTATCACCTGAATTCTTAAATACAGGACATACTGATGAGGTTTTCCAGGGTGTTGGAAAGCACTTCTTAAGGCAACGCTTAAACAGTTTCGTAAAGGTGGGAGTAAGTTCTGGTTGAAGCCTTTTTAACACTATAATTGGGATGCCGTCAGGGCCAGTTGCTTTACTGGAATCAAGGTTCTAGATTAGCTTGGCGACCTTATGCACATATATTTGTATGTTACCTATCGTGTTCTGTGTTATAGGAGGAAATAAGTGGAGTTGATGGCCTTCGTCGTATAGGGTAGAATTAGCTGCAAAGTTCTTGGCAAATAGTTTGGCCTTGTCTGATGCTGAAGAGATGACCTCACGTTCAATAATAATGGTTGGGATAGAACGCACACTTCTGTTCAGGATCCTATTTGTTATTTGCCAAAACTGGTGGGAACCAAGCCGCTGCTCAGCTACTTTGTGGGCGATGGCAGCAGCACATTCTGAGGAGAACCATCACTGGCTGTTAGGTTTTTGTTGGAATTTTTTTAGATGGTATGAATCGGTCTATGCGTACAATTAGCCATTCGATCAGATCTGATACTATATAGGAGACCTCTTTTTTAAACATGGAATGGAGAGGTAAATCAGATATGAATGTACGGAAGCTATCCCAGTCAGCCATAGAGTATCGGTATACAGTACGGTGGAAGGGTACGTCTGGGGACTTATTACATTTCATTTTTATCTTAACTGATACGACAGTCGGAGGATCCTAGAGGAGAAAGAACGGAACATGTACATAGCTCAGGGGAAGTTGAGAGAAAAAGGTCTAGAAGGCTTGCATACTGACCTGTAGTATCGAGCACACGGATGAGCTCGCGAACAATCTGAGTGAGGTCATAAGCAATGGCAAAATAATGACAGAACCTCCCCTCATCGTCTGTCTTATTTGAGTGCGTCAGCCATTCCACGTTATGGACGCAGATTTCGTATATATTATTATACAGTCAATTTTCTATTGAATCTTATATATTATAAAGTTGTGATTTCAAAAGTAATATATATATATATATATATATATATATATATATATATATACATATATACATATATATATATGACTTGGGTGCATGGGCTTGAATCGAAACTGAAACTAAAACTTATGAAAAAATATATGTTATTTATTTGTTTTTGTTTTTCGATACTTTTTGAATGGATTCAATTAGGTATACGAAAGTGCATATTTACCTAAATGCGAGTTGGGAATAATTTTTCACTTTATCAATTTGGTACCCCCAAATGGGGAGCAGCGTATATATTATTTTTACAATGAGTCGTAGTCGTCGAAACACGCGTCAGTGGATAATAATAATGATAATAATAATAATAATAATAATAATAATAATAATAATAATAATATATATATATATATATATATATATATATATATATATATATATATATATGTAGTGTGTGTGTAGTGTGTGTGTGCGAGAGAGAGAGAGAGAGAGAGAGAGAGAGAGAGAGAGAGAGAGAGAGAGAGAGAGTTCCTTCAGTTATAATCGAAACAAAAACTTATGACGAATTCTTGGTGAAATTATTTATTACAAGAAATGGAAAGTCATAACAGTTAAACGACAGCCACTCAGAAGAAAAAAAGATGTAAGCGTGACACACAAAATAACACACACAATATCGTATTAATATATAGATAATGAGTTCCTCTATAATATACTAAAAGTATTCCCGTCCAAGAACGAGTAAAATTCATTCCCTGAAGAGACCAGTGTTGCACCACGTGTGCTTTTTCCTGTGGAGAGTAAAATCAAGATATAATGATGCTCAACCGATTTTTATCAAATTTCATTAGATGACTTTAATTACAGAAAGTTTCTAAAGGCTGAAGAGATATTGAGAATAAACTGAAATCCAGACAACTTTGTTTAATTCGTATCTAATAAGTATAGATTCAGGTTCATGTTTATCTGAAATATTATTATTTTTTTTACAAATGAGAGATTGTGCTAACATTTTCCCCCTCTTAATATTAAAAGTTTCGAGCACATTTATAAATTGATGTCTTAATACCTATTGTTATTTTTTAATCGGTGTCATCTTGGTTTTCATGGAAAGTTTCTACTCCTTTTTTTTAAAAATCGCCCTTTTCATAAACATTAAATTAAAACGTAATATAGCTCACATATCGACTCCATAGTTTAGTAGTTGCTTTCCACAATCTCTAATTTCTTAGTTTAGAAGATATTCTTTGCATACAAGTATATAAACATGCATAATAACAAAAATCAATGTGTATATTTTATGTATAGTTATCACGTTGGTGATACATACAGAAAATGAATTATTTATTTTGATTTTGACGCAAAAGATCATTAGAACAGTTGAAAGTAAAACATGTACAATTAGACAGTAGAATTCGGTTATTTTGTCTATGTTTGCTTAAAGAATAATGCGTAAACACACAATATTATTATCATTATTATCATTATTATCATTATTATCATCATCATCATCATCATCATCATCATCATCATCATCATCATCATCATCATTATTATTATTATTGTTGTTGTTGCTGTTGTTGTTGTTGTTGTTGTTGTTGTTGTGTCGTAACACAATAGTAAAAGAAGAACATCAAGTCGAGGTTGGTTTAACAGGCCCAAAGGTAGAAATACAGGTATAATTGACTAGCAATCAGTTAGATAGTGGAGTACTGTTGCTCCTTCTCCCCAGTGTAGACATTACTGGCACTATATATATATATATATATATATATATATATATATATATATATATATATAGAGAGAGAGAGAGAGAGAGTGAGAGAGAGAGAGAGAACCGGTGTAATTTCTCTTATGCATAGAAAGGCCAGTATAACAATTATTATTATTATTATTATTATTATTATTATTATTATTATTATTATTATTTATTTATTTATTTATTTATTTATTTTTTACATTCACCCTTAATAAGGCGCATCGACACTTGGATGTAAACGGGCTACTATTTGGGACCATGCTTAGGAAAATTTAACAAGATGTTGGTTTATGTTACATTTAAACCTCAGGTATGAGTAGTTTTCTAACTCGATAGAGGGAACCCAGCTTCTTTGCAGCAGTCTTTCCAATGTCCCCAATGTATTTGTTCTAGTTCATAGTCTTTGCAAATTTGAGGCCGAGATGTTTGTAAGGAAGAATTTTAAGGTAGAGTGTTATTTGTCATGGATATAGATGGTTGGAGAGGCGTCTTGTAGTCGTTAGAGGAGAGCAGCTTAGTCTTTCTAGCATTAAATGTTAACATCCATTTGCGGCCACATTCCACTACGGTCTGGAGATACTTTTCTAATAATTCTGTCATTGTCTATGAATTATGTACCTCCGTTCTACCTGCATGTATGTTATAGAACGTTGTATCATCAGCAAATATATCCATCTCCGACACAATATTATCAAGGAGGTCGTTTATGGATTTCAGGAATAATAATGTTCGAAGGATCGACCCCTGAGGAACTCCCACAATAATGTTGTGCTGCTTGGATGTACGTCCATCAATGACAACATGGATGGTCCTATTGTCTAAGAAAGATCTAATTATATTTGGTATACGTCCAGTTATATCGTAGGTTTTAATTTTCATTAGCAGCCCTTCGTGCCAGACTTTGTCAAAGGGCTTGAATATATCAAGTGCTGCAGCCTTAGCTTCGCCCGCCTTATCTACTCAATGGTATATGCGTTCAGAGATGACTGTTAAAATATCTGCCGTAGAACGACATTGCCTAAATCCATACTGTTTGTCAGAAAGATTTGCTTTTGAGAGGTGGTGAACTAATGATTGATCAATTAAGATCTCAAAGATTTTAGCAAAGAAGAGAAGACTGATAGGGCGATAATTTAGAGGTTCAGTCTATTTACCTGAATAATTTAGAGGGTCAGTCTATTTACCTGAATAATTTAGAGGGTCAGTCTATTTGCTTGAATAATTTAGAGGGTCAGTCTATTTACCTGAATTCTTGTACACCTCTGTGCTTGTAGTGCTCTGATAAACTTGTTGCACTTGTGCCCCCTCAACGTACATGTCCCCGACTAACTCGCTTACCAACAAAATCTCACCCCTTCACTGTTGAGGTCCATAAATACAAGAAAGCTTTCTATTCTAATAGTTTCTTCCTTCGAACAGCTAGACTTTGAACTTCCATTTCCTGCTACCTGCTTCCCTGGTTGTATTGATATGCAGAAATTTAAATGTAATGTAAACCAACATGTTGTTAATCTTTCCTAGGCATGATCCCAAATAGTAGCCCCTTACGTCCAAGTGGCGATTTGCCTCCTTAGGGGTGAACGTGAGTAAAAAGAAGATAACAGAATATATATTGATTAATTATAATTTAATTAATTATAATTATAATAATTGAATTTTTACTTTAAAACGCCAAACCTTATTACTGAAAACTCTTCCCCTCGAATATGTTTCCTTAGAAGATCGCCCATATTTTTGGACTTAAACAAATAAACAAATATTATTAATTGATTAATTTATTTATTACTTCACTTATAAAACAGTAATCTACGAACACGCGTTTCGCGGTACGATCGCTCGTCAGCGTAGCTTGCGTGTTCTAGAATTCGAAGCTCACACCATATTTCCCAGATGTCCAAGGGCGAGGATATTAGAAATAAAATTCAATTATCGTTAAAAAAATGAAATAAAAATAACACGTGAATTCATTAAGGATGTTGTGATTAACGCACTGGACCATAGCACATATGGTCTGAGGTTCGAATCCTAGAATGGTCAAGCTACGCTGAAGAGCTATAGTACTGCGAAACACGTGTCCGTAGATTACTGTTTTATAAGTAAAATGATAAATACATAAATAGTATTTTAAACTTTAATTCCAACCATTATAATATAATTGCATAAAATCAACTACATTCTCTACAGTGCAGTATAGACTACAATCTATTGTTTACTGATTCGATGCGAGAAGGCATGTGAAGCTTTCTCCCGGTACACAGCGATGGTTTCCCGACTATAACGGGCAATCAATCGATGTGATTGAAAAATAGACCGCAAATAATTGAAGTTAACTTATTTTTTTAATCTATACCTCATAGAAAAAGACTAACAACGTATTTACTATGAGAAAAGGGTTATTTCCAACTATGTTTCGAAGTCAATTTTATATTCTGCCGGTGTAGGAGATACTACTCTGATCGGTAGCTCCACAAATGTGGCAGCAGTACTTTATATTAAGATGGATTTGACTCTTAGAAAACGAGGAGGAATATACATTTGAAGAAAAAAAAGACGAATAAAAGAAAGAATACAAAATGAAAATGCCCGAAAACAAAAATTATTAACACGAAAAACCGTAGAGAATATTTTATCCTATTTTAGTCCAGTCCAAATTTGTATTCTATTTTTTAACATTTTCCCAGTTCAATTGTTTTGAAGATTTTATTTTAAGGAGATCAAATGTTACTAAAGATTGTTCATCGTTTAACATTTCAATTTTAGTCACCTTTTTTTAGACCGATGTTATAGAGTTTATAAACGGAATTAGTTTCGTTTCTTTCATTTTGTCTTTTTTTTTCTCTGTCTTGTTTCGCCATTTTCGTTTTCTTGTGATTTTGTTTCGTCTTCTATTCAATACTTTCCTTCTTTCCTCTATAAACCTTGTAAATTTCGTTCCCATTAAATGTATTACGCCTTCCATGTTTGTTTCGTGTTTGTTTTTCGTTCTTTTCTTTTATGTCTTATATATAGATTTTGAATTTTCATTCTCATTTATTTCGCTTCCTTCTTTTGTGCTTTACATTTTTATCATTATGTTCCAATGTTGTGTGTTTACATCTTTCTTACCACATATTTTGTGTGCTTATATTTTGTGTGTTTACATCTTTTCTTACATCTTTTGTGTGCTTATATTTTGTGTGTTTATATCTTTTCTTACATCTTTTGTGTGCTTATATTTTGTGTGTTTACATCTTTTCTTAAACCATCTTTTGTGTGCTTATATTTTGTGTGTTTACATCTTTTCTTAAACCATCTTTTGTGTGCTTATATTTTGTGTGTTTACATCTTTTCTTAAACCATCTTTTGTGTGCTTATATTTTGTGTGTTTACATCTTTTCTTAAACCATCTTTTTATTCTTATATTTTGTGTGTTTTTATCTTTTCTTACATCTTTTGTGTGCTTATATTTTGTGTGTTTATATCTTTTCTTACATCTTTTGTGTGCTTATATTTTGTGTGTTTACATCTTTTCTTAAACCATCTTTTGTGTGCTTATATTTTGTGTGTTTACATCTTTTCTTACATCTTTTGTGTGCTTATATTTTGTGTGCTTATATCTTTTCTTACATCTTTTGTGTGCTTATATTTTGTGTGTTTTTATCTTTTCTTACATCTTTTGTGTGCTTATATTTTGTGTGTTTACATTTTTTCTTACATCTTTTGTGTGCTTATATTTTGCGTGTTTACATTTTTTCTTACATCTTTTGTGTGCTTATATTTAGTGTGTTTATATCTTTTCTTACATCTTTTGTGTGCTTATATTTTGTGTGTTCATATCTTTTCTTACATCTTTTGTGTGCTTATATTTTGTATGTTTACATTTTTTCTTACATCTTTTGTGTGCTTATATTTTGTGTGTTTATATCTTTTCTTACATCTTTTGTGTGCTTTTATATTTTGTGTGTTTACATATTTTCTTACATCTTTTGTGTGCTTATATTTTGTGTGTTTACATATTTTCTTACATGTTTTATGTGCTTATATTTTGTGTGTTTATTTTGCGTTTTCTTACATCTTTTGTGTGCTTTTATTTTGTGTGTTTACATCTTTCTTACAACATCATTTGTGTGCTTATATTTTGTGTGTTTACATATTTCTTACAACATCTTTTGTGTTCTAATATTTTATGTGTTTACATCTTTTCTTACATCTTTTGTGTGCTTATATTTTAGATGTTTACATCTTTTCTTACAACATCGTTTATGTGCTTATATTTTGTTTGTTTATATCTTTTCTTACATCTTTTATGTCCCCTATATTTTGTGTGTTTACACCTTTCTTAAAAATTCTTTTGTGTGCTTATATTTTGTGTGTTTACATCTTTTCTTACATCTTTGTGTGCTTAAATTTTGTCTGTTTATATCTTTTTTTACATCTTTTATGTGCTTATATTTTGTGTTTACATCTTTTCTTAGATCTTTTGTGCGCTCATATTTTGTGTGTTTATATTTTTCTGACATCTTTTGCGTGCTTATATTTTGTGTGTTTACATATTATCTTACAACATCTTTTATGTCCTCTATATTTTGTGTGTTTACATCTTTCTTAAACCATCTTTTGTGTGCTTATATTTTGTGTGTTTACATCTTTCTTGTGTTTATATTTTGTGGTTGTACATATTACTTACAACATCTTTTGTGTGCTTATATTTTGTGTGTTTACATCTTTTCTTACAACAGCTTTCTTAAAACATGTAATTTTTTGCTTTCTCTCTTTCTTCACTTCTGATACAATCCTTTGCTTCTTTCCATTTTATTTTTCGTTTAATTTTATTTGAACAAGTTTATTGGTTTTTTTGTATGTTTTTATTTTCTTCTTATATCACATTTTAATTTCATTACTTCTATCATATTTGGTTTTTTCTTTTCCTTTCTTTTTACACGTTTTTCTTATTATTTCATAACTCATTTTAAATTTATTTGTTTTTGTTTTTCTTTCTTTTTATACGTTTTTCTTATTATTTTATTACCCTTTATTATTTTATTTGTTTTCCTTTCTCTTCTTTTCACACTTTTTCTTATTATTTTATAAACCTTCATAATTTTTTGTTTTTGTTTTTCTCTCTTTTTACACGTTTTTCTTATTATTTTATAACCCTTTATAATTTTGTTTTTTTCGTTTTTCTTTCTTTTTATACGTTTTTCTTCTTATTTTATAATCGTTTACAATCTTATTTGTTTTTGCTTTTCTTTCTTTTTACACGTTTTTCTTATTATTTTATAACCGTTTATAATTTTATTTGTTTTTGGTTTTCCTTCTTTCTACACGTTTTCTTATTATTTTATAACCGTTTATAATTTTATTTGTATTTTTTTTCTTTCTTTTTACACGTTTTTCTTCTTATTGTATATCCTTTTTTAATTTTATTTGTTTTTTTCTGTATTTCGTACACTATTCAATAAATTTCTCATACTTTTGTTGTTTTTTTTTCTTATATCATCCTTTTGATTTTAGTCCTCTTTTTCGCAAAATTTATTTCATCAAAACGTCTCTCTTTCCTTTCCTTTATTCTTTAAGCATACTCTTTTAATTCTATTTATTTATTTTTGTTTTTTGTAATATCATCCTATAACATTTCTCATTTTCTTTTTCATTCGTTAATCATTTATAAAAAACAATTTCCTGATTCGTAGGTTTTCTCGTTTTCCGTTTTTACAATTTTAATTTTCCTTTTTTATCATAATATCACTGTTTTCTGTTTACTCTCTTTCTTTGTTTCCGATTTCTTTCCATTTTTTTTTCGTTTTAACGGCTTTTTAATTTCTCCATATTTCTTTTATCGTCATTCCCATTTTCTCACTTAAAATATCATCCAATTATAGACGACTCGAAAACGATATAAGTAGAAACTATTTTTATTTTCAATATTTATTCATAACGTTTCTAAATTTTAGGTCAAAACATAGAAACAAAAATATAAATAAAATAACAATAGAAATAAATTAATCGAAAGCAGCCAAAGAGCGAATGAAATTGAAATAAAAACTACATCAAAGCAAAAATGCTAAAAATAAAATCGCAATTTAGAAAAAGAAAAATAAGAAAAAGAAAAACTAATGAAGTCTAAATGGAAACTAAAACTAGGCAACAACGTGTCCCAGAATTAAAAGTGAAATTGAAAAATGCATTGATCAGCCATTAAATCAAATTCAAATACTTTAATCATTCTGTAAAAAAAAAATTAACCACAATTACAACTTATTTTATTTTACTTGAGATAAATGGAAAATAAATTCTCTTATTTATTTAATAATGGAGTCAAACGTGTATATTTTTGCTAAGTTTGAGACCCATTATCAGCAGTACTTATCACTTCATATACTGCCGATTGCAAACACATGAAACACTAATCTCTGCACAAAAAAAATAATTATTAAGATTTATAACTGTAAGCCAATTTCAGATAATTATGATTGAGCCCTGTTTGAGGAATTAGCAAAAGGCAAGATCCAACTTACGGTCGAATGCTCTCTGATTTCTTTACTATGTTATTCTCACATTTGGCATTTATAGGTGTTTAATTTCCCTTAATTCTCGTGTTAAGTGCTACTAACCCAAAGGTAACGTCTTAGCGAATGAGGTTAAAGGTTGACTTTGTCTTTAGGTTCAAAACTCCCGAACAGCCATACTTATCATTTCCTGTAATGATAATTGTGAAAGCACCAAGCACTTATGTCTTTTAGGCACAAAACTCGAACAATGAGATAAGTTAAATCAAAGATTAATTATAATTGTGGTTTAAAATATTGTTGAGAGAAAATGATTTTATAGGGAAATCTATGGCTACTTAATACCAAAACAAATGGAATTTAAAATCGCCGAACTTTTACTATTGCCAAGGATATTTGCCACCTCTTCTAGACGTTGGATTCTACAAGTTTGGACATTGCTTTCGATATTTGAATTATGAAACTAATCTTCATCACGATTCCAGGGACAGCATTCGAATAGTGTAACTCGAACTACATATCCTTTTAATGATTAATCCAATTCTCGCGTTGGATCACCTTAAAAAATTGATGTCCTTATCTATGTGTTTTAAAATACCTTTTCAACTCTAATTTTCAATATATGTGCAAAAAGGTAAAATTTATGGTTATTCATAATGATTATTCTGTTAAGTACATTTCCTCTGATGTATGAGCCCTGCATCGAAAATCCATGGATTAACGAAAACGCTTTAAATTTCTTGTATTTCTTGTTTCAAACAAGTTTTTGTCTTCAAATTCTATATTTTTACTTCACAGACTTTATAAGTCATATATATATATATATATATATATATATATATATACTAGCAAAAGTACCCGTCGTTGGCTGAGTTCAAAAACAGCCTACAGAAAATGGACTCTGATTTATGAAAGTATGATAGTTTATGAAAAGGAAGGGTTGTAAAGAGATAGCTTCGATTTCGGGGGTATCAACACCAAAGCAAAATATGATGAAAGTAAAAATAAAATAGATAAACCCCATAATTTATTATACCATACCCGTTCAAACTGAAACACTTATCACAATATTCTGTGGATCTATATTAAAAAACCTTGTTAAACTTTGTGACATATTTGCATTCTATGGAGGTCAGGCGCGAACGAACATCCCATAATTTTATTATACAATATTTCTTCAAACGGAAACATAATTATCAAATTATACTTACGCAGATAGATATGAAAAGTCTTTATTAAAGTTTGTGCCTATTTCCATTCTATGGAGGCCAGGCGCGAACGCAGAGCCCACAATTTTATTATACCATCCCTATGTAAGTTAAAACATACTTATCAAAGTATTATTATGCACATCTATATCAAAAACACTTGTAAACGTTTTTTTTTTCATTTTTCAATTTTTTATTTCCATACGTTGTGGACCAGGCGCGTACGCAGACCCCACAATTTTAATGAATCATAGATGTCAGGCAGGATGTATTTGTGAGTGTGCGTGTGTGTTTGTGATTACGTCTGAATCCGATGATATACTAAGGTTCCAAATGGGAAAGAAACCCTCAGCAGGAAATGAACTTAATTACCTATAGCCTGCGATCATCAGTGCAATCCTTAATTCACTTTTCCTTTTGAACATCCTGCATTTCACCCCTTGAAAAATAATTACACAAACGAGTAATTAAAATTATGAAAATAGATTCGCCATTTTTGATTTAGGTTCGTCGATTCCTTTTAGTTGAAGCTAATCACAGTTGGGAACTCATAATTTACATGGGCACAGTGACCGAGATAGATAGATAGATAGATAGATAGATAGGCGAATATAGGTATATAAGATAGATAGCTATAAGTGTAAATAAAGGGATAGCAAACGAAAGGGAACTTGCGTGAGAAGCACAAGTTGATATAGACAAAATCATATCAGACGTATATGTTGAGAGAAAGATAGCGCGTTAGGTAGAAAGAAGAGGGGAAAGAGCGAGAGCTGTAGAAAACTGCTCATGATGATACACACACACACACATATATATATATATATATATATATATATATATATATGTGTGTGTGTGTGTGTGTGTATTTCTACATATATATGACATGTACTACACATACACATATAAAGTGTAGTATAACAATTCTCCAAGTTTCAAATATCAAGTTTTCTACGTTGGGCATTTATTACTTTTCAAAAAGAGAACAGCCCTGTTCTCTTTCGCCATCTTGAATATACTTTTGTTTTTTCTTTTTAAAAGGGGAGGTATTTTCTCCCGAAATTAATCAAAGTTCCATACCACCAACGGAATTTATATACGCCGGACATACCAACAACTTGATTACAAATTAATTATATAACGAGGTGAGGAATGATAGATGAATAAACAGTTAGACATTTCTCTACTTGAACATACCCGTCTATTTGTTTGTTTGTTTTTCTTTTCTTTACTCTTGCGATTCTGGTTCCTTCCGCATTGCTTTTGGCTTTTAAAACTTCCAAATACGGGACCCTCATAGATATACACTTATATACATATATATATGTATGCATATCCATATCCATATATATATATATATATATATATATATATATATATATATATATATACATATATAATACACACACATGAAGCATTTCTCAAGCGAAAGTTGTCAAGGTGCTTGGAAAAGTAGTAATCGGTAGGTAACAGGTTCGTAGCCAAATTCGTTTAACTCTTACAGGTTAGTTTAGCAATGTGTGATCGGGCATTGTCGTGGAGAAGAATTGGACCTTTTCTGTTGACTAATGCTGGCAGTTTTGTCGAAGTTTATTGGGAGTATATCTCCGCCGTTATTATTTCGCCTGCATTCAAAAATTTGTAATGGTTGAGACCGGTTTCAGATCACCAAACAGTCAGCATGACTCTTGTTTCGGAAACGTCGTGTAGCTTGTCGGCGTCTAACCACTGAGCTGGGCGTCGACGGTTGTCGTAAAAAACGCACTTTTCATCGCAAGTAACAACCCGGTCGAGAAACGTGTCGTTCTTGTTGCATAACAGAAAGGACGATGACACTTCATAATGGCGTTACTTTTGGTTGTCGGTCTATTCATAGGGCACTCATTTATCAAGTTCTTTTGTCATTTTAATCTCTCTCAACTGGTTGAAAATCGCCTTATACGTTACATCTAATTCAGAAGCAAGTTTTCGAACAGTTATGAGAGGGTTGGCTATGACTAATCCTCTTAATTGATCGTTGTTAACATCCGATGGTCGACCATTACGCTAATCATCTTTAAGACTCTCGTCGCCGCCACGAAATTTCTTAAACAACCAATGTGCTGTGTGTTCAGTAGTGGGTCCTGGGCCAAACGCTTCGTTGATATCGTGAGCTGTTTCAGCAGCTTTTCGGCCTAGTTTGAATTAGAATAAGAAAATTGTGTGAATTTGCTTTTTTTACCATTTTTGTATTAAACGTTATGAAAAGAAGACATACTTTTTCTTTAAACGATTGTAATTTAAACGACTATATAGAGCGGAAAACACTCTTTAAAATGGTGTATAAAGTAAAGGTATTATAACGAAAACTTATTTACATAATTTGAAATCCAAATTATAATTCCGCAAGAACTTTCATCTCAATATATATATATATATATATATATATATATATATATATATATATATATATATATATATATATATATATATATATATATATAGAGAGAGAGAGAGAGAGAGAGAGAGCGTTGGGCATGAATACTGTTAAATTTATCCTAACAATTATATTTTATTAATACAGAAAATGATTAGCAAATACTGAAGGAACAATACGGCATAAATATTATTCCAAAAGTTTCCCTTAAGCCTTCTCTACACTAGGAAGTCTTTTGGGGAAACCGTCTATAGAAACACGCACAAAATCTAAGAGTATTTTCTCCCAGAATTTGTTCAATTTTATCTTAAAAGCTTCAATATTTTGACAAGGAGTAGAGCTAGCTTCACTCTCAAGGATTGACCACAAAGAATAATCAAAAGCGTTAAGATAAGGTGATGAGGGAGGCCATTCTTTTTGCTGATCCCGGACGGACAGTTGTCTCTACACCACTGCTGTGTGACATGAACAGTGTGGCTTGTCGCACCATCTTATTGGAAAGTCCAAACTCCATCACCGTACATCGAATTACAGAAGGGGGATCAGTGAATCTTCAAGAATGTACTCAATGTAACGTTTTTTGTTAATCTTCACCCTTTGAGAGAATAAAATAAGACCATCACTGACGCTGGTTTCTGTGTTCTGAAAACATTTTCTGTATCCTCAAGTATTGCTTCACGGCTTCTCGCAAGGAGTTAATAATTTTTGATGATTGTGGAACTGTTAGAGTGAGAATAACTTTTCATCCGCGAAGATGATGTTATTGACCGTGCCCTTTCTGATACGCTGGCTTTTGATGAGTCTCCTTGCAATTGTGGGCGCAGAGAGAAGCTGACATCTGTAAGTCACTTCGTCATGTCTTCGCATGTGATTTTTGTGCTTCCTTTGCTCCATCGGTTTTCTTGGATTTCGCCTGATTTTTCTCCTAACATTTTTTTTATGAGTTTAGAAGTGTGCGGACGGCCAGGTCGTTGTCTATCTTTGATCAACGAAGTTTCCAGGTAATAACAAATCTTCCTTCTTTATAAACATTCTCTTGATGTTGAGGTTTTTCTGGGGAATGCAGGCCCTTCTTATGTTGCCCTATGATGAATCTTCGTTTCAATTTAACAGACATTGTAAAAATTAGTATCGTTCGTTTCTGGAAAATAAGAAATCATGAATGTCATTATCATATAATGACAATAAAATAATAAATTTGTTTTTATATTATCGTAAAAATATCTCCGAATTTTTGTAACAGTTCTTTCTGCCCCACCCTGTGTGTGTGTATATATATATATATATATATATATATATATATATATATATATATATATATATATATATATATATATATATATATATATGAAAATTAAATAAGATATGTGTTACATTCAACACTATAAAGCAAAATAGCTGCAACGCGAGTCTTTTTTTTATAAAATAAACGAGTGCTTATTTTTTTTTTTTAAAGAGAGAGGTATATTCCGGAGATATACACTCCTTTTTCAATCTACATAAGTATATATATATATATATATATATATATATATGTATATATATATATATATATATATATATATATATATATATATATATATATATTCTCTTATTCTTATTAATTTTAAAATTTCACTCAACGCCTTTTATGGATAACCTACCCAGATTTATATATATATATATATATATATATATATATATATATATATATATATATATATCAAGTGGCACAGAATACTCGCCTCGCTTGCAAGAGACTCGGGTTTCCAATCCCCGAGTTCGGATGTGTTATATTGATGAGCCTAAATGAGGGTGGAACTTGATTCTTGTATTTTCGGTTTGTTGGCTGCCATGGCTTTTGTGACTTGCGACGTTCTTTAACTGTGAAAATAATTATATCATGTCTTACATTCTGAAAATTCTATCTCTAATTGCTCGCTAAGTTAGCATGTTGGATAGTATCGTACTAATGCGTGTAAAATCCCCACTTGTGAGACATTGACTTGGGTTCTCATATTTTAGACGATCACACTCTTTGTTCGAAACGAAGTAGGTTCATCCCATAGTCGGATTTTGTCGCGGTTTGCTTGATTTGTGTTAGTTAATAAAATATCTCGTGTGTGGCGGAGTTGCTCAAGTGGCAGAGTACTCGGCTCACATGTAACAGACTTATGTTTCGAATCCCGAGTTCGGATGTGTCAACTGATGACCCCAAATAAGGGCGAAACTTGAGTCTTGGATTCCGGTTTGTTGGCTGTCATGGCTCGTGTGAGTTGCAACGTTGTTTGGCTATGGAAATTATATCATTATATTATATCATCTCTCACATTCTAATATATATATATATATATATATATATATATATATATATATATATATATATACAGCATGCCCACAAAGTCTGGCTACATTATGTAGCCAGACTTTGTGGGCACCCTGTATACACACACACACACACACACACACACACACACATCTATATATATATATATCTATATATATATATATATATATATATATATATATATATATATATACAGGGTGCCCACAAAGTCTGGCTACATAATCTACAGGATGCTTCCACAAAGTTTGGCTACATAATGATTTTTCTAAACTTTATCTGGATGATGAAATTAAATTTATTATCAGGACACTTTATAACAATGGCTATCCTTTAGGCATTGTAGAATCCACAATAAAAAAAATAATTTGCTCATTTTTATAAAATCATAGGAAGTACAGTAGCCTAATGCTCTATTTACCTCTGTCTACATTGGCTAGGTAATATAAATGATAGATTTTCCAAACAAATATAACTGGTTGTTTAACAGGGTTATTTTCCATCGAATTCGCGTGTTGTTTTTTCTATTCGATCTATGCTATCCCCAACCTGAAACGACTTCCTCCTCAACCATAATAATTATACAATAATTATATTGTTTATTTATGTAAATGTATTTGTGGGTGGTTATGGAATGAAACTATCTACGTGTGGATGATTATATATATATATATATATATATATATATATATATATATATATATATATATATATATATTTGGTAAACCTGGTAATTAGTAAAAACCTGAAGAGAGTGCTCAATACTATTGCGGAGCAAATATGTGTTTTATTTTTTATTACCGTTTTATCTCTTTGGTTACATATGTTTCGGATGTTTGACCATGTTTACGATACAACAGCCTCGTCAGATCTTACAGATCTTTTTGTAAGGTCTGACGAGGCTGTTGGATCGTAAACATGGTCCAACATCCGAAACATATGTAACCAAACAGATAAAATGGTAATAAAAAAATAAAACACACACACACACACACATATATATATATTGATTTATTATTTAAATATTTATTTTTTTCAATAATTACAAATATACATCGAAAATAAGAGGCGACGAGAATGTAAAACAAAGGGCAGACAACTTCTCTCTTAGGGAGTGAAAAAAGGAAAAATACTATAGAATTACTTATAAAAGATTAACAATATTATATATATATATATATATATATATATATATATATATATATAAGAAAAGCGCTTTATTCAGCTAAATAAATATTACTGTAAGGTCCATAACTACTCAATAATAAGTGTTACATGGATATATTCCGGCCCAGAAAACAGCAATTCTTCCATCTTTGTCAAAAACATTGTTCATGGAATATGAGGACTGGAGAACGAACTAAGAGAAGCGAGAGTTATAGAGCTGCCGAAAGTAATCGCAATGTTCACTTTCTATTCAGTTAATAACATCGCATTCGAGAAGAGCAACAACGTATTAAAATGCTGTGCTTTTCAAATATTGACCAATAGACTCTTTTTTTTTTAAACTTCGATTTTTAATCGATTTACTTTTTTTTTTACTGATTTTTTAATCGACATTTTATGTACTTACCGCCATCACTCGATGCAATTTATTATGTACTAGCTTTTCAGCCCGGCGTTGCCCGGGTGTTTGGAGGTGTATGTTGTGCAAAAAAAAAAAAAAAAGAAAAAAAAACGAAAAAAAAAGAGGTCATTTTTTAAAAACTTTGACCCCTTTTAACATTTATTGCTTTGGGCTCAAATCAAGTTATTAAGTTAGATTCATGTCCAAGGAACCTATTTCTAAAATTTCAAGTGTTTAGACCTAAAATTGTCGAAGGAGTTTGGTAGAGTTCTCAAAGGTCAAATCGTTGAACTTTGACCCCTTAACAGCCAAATTTCTGTCCGAAAACCAATGACAAAGATTTTCCCAAATCTCAGTACCCTGTATATCAAATTTAGAGTATGTAGACTTAAAATTGACAGAGTTATTGCGTAGGAAAATGTACACAGATACACAGACACACACACAGAGACACTTTCACTTTTATAGATATATAGATTTTACTTTTCTTCTTTCCTATTCTATGCAAACATACAACAATCCTCAATGCATAACAACCTGCACAGCTTGAGTAAGTGTTGTTCCTTTCAGTAGAGAATACGTCAGTAACAAGCAGTCTAAGGGTGGCTTCATTGCTCTCAGACTAGTGTATAATTCTGTTCACTCTTAGGAAGTCCACCCTCCCCGGCTTTGCCTTCTCTTTTAGAAGAATTTAGTTTATTGCTGATTACCTATGGAATGCGGACGGGATTTTCTAGGCAAATTCTGTTGGCTAGAGTGCACTTCAGCTAGTGCACTGGCGTTTCAATACACACATGACCTTTTTGTCGAACCTGCTACAGAGCTGATAGATAAACAGACATCAATTCTTTGGTTAATTTGGCGTAAAATGAAAATTAAGCACACATGACCTACCAAAACAATAACAAAAAGATATTACGTTTACTGATAAAAACAACTGTTCGTTTAATATCAATATTAAAATTTTTTTTTTTATTATTTAAAGAAAAAAATCCAACCTTTTAAGTTATTAACGTTGACAAAAGTTTAGAATGAAAACAAAATGCCTGCTGTTACAATCGTCTTTGTTTAAGTAACCATATTCCATGTGTAATCGTGTATGTTGAATTGGATGCGTCATTTTCTCGAACGTCACAACGTATTTCAAGACAGGCCTTGATAGCAGCAGTTGATACGGCAATTTAACGATGTTACTGTCAACTTCATTGTCTTTCACTTTTACTGCCATGATATGCGTTTCTTTCTGTTTTTTTTTAATAGCGATTTACACACGTCTGCATGTTGTCTTCTGAGTCATGCATCATTCGTGTGCCTTGATGCTCATCCGCTCATTGCGAGCCAGAAACTACAAATCCGAGAAGCCTGTTTACGTTTCCAAAATAAATCTGATCGTAATATGAGGCCTTCTATCCCATCGTTTGATCTCTGAGGACAGCTGGAACATTTGCCCAGCAAGTTGGTTTGGTTGGGATGCATGCTCATTCATCGAAAGGTCGGTATGTAACAACTGTAGATGTGCGTAAAAGGACACCACGTAGTTCCGCCATGATATGTTGATTTAGATTTAGGGTTAGTATCTCAGTGCATTAACCGTCAAAAGAGAATACAAGCAGTTAAAACGAGGTGCCACCGAAAAATACTTGGTATATCTTACAAAGACCACATTACAAATGAGGAAGTAACCAACCGCGTAAAGAAAGCTTGCGGGGCCTGTTTACATCACTTAGCTACTGTAAAACGGCGCAAATTACAGTGGCATGGCCATGTAACAAAATCAACAGGGCTTACTAAAACAATAATGCAATGAACAGTAAAAGGAGGAAGAAGGCATGGATGAGAGGATAGTATGAGGGAATGGACGAGCCTGAGGCTCAGCAGCATCATAACTATAAGACAGGACAGGCGAGAGTGGTAAGAGCTGATGAGCGTTTCTGCAGAGGTGCCCACTTGGAGAAACCATGCTATGGAGATATATAGATAGATAGATAGAACCACATGGTCCAAAAGTAAATCTTCAATCAAATAGGCCCCACACTGTCAACCAACCTCCAATCTCTGTCCCATCGCCGCAATGTTGCTTCATTATGCTGTCTTGCAAGTATATTAATGGAATGCACTCAAACCAACTTGTAGCACTTGAGCAACCACAACGTAAATAACCTCGATTAACCCAACAATCATCAAAATTACGCTTTCACCGTAGAGATTCCCCGATTCAGGAGAGCCTTTTATTTTGAATTTGTTTTCCTTCGAATTGCTAAATTTTGGACTTTCATCACTGTATCTTGCTTCCGCGACTGTATTAAACATGCAGAAATTGTATGTATATAATTGTAATGTTAGCAGAAATCTCGCTGCTCAACTTCGTAATTAGAGTGTTCCTGTAAGCATGGTTCCTAATTGAAAGCCTCCGCTTACGTCTTAGTGGCAATTTGCTTTGTTTCGGTTTAATGTTAGTAAATAACATGTAGATAACTTGTAACACTTTAGTGTATGATCTATAACGTTTCTTAGATCGAGCAACATTTAATGTCTAAGAGTTTCAGCTGTAAAGTTGAATGGATTCGACCGATACATTGAACACGTTTAGTTTTCTTTCATTCTTGATAGCAATCCTTCGGATTTTGCTGAAAGATGTAATTGTGCTTCACGCCTGACAAATACAAAAATTTATGAAGGTCGTTCCAAAAGTAAGGTCTCCTATTTTTTAAACTAAAAAAAAAACTAAAACATTGAAGAGCTACGAAGACGGGGATAGTACTATTTAAGCGAATGCATTTCTGTACTCCAGAATTTATTGTTTTTACATAATCACCACCATTCTTGATGCACTTTTGCCAATGTCTTTTTATGCATGGGTTGTAAATGTCCGGAGTGCACTTTGTCACATAATTCACTTTGAAATCGACGGACCCATCTCCTAACGGTAACTGCATCGATTCCGTAAACGTTAAACATGTGTCGGTGAATGTTGATCGGTTCAATTTTTTCTTCATGGAGGAATTCAATAACACATCTCTGCTTCTTAGAGCCAAACGCCGTCGACAACAGATAAATGAGACTTTTAAGTCATGAATTCATAAGTTCAGTCACTATAACGCTGCAACTTGCACACCCTTGATTCATATGAACTGAATAAAATATAGGAGGCCTTACTTTTAGAATGTCACTCGTATATCATAACCAAGACCGGTCATTACGCTTTCTGCTTAACTTCGTCTCAAACTATTTTAGTTAAAGATCATATCTATTCTAACGCTGTGCTCGTTTGCACACGTGTTAGCATGTAGGGACCCAACACGTTATAAACTTCGTCGCAAAGGAGACAAAGACAATGAAAAAGAAAACAATCTAACTCATTGTTTAAGCTTCTAAGAAAATACCTTTATTTTCCCATTTTCCGGCCATGTCCGACTTCACCTACGTATCTTACATAATCGTGATCTTCGATCCGTACACACGTTCTTCTTTTTATGATCTTTTTCTATTTCCTTGCCGTGACGTTACTTCGCATGTGGCTCGGTCATTCGCGTAAAGCTGTCCTACGCGCGACCGCGCTCTGTTACACTGTCTGTCAAATCGTTCATATGTATCTATCAAAAGATCTGTATGTAATTTTTCATAATCTAATGTGTGACCTGGCACAAAAGCCAGAGGTCATTTAATGATAACGATATTTGCAGTAGGATGATGAACAGTACAATAAAAAGATTGAAAACGAAGAAGGGAATGTGCAGAATCTGTTTACTTAGGATGACAATTCTACATGTATTTATTTACATTGGACTTGAAGACAACAATGTTGTAGTCAACGGAGGAGGACATCGTCGTATCGTTAGAATTTCTGTTTGGATTTAGGTACACAGAAAAAGAAAGGAAAGTTCTTTGTAGTAAGTGTAGATAGACGAGTTTTTGCTATAAATATCTGTCTATATATCTTTCTATCTATTGTTGTGCTTCCTTTTCCCTCTCTCTATATATGTGCGTCGATAACTATTTTTTCAACAAATATTTAAAAAATACAACATATATATATATATATATATATATATATATATATATATATATGCCTACTTCATTTAATCACATGAATCAATATACGAAAATATAATTTTATGCGTAAATTTTCAGTATTTACTTCAACAGTGCTCAATACATAGGAAGAGCTAAGTAGTAAGTTATAAAAATATACATATATGTATATTTATATACATATATATATATATATATATATATGTGTGTGTGTGTGTGTGTGTGTGCGTGCGTGCGTGTGTGAGTAATTGTTGTATGGATTGGTTTCCTAAGTGAAATTAAATGAAACTCGCGTGGTTACTTAAGAGTGCTTGATGGAGGACAGAGCAGCTATATAAAGTGGCAGCGCTGGCGATGGTATAATATTACTTCAGATCAAAGCAAACAGAGAGGTAACCGTCTAGTTTAAAATTAAACCGGTACCCCCCCTTCTGTGATAGCCTAACTAGGTCTAATCCTACTCCCACCCCAACTCCTACATTCTGTATTTACCATACCTCCCTCCAAAAACCTCTACTGTCCGCATTCATAAAATATACACCTCCTCATTTTCTTTCAAAGTATAATCCACATCCTGATATTTTATATTTTTATTCCACCTGAATGGATCAGAAGAGAATACAAATTGCATTGTTATGATGAATGAACTTATGCATCTAAAACCCAAAAGGGTTATCTCTCTGTTGCAGATATTGACGGCGTGAGACTCTAAGACCGCAACTATTGTTGTGAACATTCGACAGAAGTAGAGATGAGTCGTAAGAATTGCTGGCAAAAGTTCATTGAGAATAGTGGTGACTATGTAGAAAACTAAATTCTGATGCACAAAAGGTCGCTCGTTTTAACATCACTCCCGTTTTCGTAGCTCTTTAACTTTTCGTGTTCAAAAATATGAGGCTTTACGTTTGGAACGATCCTTGTATATTTTAATCTCCGAAATAATCTTTCGTGGTAAGCATCTGATGAACCTATTAAAATTATCGTAAACTTTTAAAAGCAAACTAATGCAGTGATTGCGAGAAATTACTTGCTTAACAAACAAAGGAGTTTTCCAACAAAGGACTTTGAGAGTATTAAATTAAATATTATAATATTTTAAGATTAATGGCAATTTTAGAACAAAGAATCTTATACATGTTTCTTAAGGGAGTAGAGTTAACCACAGCTAAATCAGGCTGTTATAACCAACCCCTACTTCTTCAAAATGACGAAGACTTGACAAATTCGAGGGCAATCCGTAGACAAACACCATAAGAAAAATAGCAAAGCGGCGAACAGAAACTTCAAATAGTTAAATATCAAAATTCAAATACAAACGGATTATCAAACCACAAACAAATAAAGAACAGCCAAATCGGGTAATAACCTCAAACAGTTTGGAAGAACCTGCCGAACGAACGAAACTAACCGATCGCCTTGAAGTTTTCTCTGACTGTTTTCTTAGATTTTGTATTAGAAAGTAAACATCGGCGTCTGAGTGATTGTTTCCACAGAAATAATATATCATTTGTTCACCAGAATTGTCTGATATATTCTCAGCTTCCTTTATTCAAGCTCATTTGACTCGTTAGTCTGATAGTACCCATTAATTTGGTGTTTTGATTCCTCGTTATAATGCAGCTGACGAGGATTGTGGAACTCTCTTCCTGCTGATTCTTTTTTCTATTACTTATAGCCATGAGTTCTTTCAACACTAAAGCCAATAGGCATCTTCTATCTTTACCATAATCATCTATCATTATTGTTAGCGTCTTATATCAAAGGGTTTTACACCATGTCTGGAGTGATTTCCATAAAATTGTTCAGTGAACGTCTGCCATCATTAATCAGAAGAGTGTTTCCACTGCTGTCCAAAGAAAGAGTCTCTCAGGTGTGTGTAGGCATCCCTTTGCCTCTGTTCCCGCCGACTGTTTTTCTTGGTCTTTTCAATAGTTGTTTTCTATCTTTATGCTAATAATCGTTCATTCTCTTTAGCCCATCAAAACCTAAAATAAATGGAACAATTTTTCCAATCACTGTCGTGCGCCCCACGCACAAGATATGAACTCTTCCGAACTACATAAAATAACTGAGACTTTTACGACTCTCAGGGTGGTTAGCGTAGTTTTGCCGTACATGTTAGTCGAGATTCTAACCTCGACAATCAGTTCGAAAGAAACTGGGTCATTTTTGCTGATGGAAAATGTTCTGTGAAAGCCGGCTTCCGGGGGGAGTTATCTAAGGCACTTTTATCAGGGAATACCGACGGGGCTACTCACATTTGTTTTTGTATGGCCAGAGTATTCATCGTTTTGGGGCTCTAGCCCATTTTCCCACCTTCCCACCTTGTGTCACATCCTCTCACAACTAATCTCCGTATCAGTGTTTTCCTTAGTGACCTTTCCAGAGCCACAACAACTTGGCGACGAGGGATTCGAATATTCAAAGGGAATATCCACAACAATAACAAACTCTATAAAATCATGGCAAAAATAAAAGAGCCGATAAAATATTTAAAACAATTAACAGAAAAGAAGTACTACTGCGAATACTTAGAATAGGATACAAGAGTCACCACGCATTTCTATCACCCTAAGAAGAAGTACCCCATAATGTGTTCCATTACAAGAACATTTCACGGTAAACCACTTTTTAAATAATCGTTTTAACCTAGAAATCAACAGTGAAAAATATTATAAAAAGTTAAAAGACTTAATGAAATAACCAATCTTAAAACCAAATCAAATATTCGAATAACTGAAAAATATTGGTATCATTTATAAAATTTTACACAATCCGAAATAAACGAATAAATAAAAGAAAAAAAGGATTATATTCATGTATGTATGTAAGTATATCTGTTTTTGTTTTAATTTTCTTATTAATTTGCATTTGCTGGGGATGGGGTATTTTACAATATGCCAGACATTCACCCACTATTTCAGTCACTACAACGGATATTTATTGTTTCTTATGATGGCTTCTATTGCCAATCGAATATGGTTTCGCTCAGCTCTGCTGAATGATTTCTGATGATGATACTTTTGGTAGGTTATCTTTCGGGATGAAACATTTTTTTGGAGAGAGTTGGAAGAATATTTCTTGCCAGGTTTCTGTCCTCTGTTTTTGCTTGCCGTGTTTGATTTAAGCATATTCCATAGTCGTCAGCATTTTTCTTCTCTTCCATCTAGCTTCGTGTCCTCGTTTGGTTTCTTCTTCTCCAATTGAAAAGTAGTCTATTCCCGCCTTCCTTAATACGTCGCTTCTTATGAGGGTGCTCTCACCTTCTGAGATATATCGGCTCATTTGGGAAACAAGAGTCCGTGTGCAGGTAACTAGTGTATCTCTCCTCTCTTCATGGAGATTAGATTTTCTGCTCTTCCCAGTTAATATCGCGTTTGAAGTTTTAATACACATTTCAGACTTTGCATTGTGGTAGCAAAACAATAGAACCTCATTTTCTACAACTGACGATGGCTGAGCTTTTAAACCTCTGATGTTCTGATTTCTGGTTGCTGCAGTTGGTAGTGATAGAAAGCTAGGACATTTATTTTTATCAAGGTATGATGGCTGAAACTCGTTGGCCTCTGCCATGGTTATAGTACAAATTCCAAAGGAGAGAAGGTTTACCTCTTCCCAACTGGTGTACAAACGGCTGAGGAGCACTTTTTATCTGCACGTATTTAAGTTTACTTGGACTCATTTTTTTTTCGAAAAGTTAGTTAGTTCCTAACTGTTCACGGCTTCTTATTTGGTATTAGCAGCTATCATCTATTAATAGAGGAGATGCCCACGTTCGCAACCTGAAGAACATGCAGGATGGCTTGAACATGTTTTTGAACATTTTAAACTCAAAAGTTGAAAAACTATAAAGACGAGAATGGTATCGTTAAGACCAGTGATTATTTGTGCTTTAAAATTTATTTTTCTACATAGTCACACGTTTGTCAGCGATT
This sequence comes from Euprymna scolopes, assembly GCF_053919585.1. NCBI lineage: Eukaryota > Metazoa > Mollusca > Cephalopoda > Sepiida > Sepiolidae > Euprymna > Euprymna scolopes. Next base: position 79,673,070 of record NC_136488.1, on the reverse strand, counting down.
TAAGATTGCTACGCATGGGCGTCCGTAGCCATTCGGAGGAGACATTACTTTTGAAAAATCCTCGTGTATATATATATATATATATATATATATATATATGATTAGTTTTTTTGGAAAAAGAATTCCAGCAGAGTGCTCAATTAAAAGGAAAATCCAAATTTTAAGAGCGTACTTATATTTTGTGTACAGAAAGTTGTTAGTTGAGACAGGTCATTGGTACCGTCGGTTTCAAGCCCGATAATAAGGCCCGTTTAAGGTATCCTTATCGAGCTCTCTTCAGCCAATATTCGTCTATCTTATAACCGGAAGTGTGAAGTATATATACCTCGCGAGTCCACGTTCAAATCTCGTTTTGTTTAATCCCCCCCCCTTTTTTTTTTTTTTTTTTTTTTTTTTTTATCTATCTATATATATATATATATATATATATATATATATATATATATATATATCGGGTAATGTAATACCTAATTTTCAACTTTGAATTATTTAAATTTAAGATCTAATTTCGAAAAAATGTTTTTTTTAATATATGAATCGATTTTAATTTGAACCCCATTTAATTTTAAAATCTCTTTCCTTATGTATAAAAACTTTAAAATCTGTATTGGTATCGGTTAAAAACTTAAAAATTCGTTTAATTATATCGAACATTTAAAAATTTCCAAAAATACGTTTAAAGTTTTAAAAAATATATTTTTAATTATATCGAATCACGTTTAAAAATTTCGAAATACGTTTAAAAATTATTTTTTAAAAACCCAAATCTTTCAAGGTTTGGGGAAGTGAGTATTTATCTATCCTAAGTGATTTCCCTAGTTTATTAACATTATTATATTTTTCTATAGTTTTAAATTCGAAATAGATTATAAATTACATTTATAAAATATTATATATATATATATGACATTAATTAAAAATCTATAATATAATTGCGATTAAAATCCAAGTTTACCGACTAATTATTTATGTATTTACAATTTTTTTTCCTTATATATATATATATATATAAAAACAACATCTAAGTGTTGTTCTTTTCATTGATCCAATTTATTAGGAGACCCTTCCTTCTATGTATGCAACTTTTCAAAGCTTCACTCCTCACATTTAAACATTTTTTTTTTTTTTTTTTTTTTTTTTTTTTTTTTTTTTTTATCTATCTATATATATATATATATATATATATATATATATATATATATATATATATCGGGTAATGTAATACCTAATTTTCAACTTTGAAACAAAGGTATTATGCACATATGAGCTCCTTTAGAGCTAAAACAAGGATGAATACAGCATTAGCTACCCGCGTGTGGGAGCTTAAAGAAAAAAATACACCCTTTTCCATAAAATGGAGAAAAATAGAGCATAGACCAGCCTACGTCCCGGAATTAAGTCAATGCTCACTCTGTAACGCAGAGAAGTACTACATCCTCCGGTCCATTCATGACCCAAAAATAAAATGTTTAAATGTGAGGAGTGAAGCTTTGAAAAGGTGCATACATAGAAGGAAGGGTCTCCTAATAAATTGGATCAATGAAAAGAACAACACTTAGATGTTGTTTTTATATATATATATATATATATAAGGAAAAAAAATTGTAAATACATAAATAATTAGTCGGTAAACTTGGATTTTAATCGCAATTATATTATAGATTTTTAATTAATGTCATATATATATATATAATATTTTATAAATGTAATTTATAATCTATTTCGAATTTAAAACTATAGAAAAATATAATAATGTTAATAAACTAGGGAAATCACTTAGGATAGATAAATACTCACTTCCCCAAACCTTGAAAGATTTGGGTTTTTAAAAAATAATTTTTAAACGTATTTCGAAATTTTTAAACGTGATTCGATATAATTAAAAATATATTTTTTAAAACTTTAAACGTATTTTTGGAAATTTTTAAATGTTCGATATAATTAAACGAATTTTTAAGTTTTTAACCGATACCAATACAGATTTTAAAGTTTTTATACATAAGGAAAGAGATTTTAAAATTAAATGGGGTTCAAATTAAAATCGATTCATATATTAAAAAAAACATTTTTTCGAAATTAGATCTTAAATTTAAATAATTCAAAGTTGAAAATTAGGTATTACATTACCCGATATATATATATATATATATATATATATATATATATATATATATATAGATAGATAAAAAAAAAAAAAAAAAAAAAAAAAAAGGGGGGGGGGATTAAACAAAACGAGATTTGAACGTGGACTCGCGAGGTATATATACTTCACACTTCCGGTTATAAGATAGACGAATATTGGCTGAAGAGAGCTCGATAAGGATACCTTAAACGGGCCTTATTATCGGGCTTGAAACCGACGGTACCAATGACCTGTCTCAACTAACAACTTTCTGTACACAAAATATAAGTACGCTCTTAAAATTTGGATTTTCCTTTTAATTGAGCACTCTGCTGGAATTCTTTTTCCAAAAAAACTAATCATATTCGCCCCCACCAGGAATTTACGGTAAATACCAATAGCCTAGTGGTTGAGCACTATCGGGAAAGAACACCACAAAACAGGAAGTAAAGACCACCTTCTTTAAAAACAACCGGAGATGGAACAATATACCTTAAATTACTCCACTAAAAATATACCAACACCAAGTAACCAGCTGTATACAAGAATCCTACTATCGAAAATTGAAGATGTAATTCAGAGGATGAGATGGAAGGTTATAAACGAAACAAACATCCAAGAGAATGTGAAAAACAATTTTGGATTAAAATCTATAAAATACCCGAGTAAAGTGGAAGAATTAGAAAATTTTGAAAAAGATTTACTAGACATTATCGCTAAGCTTGAATTTAAACATAGATCAAATCAATTTCAAAAAACAATGACAGCTGATATCAAAAAAATAAAAAGAGAAAATGAGACGATTGTTTTCTCAGATAAAACGAAAAATTTATATAAAATGGAAAAGGAACAGAAAAAACAACTTGTACTAAACTCAATTACAGAAAAATACCAGGTAGCAAGAAAAGATACTTATAAATCTATTAACCAAGAGGCTACAGAAGTTGCCACAAAATTAGGTATAGAATACAGAGTAAATAGGTTAGCAAAGAAAAATGTGTTTATAACTTTAAAAGACCACAAGGAAAATTTTAATAATAGGCCAACCTGCAGGTTAATAAACCCGGCTAAAAGCGAAATCGGTCTAGCTAGCAAGTCTATACTTAGAGAAATAGTAAAAGAGATAAAAAGAAAATCAAATCTTAATTTGTGGGCAGACACTAGCGCGGTACTGGACTGGTTTAAAAACATAACTGAACCACACAAATGTAAGTTTACACAACTGGATATCGTCGATTTTTACCCTTCAATCACTAAGGAAATCCTAGAAAAATCGTTGATCTTCGCATCAAAATATAGAAAGATAAGTGAGCTCGATAAGGAAACAATCATGCAAGCTCGACAGACCCTTTTATTTTTTGACGATAAAACGTGGGTCAAAAAATCAAACCCCGAAGACCCCTTTGACGTCGCGATGGGGGCGTATGACAGTGCTGATATCTGCGATCTGGTTGGACTTTTTCTACTGGAGACCATGAAATATAAATTCCCAGATCACTTTTTTGGATTATATAGAGATGATGGACTTTGCCTATCGCGTGACTACAATGGATGTGCACTAGACAGGCTTAGAAAAGACCTAACTGAATTTTTTAAGGAACTAGGCTTTAAAATAATAATACATACAAATTTAGATAGAGTAGATTTTTTAGATGCCACTCTAGATCTCGAGAAGAAAATACACAAACCCTTTCACAAACTAAATGAAAAACTCATGTATATAAATAAGGGTTCATGCCACCCACCCACAGTGTTTAAAAATATGGTAGCGAACATTAGCCAAAGGATTTCACGGCTTTCTTCGAACGCTGAAGTGTTCGAGAAAGCAGCACCATATTATAATGACGCACTGCATCAAAGTGGGTTCAATGAAAACATAAAATTTCAACAAACCCAGAATAAAGAAAATATAAAACGAAAGAGGAAACGGAAAATAATCTGGTTCTTACCTCCGTTTTCATTGAACACTAAAACTAGAGTAGGGCATTGTTTTCTTAGCCTTCTAGACAAACATTTTCCAAGAACACATAGACTACATAAACTTTTTAATAGAAACACGGTGAAAGTTAGTTACTCGACAGCTCCATCAATTAAGTCGATAATATCCAAAGAACCAAAAAAGATAGATAACGCAGGCTGCTCTTGCAGGACCAAAAATAGCTGTCCATTGGAGGGTAATTGTAAAGCTGAATCCCTTGTCTATGAGGCCACAGTAACGGAACAATCCACAAATATACCGGAAATATATATAGGTATGACAAAAGGCCAATTTAAACAAAGGTATTATGCACATATGAGCTCCTTTAGAGCTAAAACAAGGATGAATACAGCATTAGCTACCCGCGTGTGGGAGCTTAAAGAAAAAAATACACCCTTTTCCATAAAATGGAGAAAAATAGAGCATAGACCAGCCTACGTCCCGGAATTAAGTCAATGCTCACTCTGTAACGCAGAGAAGTACTACATCCTCCGGTCCATTCATGACCCAAAAATAAAATGTTTAAATGTGAGGAGTGAAGCTTTGAAAAGTTGCATACATAGAAGGAAGGGTCTCCTAATAAATTGGATCAATGAAAAGAACAACACTTAGATGTTGTTTTTATATATATATATATATATAAGGAAAAAAAATTGTAAATACATAAATAATTAGTCGGTAAACTTGGATTTTAATCGCAATTATATTATAGATTTTTAATTAATGTCATATATATATATATAATATTTTATAAATGTAATTTATAATCTATTTCGAATTTAAAACTATAGAAAAATATAATAATGTTAATAAACTAGGGAAATCACTTAGGATAGATAAATACTCACTTCCCCAAACCTTGAAAGATTTGGGTTTTTAAAAAATAATTTTTAAACGTATTTCGAAATTTTTAAACGTGATTCGATATAATTAAAAATATATTTTTTAAAACTTTAAACGTATTTTTGGAAATTTTTAAATGTTCGATATAATTAAACGAATTTTTAAGTTTTTAACCGATACCAATACAGATTTTAAAGTTTTTATACATAAGGAAAGAGATTTTAAAATTAAATGGGGTTCAAATTAAAATCGATTCATATATTAAAAAAAACATTTTTTCGAAATTAGATCTTAAATTTAAATAATTCAAAGTTGAAAATTAGGTATTACATTACCCGATATATATATATATATATATATATATATATATATATATATATATATATATATATATATAGATAGATAAAAAAAAAAAAAAAAAAAAAAGGGGGGGGATTAAACAAAACGAGATTTGAACGTGGACTCGCGAGGTATATATACTTCACACTTCCGGTTATAAGATAGACGAATATTGGCTGAAGAGAGCTCGATAAGGATACCTTAAACGGGCCTTATTATCGGGCTTGAAACCGACGGTACCAATGACCTGTCTCAACTAACAACTTTCTGTACACAAAATATATATATATATATATATATATATATATATATTTGCTTACTGTATTTTGGGGAAAGAGTTCGGACAAAGTGCTCGATTACAAAGAAAAACTTTTTCGATATAAGAGCTAAATGTTTATTTATTAGTTTTACAGAAGTTCAGAAAAACATTGGTACCGTCGGTTTCAAGCCCAAACACAATGGGAAACCGTTAATGGTAACACATAAATAATGTTCGGCTCTCGTCAGTCATCTTGTTTTCTGCCCCGGGGCATATTTTTTCAGGTCCGCATATGTTTGTTTATATAATGATGTCTGTTTTTATTTATTTGACTATAGCTAGTTCCTGTATAATTTAATCTAATCCAGTATGAATTTTCTTCTTTTTTCTTTTTTCTTTTTTTTATTTAATGCGTTTTAGTAATTATGTGTTGTTTGTTTTGTTTCCGGTCTGCCTTTCATTGATTTTAGTTGGGTAAGGGGGATAATTAATTTATCTTATTTAACCTCTCTACCTTTTTCCGGTTGAGGGGAGACAACCAGTGTGTTAGTGGTCTAAGGGGGGTAACTAATCTATATTATTTATGCTTTTAACTTTTTATATTAAATATTATAATACATGAGGGTGGGTGTGTCATTTAATTCTAAATTCTTTTATATATCTGTGTACTGTGTTATAGGCAGTCTTAGTCTTCTTCGTATTTACTAATATTTGTGCTTAATGTATTTTGACAAGAGTCTAAATGTCCGTTACCCTTTGCTGGTTTATGCGTTAAGTTGGCTGCATCTAGAATATTCTTGGAGAACTCTTTTAGGTGGGGTCCTCGTTTATTGGTCTGTCTTCCTAGTTTATTAGTAGCGCTTGTCTCCTATGCAGACATCCTTTAAGTGTCTCACTGCGTACGTTCAAACAGGTCTTTTGAGGGTCATTAATAGCCTTTATGATGTGGTATTTCTCCGCGTCACAAAGTGGGCATCGTTTTGAGGATGGTGAGTATGCTGGTTTACTTTACATCATCCTCCATTTTATGCTGAATTGTGTTCCTTTGTCTTTAAGCTGCCATACTCGGGCGGCTAAAGCTGTCTTTATCCTCATCTTTGCCCTGAGGGAACTGTTGTGCATGTAGAATCTCTGCTTGAACGTCCCTTTCGTCATCCCTATGTATGTCTAAACCAGAGACATACAACCACGTAGTCAACCATATAGGAGCCTATTCGTGACGAGACACAAACACAGACATTCAGCTTCATATTATATATATATATATATATATATAAGACGTGTCTGTGTATCTGTCTGTCTGTGTATCTGTTTGTGTATCTGTCTGTGTGTATGTGTGTGTACATTTCCCTACGCAATAACTTTCTCAATTTTAAGTCTACAGACTCGAAATTTGATATACAGGTTACTGAGATTTGGGAAAATCGATGTGATCGGTTTTCGGACATAAATTTGGCGATTAAGGGGTAAAAGTTCAACGATTTGACATTTGCGAACTCTACCTAACTCCTTCGACAATTTTGGGTCTAAAGAGTTGAAATTTTAGATATAGATTCCTTGGACATGAATCTAACTTAATAACTTGATTGGAGTCCAAAACAATAAATTTTAAGGGGTCATAATAGAGGTCAAATTTAAAAAAAATTGGCCGCTTTTTTTTGCTCAACATAAACCTCCAAATACCCGAGCAACGCCGGGCACCCATGCTAGTATATATATATATATATATATATATATATATATAGGTAGATAGATATATCGATTTATAAATTTAGAGAGAATTATAAAAATAAATATAAATATTATCTTTCATCTTGGAACTTACTAAGATAATAAAAAAGCTCAATATACTAGATAGAGCAATTAAAAATAGATGAAGTAAATAAAATTAAATAAATTATATTTTTTTATTCAAATTAAACAGAGGATTTTAAAAGAAAAATGCATTTTCGAAGATGATAAATAGTGAAGTAAAATACTCATTATTGGCTAGCATTAATTAAAAAAAAAAATATAAAGAAATATTAGATTTTGTTTTACAAAAACTAAACGATATTTGTAAGAAAAGAACAAGTCAAAAGAAATCCAACAACTAATTAGTCATTCAGTTCATGGATTAAGGATTTTTCATCAGAAAATTTTCTGAAGGTTTCATTTTATTGCATTTAAATACATTTATTGTATTTTAATAAAACAAATAAAAAATAAATAAACAAACTGAATATAAAAACAAAACTAAGAAAAAAATTCAACAACAGAAAATAGTAAATGGCCAAAGATGGCCGTTCGCCATCGTTTCTTTGTCGACTCTCTCCTCCGGCGATAATGAGACAACATCGGTTCAATGCTTTATTGCATGTCGACTTGCCTTCACGTCTATTATGGCCGGCGAGAACTAACAACACAACTTATCAAAATATTCATACTTATTCATAGAGACAATCATGTTGACTCGAATAACAGCCTCCTTTGTACCTTTCCACCCTCTTGCCATTCCCGTCTTTGGATTGCTCCATCTTTTTATTTTTTCATCTTTCTTGATTTTCCTCTTTTTAATACGTTATTTTTTTCCTTCGCGATTCAACTTGCTATCATTACGTGTGTTTTGTTTTAAGCATTTTTTTTTGTGTTCGTTAATGATTTTTGTCCACTTCTTTATCTTTTCTTTTTTTTTGTAATCTCCATATTTTTGTCTTTGCTTTCTAGGGCATATCTTCATTTTCTCTTTTCTTACTCCTCTTTCTAAAACTTGTTTCTTATTTTTCATCAACGTCATTCTAATTTCTTTTATTTCTACTTTTCGTCTTCCTCTTCATTGTTCGTTTTCATAAGATTTTTTTTCTTTATATTTTTTACTTGTTTTTATTCGTTCCACCAACTTATCCGTTTTTTCTTTCTTATTTTTAATCAATGCTTTTTCATTTTCTTCTTCTTCTTCTTCTTGTAAATTCTTTTTATATTTTTTCATTAACGGCTTTTATATTCTATTTCTTCTTGATCTTGCTGTTGTTGTGGTTGTTGTTGTTGTTCTTCTTCTCTCCCTCCTCCTCATATTTCGTTGTTTCTTTTTCTTCTTCTTCTTCTTCTCTTTATTATTTATCTTCTTCTTCTTCTTCCAATATTTTTCTTCTTTTTCTTTTCCTTCTTCTTCTTCTTCTTCTCTATCTTTTCTTCTTTTCTTCTTCTTCTTCTTCTTCTTCCTCCACCCAGTTTTCCTCTTCTTCTTCTTCTTCTTCTTCTTCTCCTTTTCTTCTTCTCATTTTTCACGTTCTCATTCTTCGTTTTCGATTTCTTTTTCTATTCTTATTTTATCCATTTTCTTCCACATCTGTTTTTTTTTTCTTATTAACAGCACTCTTCTATTAATATTTAATTTATCCATTTTTTTTATTTTTTATCAACGCCCCCACCCCATCATACGATTTTCTTGTTCTTCTTTTTTTCCCTCTACTTTTTATCTTCTAAACATTTTTTTTTCAGTAATGTCTATTTCTTCGGCGTAATCCCCTATTTCCATTTTTTGTCTGTCTGTTTGTTTTCTGGTCACATTTTACTTTTCTTTCTCAAACATATTTTCCCTTTTCTTATTTTCCGTCTCCATCTTTTTTTAATCTTTTTTCTTAATATTCTTGTTCTTCTCACTCTTATTTGTCTCAACAATCTTCGTTTTCCTTTTACCCAATCTGTCTCTTCAACTTCTCCAGTTACCTCCCCCACAACTTCTTGTAAACATCGACAACCATTTGTTACTAATCCCCTATACAAGTGTGTCTTAATCTTTCTCTTTTTCTTCATGTTCTTAAAATATTTTCCCTCCTCTTCATTTAATTTCTTACAAAACTCAACATTTCTCCTCCCACCACTTCAAATGCTTCTCCTCCTCGTTCTCCGCCTATTCCTTCCTAACCCCACATCCCCCTTTTTATAGTTATGTAATTTTTCTTCTCGTTGCTTTGTTTTGTTAAAAGAGGCAAAAAGAGAAAGGGAGAGAGGTGGAAAAAGGGAGGGAGAGAAGGAGGAAAATTATTGATTGAGAAAGGGAGAAAAAGAAGAGTGAATATGTAAAAGAGAGGAAGAGGGAGTGAAAGGGGTAGCATGAGGAAAATAAAATATGTATTATGGGAATGATAAGAGGTGTGTGTGTGAGAAAGTTTGGAAGAAAGAGAGGAAAATAAAAGAGTGTGTGAGATAGAGTGTATGATGGATTGAGGATAAGATGCAGGGAAATGAAAAAAAAGTGAGAAAAGGGAAACTTGGGGCAAGAAATAGACAGATATATATATATATATATATATATATATATATATATATATATATATATATATGTGTGTGTGTAGAGAGAGAGAGACAGAGAGAAAAGAATAGGGATGTAATGACTGGGAGAGAGAGAGAGAGAGAGAGAGAGAGAAAAGAATAGGGATGTAATGACTGGGAGAGTAGGAGAGAGAGAGAGAGAGAGAGAGAGAGAGAGAGAGAGAGAGAGAGAGAGACAAAAGACATTTTCCTTTTTTCTTCTTACACGCTGCTGTATTTTTTTTCATTTTCCCCTCTTTATTTTTTTATTTTAGCTCTTGTTATTTAAAAATCATGTTCTATGGAATGTGTGGAACTCCCCTTTGGCTGTTAACATTGGAACAAAACACATGGGTCGGAGTTGGGGGAAGCTCGGATGTGGGTGTGTCTGTCTGAAAAATGATGATGCTCATAATGATGATGAAGAATAAGAAATGAGAGTAAAACAAAGGATCTTTTATGAACAAAGCCGAGCAATTTTATTGACGAAAGGAAGAAAAAAATTAAAGAAAATCATAGCAAAATTACAGAAAGTGGCATTGCCCGGCATGATAATACCTTCAAGGTTAACTTTGTTGGATTCAATTAGTTTTAACCTGATGTATACATATACTACAAAATTACTCGTCCAAGGACGAATAAAATTATTTTATATATATATAAAAAAAAAAGACTTTATGTCCTCTTAAAAAAAGATTAAAACGCCGATGTGCTTATACTAAACCTTATGCCTGGAATTATCATTCCAAGTTTGATTAAACTCCATTACATGATTTTTTTTTTATTCTAGAACATATAAAGTTTAATGTTTTAATTGAAGGTGGTTTTAAGAATTGAAATTCATAGAATTTTGCTTAATTGGCGACTAATTACTATAGATCAAATTTAATAGAAATCTGAAATATCTGAATTTTCAAATTGGGAAATTGAGGTAAGATCACTTCCGGTAAAGTTTTTCAAAAAACATCAATAAGAGCTTAAACATGACGAATATTTATTAATTCATATATATCACCTACCGTTAACATGTCACAAAATTCAAACATCTAAATTTTCCCGACGGAACTCCACTCTCATCCCCCCCCCATTTGCTAAGAAATTAAATTAAACAAAATATAGCTCAATTTACCCATCCTTACTTTATGACCTACTTTCTAAAATTAATAATGATTAGTTAATTAGTTTAGAAGTAAATTCTATACATAAAAACATATAAACATATACATTTACCTAACTATATATAGATTTATGTGCATTATGATCGATCTTTCGTGGATGAGATTTTAAGAGGTTCACTTTATCTTTTTCCCTTGGAAATCGCTCCAGTCACGGTATGAAGCCAACTGCTGTAATGAATTACAAAAAAAACTAATAAAAATACTACTTCAAGGATAAAATTTGCCAACGGTTATTGTTAGACAGAATAGATTCTCACCTAGAAACCAGTAATCATCCCCCTTTGTCAGAAACATCGCTCAGGGAATGCAAGGAATAAAGGACAAACTAAGGGAATCGAAAGTTGCCGAAAGTAAACCCAAGAGTCTGAGATATTTTCGAAAACGTCAACGATTTCAATATAAATTATATTTTATTCAAGTCTATTTCTTAAACAATGAATTCATTGTGGTTCTTACGATGAACTTTAGTGTAAAGACCATACAATATGTCTAGCCTTAGTAAAATATTGCCACCAACTATATCCAATTAAAAATTTCCCTCCACATCTCGTGTTCGAATCTGCCAATAAACTATCAAACTTTTTATATACGTTTACGCTTTCAATTATACTGTATAACTCATTGCACCAAGGAGATATTTACAAACATAATCTGATATATAAACGGCTATATATCTGTCTGTCTGTCTGTCGCCATATCTTCAAACTCTATCTCCATCGAAACTAGAAGTCGCAGAACAGTGCTAGGGGTCTTAAATAATTGGATTTTTTTACGGGCCGTTCTTTTAAGGGCTTTTAGCCGGTTAAAAATGGGTCAAAATTTTAAAAAATGGTTAAACATTTTGTACATTCATCTTAGTTAATTTTGAATATTTAATCGGTTTGTATTCGTGTCACGTTGGTACAGTGATAACGCCACCAGCTTTGAATGCTTCGGTTTCGAATCTAACTTATGCCATCCAAATACTTTTTTTTTACTTTTGAAATCACGATTCTATACTAATATACGCGAAATTTGGAAAAATTTAAATATCATAATTAACCGTATTTTACACCCGAGCAAAGCCGAGTGCCCCCTCCCTAGTCTGCATGAAAACATCGTTTTGCCAAATGATATGTAACTTTAAATCTCGCAATAAAGTGAACTTGTGCTAAAACAGTTATTATTTTATTGACAGACCGGTTTCCATTAACTCACCGACGGTAAGCGACGTTGAACCCGGTCAGAACTAGATAGGTGACCAATTTGAAATAGTAAGTGCTATATCGCTGAGGACGTTGATACCCTCCTTTGCAACAACAACAACAACAACAACAAAACTGCAACGACTTGAGTCTTTCATTTCTTTGACCGAGATATACATGCGACTTCGGACCGCTTGTAGATTCAATATTTCTTAGAACCTTTATTTTCGGAGGAAGTAGCTCAAACCATCCAGAGTGAATCTCGTATGTCGGGCAGGTTGAATTAGTGTGTTTAATTTTTAGAAAAAATCTGGACAAGAATGGTGACTGATTAATTTACTTGTGCCAGTTTCTTTCCAGGATTAACCATGGAGAAATTGAAAGTTAGCTTCTTTGATGAATGAAGATCCAGCAGCTCATCAGACACGCAGAGCCCGAAAACTCAATAAACGAAGTGAAACTGGAAACGTGGAAGGTATTTGTTCTGGTGATAAAAATTTACTTGGCAACCATAAGGCTAGAAACTACGCATATCTTGTCAACAACATGCTAATTGCTTTCAGAAACCTAGGCTAGAACATAAGCGTCAAAATGCACTATTTTCACATATGAACCGGTTTCTTGAGAACCATGTTCAATGAGTGACGGGCATGAGGAGAGATATCAGGATTCGAAAGAGATGAAGATCAGGCATCAAAGTTACTGAGATGCAGTTTTGATGCCTGCCTACTCCTAGTATCTGTAGGGAGGTCTCCCTGCCACTGAGCATTCCAGGAGTTCGACAAAACGGAAGTTAAAAACCACGACGTTTGAAAAATGGTGAAGCAACATGCAATTTACCTGTACTTACCTTTATCAATGCTTATTATTCAGTTGACAGCAATCGATGTTTGTATCAGGAAATCCATAGATGTTTTTGGCAAAACAATCTTTTCTCTTAAAAACATGTTTAGAATGGAATCTGAGTGACAACAAGTCTCCTCAGATTTCCAGTACTCTTCACATCTTTCGAGAAACTTTGCTGCTGAATTTGCGTTATCGCAGCAGTTACTTACTATTGATTTCTTGTTGATAGTGACAATTGATCTTCACTAGAATTCTGATGACAATAAGCCTCCTCAAGGTCCGAGTTCTCATTGCACTCATCGAGTGGGAGTCTGCATAGTGCTTTCTCTCATCGATATTTCTATCCTCCTTGATCCTCACTTATTTGGCGTGGCGCTGTTTTATGGGGACATACACAAACAATGAAGGTAAGAGCGGAAGGCAGGGGAGCAGGGGTTAAATTACAATTCTACAGTTTCACTTTTCATAATTGCATGTAATGTTTCTTTGTGTTTTACATCTGTAGCAGTTTCTATGTGTTAGGTTTGTGTCTGTAATGCGTGTTAGTCACTAAATTCAAGAGTTTTTCCTTAACATTTCAGCCGTTTTTATTATTGTTATCGGTTGAATCTTTTCATGCATTCCCTCTGATTCCAATCTTTCCAATTGTTTTCTTCAAAGTTTACCGGTATTGTTCCTAGCGCTCCTACTATTTGTGGTGTATTTTGACTTTCTTCATTTTCCGTATCCTGTTGAGCTCTCTGATCCGTTTATCTGTAACCTTGATCTTCACTCTGTGGTCTGATGGATCGGCAACATCTACAATCAGACAGGGCCTTTTCATCTTGTTAACTATTATTACATCCGGTCTTCTGGCTTGGATGTGTTTATTCCTTTGTATATTCATGTCCCATAGGATTATGTTACTTTCATTTTCAAATACTGCTGTCGGTTTGTGTTAATGCCATTTGTCTGAAAGTTCAAGATTCAGTTGTTTACATAATTCTCAAGGTACTGCCTTCCTCACTTGATCGTGTCTATTTTCATATCTTTGGGGGGATAGTTTGCTGTATTCGCTTATTATGTAATTTATTGTTTCGTCTCTTTGTCCACAGTGTCTGCATTTGCTGTGTTATATTGTCTTGTCGAACTTTGCTTTGATGTGGTTGGTTTTAATTGTGTTATATTGTGCGGCTGTTACCAGAGATTCAGTTTCTTTGTTTAGGTTACCTTTTTGTAGCCATTTCCAAGTGTTTTCATTAGTATCATCTTTTGTCATCCTTATGAATCGTTTGTGTAGATGTCTCTGTTCCCATTTTGTTTCTCTTTTTACAGTAACGCAAATCAACTCAAACGACTAAATCCTTATAATTTTAAGAAAACAAAAAAACGAAAAAAAAAAAACCATGAACGTTTCTTCATAAAAGGAAGATAAAGAATAGTTAACAGGGACCCGTCTTAATGTTAAGAATGGTTTTCTGAATATAAACATTATTATGTAGAAACTCATTTTTTGACATGAGACGGGCTTTGTAACTATTCTGTCACTTAACATTTTTTACAAGAGAATCACCACTTATCAAGGTCCAGAGGCCACTCGAGGATAAGGGTTAAAGAGTGTACAGTGGTCAAAAGGACAATATAGTAATCGTTAGAAATGTAAATTTGGTAAATTGAATTACTTAAAGGGAACAGCTTATCAAGAACTTGTTTACGTTGGACTCGAAGACAGCCATCTTGTAGTCAGCTTTAAAGCAGGCAAATGGAAGAGAATTCCACAGGTGTACAGTTCTAAGAAAAAGCTTTGTCATGGAATCTACGTTTAGGTTTAGGCACAGATAAAGGGTGGGGAACATTATTGATAGTGTTTTCTGTCAAACAAGTGTTTCTCGTGTTGTTTGACGGGAGGGGACCATAGATTGCCATGAAAATAACGATAAAACAGAGACAGACTCGCAACGTCTCTTCTGTGAGAAAGAGGTTGCAGAGAAGAGAAAAGGGCATCTCCTACTGGGCTACGAAGTCTATTCTGAACTCTGTCAAGTCAGGATAAGATCTTCCTAGCAGCTCCTGCCCACATGTGACAGCAATACTCCATCCTTGGACGGACCTGGCTCTTAGAATTACATCAGCAGGTAGATATCTACTGGATCGATAGAAGGATCCCACCGTTTTTCCAGCGACCTTGGCAACGGATTTGATGTACGTGTTCCATTTTAGATCAGTAGTAAAGGCCAAGTCCAGAAGCTTGTCAAAACATGGAGCCTCTCCAAGTGGTTTCTTATGTTGCATACCAATCGTTAATTATTTTAATCTTTTATGTAAATTTCAAATGAGATTTACAGCGACTAAATGCAAATAAGATTTGTTTCATAAGAAACACAAATCTGGTCTCACAGTTATCAATCTATTACAAGAAAAACAGAGGAAAATATTTTGAAAGATATACTCTCGTGAGATACGCCTTTCTTCCACGTGTATTTTTAGATTTTGCAAAATACATGCTGACACATAGAGGGTACAGAAATTTGAAATTTTTTTTAAAAAGCATCGAATCTTTTAATTAAATGTTAAGAATTTTTAAAGGAATCGGAATCGGTTCTGATGTCGGAATCGGGAATTTAGAAAAAAATCGGTGATTGTATCGGAATCGGGATAAATTTTGGAATCGTCCCATTACTGGTTGATATCACACAAAATAAATGTCTATGAATGACATAAGAATGTGATTTGGGAGATCATTGAGGAAGACTAGGAACAGGGTGGCCCAGGATTCATGAAGGACGCCAGCATTAACACAATGATTTTCTGATTTCTGCCTATCACCGACGACTTTTATAAGAGAGAGAAAGAATTTTATAACTGAGAGGACACTCCTAGGTATTCTATAGCTGGCGATCTTATAAAGTAGATAACACACTCTATCAAATGTCTTTGATATGTCAAGAGCTATTGCTCTAGAGACGAAGCCTCCGTCGATATATTCACTAATTCTGTGATATAATAGTTAGTACACCCGGTGTAGATCTTGCAGAGTGGAAATCATACTGCATGTCATTGAGCAGTTTCCTTTTTCTGAGGTGTTGATCATTTCTCTGTTTATCACAGTTTCCAGCAACTTACGCATGATGCACAGGAGACTGATTGAACTGTACTGAGAGGGAGATGGCCGATTTCCGGGATATTAAAATACCGGGGGTAGATTGATGAAGTTTCCCAAGGTGTTGAGAAGCATTTCTCCTTATGGAGATGTTTAAGCAGCTTTGTAAGTATGTGAGCTAGTTCTGATAGAAGTTTTTTTTAGCACTATAACTAGAATGCTGTCGGGGCCAGTTGCTTTACTAGAATCAAGGTTTTTGATAAGCTTGGCAACATCACGTACAGAAATTTGTATGTTGCTTAGTGTGTTTTTAGTCACAGGAAGGAATACGGGGGAATGGGCGACCCTGATTGCAAAGAGTAAAATTAGCTGCAAAATTCTTGGCACAGAGTTTTGCTTTATCAGATGCTAAAGAGATTACATCAGGTCCATTGATGACGATAAGGATAGAAGACACGTTTCTGTTCATGACCCTGTTTGTTAATCACCAAAACTGATGGGAGCCAAGCCAATGCTCAGCTACTTTAAACTTGACTTACTGGGCTTACGGACCTCTTGTATTTTTTATTACTCTTTTACAATAGTCGCTGGCAATCCTAAAGGTTTCACAACATTTATTACACTGGAAGCAATGGAAATAGTGATTTCTGTGCGCAATGGCAGTGACACATTTTGGGGTGAACTACTTCTGGCTGTTGGGCATTTGCTAGAATTTCTTAGGGGGTATCAAGCGGTCTATAACAACAGTTAACGATTTCCTCAGGTCTGATACTATAGAGGCACGTTCCTGTTTGAACATGGAATGCAGAGTTGTATCTGATATGAATGTTCGGAATTCATCCCAGTCAGTCATAGTGTATTGATACACAGTACGATGGAGAGGTACATCTGAGCACTTATTACATTTTGTTTTTATCTTAACAGAGACAACTGAGTTATCGAAAGATCCCAATAGAGACAGAACGGAGGAAATCTTTGTCATCCGTTTTCGGCCAGAAATTTGGCTGTTAAAGAGTCAAAGTTTAACGATTTGACCTTTGAGAACTCTACCAAACTCCTCCGCCAACTTTAGGTCGAAACACTTGAGATTTTAGATATAAGTTCCTTGGACATGGATCTAACTTAATAACTTGATTTGAGCCCAAATCAATAAATGATAAGGGGTCATAGTAGGGGTCAAGTTTTTTAAAAAATTGACCTCTGCGGTTTCTTCCAAATTACTAAAGTTAATTTCTGGTCTAAACATTTGAAATTTTACATAAAGGGTATTCAGAGATACGACAAGTTTTTTAATCGATTTGGATCGAAAATTTGAGTTACAAATATATAAATGTATGTATGTATGTTTACATGTCTGCCTAAAACTTTCGACAGAGGCAACGGATTTTCACAAGGTCAGCATCGTTTTGAAGCTCGACCCTTCAGACGACAAATACCGAGAGATTGGTTGAAAACATTAATTTCTTCACCCCCAACTGGGCACTTTTCTACAGGGAGGGGTTGCTTTTTTCGCCGATATTTTCGAAAGTCATCCGCTCTTTTCGATTGTCTAGCCTTAATTTAACCCTACGCCAAAGACGTCACGTTTTTTCCCATTCTTTTCCTCCTTCGCGATACGGGTTCGAGCCACTTTTATTTTTGCTCAACACACACCTTCCAACATCCGAGCAACGCTTGGCACTCATGCTTATATATATATATATATATATATATATATATATATATATATATATATATATATATATATATATATATAACAACTTATATATATATATATATATATATATATATATATATATATATATATATGGATAACAATACAGCTACATTCCTAATTCCAAGGTTTAATACATCTTATTTAAAAATAAATCAACGTATCGAAAATTTCATATATTTTTTCAGCAACTATACCGTTAGGAAGAAACAATCACTTATTTGCATGTCAATACTAGATTTATTCATCTTTGACTCTTCAAAAAATTATATATAGCTTCATATATTTTTTACGCCAGAATAGATCATTGAAAACTGGATTGTTAAGATGACTGAACTCATGCATTCATCACCTGGAAGTTTTATCTCTGTTGCAGATATTGACGGTATGACACTATAAAAAAGCAAGCCCTGTTATGGATGTGTATTGGAATCAGAGACGCGCCACTGAATTCCTTGCAAAAGTGCACTGAAAACAGTCGTGACTATGTAGATAAATAAATTGACGAGCAAAAATGGATGTTGATTTTAATGGTTTCACACTTGTGTTAGTTGTTCTACAACTTTTTGAAAATAAGAGGCTTTACTTTTGAAACGACACTTATATATATATATATATATATATATATATATATATATATATATATATATATATATATAAATCTTGGACCAATCTTTGTAAACATTATTTTGCAATGTTAATTTAAAATGCTAAAAATTTACTTTTTAAAATAAATTTGCTAAAGATATGACTAAACCCGCTGAATTCAAAATTCGCGCCAACCACAAAAACACATTCCTGACAACATGCGTCAATAACAGCGGGCGTATACTTTTCTATCTTTACAACAGGGCCAACAACTCGGGGATAATTCCAGGAGCAAAATGTGACCCCACAGAAAAAAAAAACATTATTTTTATATCTATTCTAGCATGATACCCGGCGTTACCGGTCGTAAAATACGTATAAATATTATATTTTAATTAATGCAGATTTATCATTTTTTATTTTAAAGTCGATTTTGTATTGATTATTATCCAATATATAATAATGAATTTAAAAGTTATAAAATATCTGACTTAAGTGCTATCCTTTACGTTTTAGTATTAGTCGTCATTTATATCTCCAGCGTCGTTACCATTTGAACTACAGACAGTTATATAAGTAAATGGGCCACTTTGAGCAATGAATGTTTAATTTTGAGCATGCGCGAAAGTAACAGCAGACCGAATGTATTATTTGATGAAGGTGAACAGTTTTGGTTTCTAGTTATGACTCCTTAGAAGTAATTTTTGTCGGCTAAAAATCAAATCGAAGTGTGTTATGAATACCAATATATATCAAATCTAAACTCTGTAGAAATATTAAGACAGGAGTTTGGTAGAGACTTTTTGCACACTCATCAAGGTCATCTCTCTCTCTCTCTTTCTCTATCTCTCTCTCTCTCTCTCTCTCTCTCTCTCTCTATATATATATATATATATATATATATATTCGTGTACTGGCATGTGTTCGTCTTAAATTCTAGACAATTATACAGAATGTAGAATCATAAAAATTCAACCTAATAGTGAAATTCAACCTAATAGTGAAATAGAACCGTTTTGCCCTCCGTCCTTCGTCAGGTGAACGGTTTTCGAAAGTCATCCGCTCTTTTCGATTGTCTGAGCAAACCAAGCATAGAGCTGAATGCAATTTGGACACCTCTGATAGAGAGAGAAAACCTTGAATAACAACATAGGTGTAACATTAACAAAAACCAACTAAGAATTGTCCTAGTGACATATGGCCGAGTGGTCCTAGACGTTGTATCAAAGTTTACAGTTACCCAAAGGTGCTGAGTTCAATCCTGAACGAAGGCAGTGAAAAAGTAACATTGAAAAACAGAGAATCAGCAACTATGTCCCAAAGCCTAGCTGGAGTCCGAACACGGTACCCCCGTAATAATAATAAAGGGTTGGGTTCGAGACTCCTAACAAACCGTTCAATGTTAATATCAATGTCAGAACGAGAAAAAACATCATCTTGATATATATATATATATATATATACTTGTTTTTGTGTGTATTGATATTCATATTAAAAATCTTTTATCTATTTATTTAAAAAGCGAATTCGTTAAATTGTATTCATCTGCAAAAAAAAAAAAAAAAAAAAATCAAGTGAATTTGCATATTCTTAAAACATTCATTTTAATTAATTCCCCATTAGTTTTTTTTTTGTTTTCTTATCGATTAATCATCTTTATTTAACTATTACGTGTAATTATATGCATGCAGATATTCTGCATGATTTATACTTGCGTAATATTTGCGTAAAACGTTTATAGTAAACATAAACCTCTTTCTATATAAATATTTATGTATGCGCATATATTTTTGTTTAAAAAATTTTGCTCACCAAACTCCTGTGTCAGTTTTTGGTCTACAGACATAAACCTTAACATATAGGGTATTCGAACCCATGCTAAACTGTATATTTGGGTTTTAGCCCGGAAAAATCGTTGCAACAGTGTGAAAAATAATAAAACAAATATGGAATTTGCCATGTGAAGTTTAAACGACGGCATTACGAATATGCATGCGTAACGCAATAGCTTTTGGTTCATGTTTTAATGTTTAGCCTTGCAGCAAACCTCTTCATAGCTCAGACATTAACGTCAAAGGAAAAAATAAATCGTAAGCTACACGTTTTGGTTTCGATTCTCGGCGGTGGCGCATGAGTCATGTTTTTTTTTTTTTAACCTTTTGTAAATCATTACTATATATTGGGTCCAATATAATATAATAATAAATACGAAATCTGCATTAATCAAAATATAATATTTAATGCCGGGCGACCTGCTAGTATATATATATTGTCTCCTCACGAGGGATGAATGTGATACGAAGTATGTTTAGCGTAAGAGAAATTCAGCTTCCAACAGAGAGATACTTGATTAAAACAACATGAAAAAATATCACGCCCGTCGACAACGATTTCTGATTAATTACAGAGCAGACACTATACCTTAGGAAGTCGCATTGCTGGGCAATCATCGCCTACGCCGCCATTTAACTTGAACATGATTCGTTTGGTGATAAAAGTGACTAGACACAAAAAAAAAAAACAAAAAAAAACGAGAACAGTATCTCGCAAGTAGACTCATCAAGAATTTACACTTTTGTCTTGAATCAAAATATAATATCTGTTCTGATACTACACATCATACGTTGTTCTCGGTTACTGAAAGTGTCTTTCTAGATGAAATAAATTTTAGGTTTTGTCACATCTGGAGTGGGCTTTTTAGCGAGCTAGATTGCCCATTAGAACCTGCTAGTGTATTCAACTCAGCTTTGGCAGTAAAATAGATAGACATTTGAGTAGGCCCATTACTTATAAGTTCAGCCTCTAACGAGACTGTTAGCTCACTAGAATCAACTGGCCTCATATGCGTTGTAAAAGCATCATGAATTCTGATATAACTATCGCTTTCATCATCCAAATATCTGCTCGTCTCAGGTTTAATTTTCTGTTGTTTGTGCGAACCAGGTAGCGTAAGCTACATATGGCTTCACGCTCGAACTGGATTCGATCAAGACGTTCTGTCTATGAACACCCTGTCTGACGCCAGGCATATAGAGGGAGAAAGGAAAGTGTTTTTCAGTTGTGGTATAGAGAAAGTTCTCTCCGTGAAACTAGTGATTGTTTCACTCAGTTGAACACCTTTCATGAATTTAGGATAGAGTAAAGAGAGTCAGCAACGTCTATGAGAAATGGATTGTAAAGACAACAACCATCATCCTCACTAGGTTTCGAAGACAATTTTATATTCTGTCAAGACAGGAAAGAGTGATCTGAACCGCATCACTCCAGATCTGTCTCTGGTCTGAAGAGGCAATCATTCTAGGAGGCGTGAGCCGGATCCTTCGATGGAGGAAGTTTCATAGGTATATCAAATTAACAAGCGATCCTTGGTTTACAGGGGGACCCCCGCCAGAGGAGATAACGACGTTAATTTTTGCTGTTGTTGTTGTTGTTGTTTTTGCAAGGAGGTATCAACGTCCTCTTACATACAGCGACTTGTATTCACAAATGGTCACGCGGCGGTTACTGACTAGACTCCACATCGTTTAACTTCGGTGATTGAACAGGAAGGGATATGTTAGTATGATTATGCCGTATATCCTCCAGATGTTACAGCAGTATTCCATCTTAGGAAGTATCTAAGGAAGAGGATTGCATCTGAAATCATCAAATTTCTGAAGAGTAAGAATAAACCAACCATTATCTCAGAGACCTTAGCAATGAACTGGATTTACATATTCCATTTTAGATCTTCAGCTTGTATCTAACCGCCAGCTTCTATCGTAACAAACTGCAAACGACGCCTAGGCTTGCTTGGACATGTCAGAAGATGGGTTCCAAAGAGAATCGCTGTTAAAGTGCTACAGTGGACTCCTGATGGGTGAAGATGAAGACCAAAATAATCTGGAAGCAAACAACCGAGAGAGATTTTAAAGCTACATCCAGAAGTTAGAGGGATGCTGTGGTTCTGGCTGCAGACTAAACGCGATGGAAAACTTTGACTGTTCTTTGAGTTTCGGGACACAAGAGTTCTTGAATAAATGTATAAGGCTAAATAAAAGCCAGTGTTAAAAGCTGATTAAAGAAAAACAGTCTATCGTTACTGGGAATATCTTACATGTATATTATGTTAGCATGTACCAATGGCGTAGTGGATAATGTACTTAGTTAACTTCAGTTGTAAGTTACATTCTTCTAGGGGTTGAAAGTTCAAGTGCAGGCGACACTCAAAATAAAAAAAAAATGCGAATTATTAAGGACTTCTACCCAGTCGAAGCTAAGGGAACATGCTACGTCCGTGGATTAAACCAAGGTTGGTCTCAAATTCTGTGCAGATTCTCGAGTTCGACAATAAGATTCTCGATTTCGACAGAAGGATTCTCGAGTTCAACAGAACCATTCCTAGGTTAAACATTATAGACATGAAGAAGGTCGGAAGCTACATTGACCGAAATGTTATGAAAATAATACTCAAGATTAGAATTAAAAGTCTGAAGAATGCAAATAATTCAAATTTTACAGGAAGCATTTAAAGATTAGAGCTCAGTCGAACAGTCTTTGTAATCTTACAGCTAGTAATAGTTCTATATCATTCACTATTATACTCGAGTAGCTGTTGGTCTTAATATTGGTTACATAATATTAAAAATAATTAATAACTGCTCCTGGGTGTTGTTAAACATTCAGCTGCAAACCGAACACAAAGAAATGACTATGGAAACGGAAAAATCAATAACTGCAGACGGAATAGAAAAAATGTCCAATCCTGTATTGTAAAACATCATTGTCCAAAATACACAAACGGGCGTTATAAATTCAAGACGGATGGAGAAGACAAGTGAATTACGAGACTTAAAATGGCCCGTCGCCTTTGTTCCTCGAGAACGCTGTATTTAACATATGAACACAACTTTGGAGGAGCTTTTTTGAAATGTTTATTTTTACCCGAAACAAGTGAAGACAGAAAAAACGCAAACGAAATAACTTCAAATAGAAGAAAAGAATTCCGTATAAAGGGAAAAAAAAATCAATATTATAAACACACAGGCTAACAGAGGCACACGGAAACAGAGACATATATATATATATATATATATATATATATATATATATATATATATATATAATGCACATAGCATTTTTATATGTGTACGCAAAAACATAGGCGGAAAGCGAGCGACTTGCCAGAAGAAAACAAATAAACAAATCGAATTAAAGCAAACAGGCGAAAAGAAAAGAAAAAAAAAAACACCGAAAAAAAAAAAAGAAAAAAAGAACTCAACTAAAAATAAAAGAATTGATAAAATAGTGGACGCAAATTGCGAGAAACCCAAATCACGCGAGATTTGACCGAGGCAGAAACGTGAATTGAATTTCGAGCTGCCCGCCACCTTCCCCGTCGACCAATTCGGTTTTTGTTTGTATTTAATATATTTTTCTAAACGTTTTTGCTTTTATCCATCTCCCAGTGTAATGATTAAAAAAGTGTAAGGTGAAGCTCAGACTTATCATAAAGTTCCATTTACAGGAAGATAAAGGAGCGCAATAAAATAGGGACACGAAAGAAACACACTCACGAATGAACAACAGCGAATCCCATAAAGATGAATAGATATATAATATATCAGAACACATACAACGGCTTGTAAAATGTATAGAAAGTATGAAACTTATTTAAGCAAAGATTTTATATTGAAATAAAAAGACTATATTGTTGAGTTATGAAACAACGAAATAGTTGTCCGAATCGAAATAATTAGAACTTTTTTTGGTATCGGATCCGGTATCGGAATCGGAAATTTTTTTTAGCATAATTCACGATTCCAAAAGGATTCCTTTAATTATTTCTGAACAACAGTCACGTCATTTAAAAATAACTTTTTTTTTATTAATGCACTTAGTTAAAAGAGTTAAATCGTAGGTATTTTATTTATTTTGTTTTGTTCAAAAACTGTACCATTACCAAAATATTAATCTTAATAGATTTTCACACAGCAGCATAACATATTCAAAACTCCAAATACAATGTTTACAATTTACATTTTAAGTGCTATTAAGGAATCATTAAGCTAAAAGGGTTAAAAACTAACATTTAGTTTCGTTGAAAAGTCAACTCATTTCGAGTTTTTACACAAGCTCAGTATTGCATTCAAGGGCAATTATTCTTAAAGCTTACCAATTAAAATTAACACTTATATTGCCAAAAACACAAAGTTGCATAGTTTTTTATTTTTATTTTTTTAATTACATTTTCACCCCAAACAAGGCACATAACCACTTTGGTGTAGGGGGCTACTATCAGGGGTAGCAACTACTGGGGCACTATGTAGGGATTTGGGCAGCAAGATGTCGGTTCACGTTGCACTTGAACTTCTGCATGTCAGTACAGTTAGGGAAGCAGGAACTTGGAATGGAATTCCAGAGTCTAGCGGAAACTACTGGAGTAGAAAGATCTTTTACATCTAGGGATCTCTACTGTGTGGGGGTGGGATTTAGCTGCCTGTCGGGTTTGTCGAGCGTATCTACGTCGTGGGGGCACAACTGTCTGTAGTTCGTCAGAGCATTCACCATTAAAATACTTGTAGAACAGGCAGAGGGATGCCACGTTTCGTCGATGGGACAGAGGCTGAAGCTTAGATGCCAGTTCAGGGCCTATCAGATTGGCGACTCATTTTTGAACCTTGTCTAGGAGCGAGAGACTAGTAGCAGATGCACCAGCCCAAATGTGACAACAATACTCCATACATGGGCGAATGGTGGCCTTATAGAGGTGCAGGATACTTTCAGGTGTCAGTAGTTTTCTAGCACGGTAGAGAGAGCCTACCTTTTTCGCAGCGGCCCTGGCAATGTTTTCAATATAATTGTTTCAGCTCATGTTTCCTGTGAACGTTAGGCCAAGCAGTTTGAAAGATATACTCTCATACAGGGAGTCACTGGCCATTGCTATTGGTGGCAGAGAAGGTTTCTTGTAATTATTGAATGAAACCAGTTTAGTCTTGGCAGCATTGAATGTGACCATCCATTTATGTCCCCATTCCACTACAGATTGGAGGTCATCCTCTAGTGTTTCTGCCATTTCTTTAGGTATGTGTTCATTTGTTTTCCTGTCATGCCTGTTATAGAGTGTAGTGTCATCAGCATATATACCCATCTCAGAGGCAGTTTTGTCGGGGAGGTCATTAATAAACATCAGGAACAATAGAGGTCCAAGGATAGAACCCTGTGGCACCCCCGCATTTATATCACACTGTTTAGATCTTCGACCGTCGAGGACAACATGGATTTTTCTCTTGTCTAAGAAGGATTCAATTATGCTAAGTATTCTACCAGTGATACCGTATGATCTAATTTTCCGGAGGAGGCCCTTGTGCCATACCCTGTCAAAAGCCTTAGATATATCTAGAGCTACCGCTCTGCCCTCCCCCGTTTAAAAAAGAAGACGGGCAAAAATGAAAGTAAAGTTTCCAGGACAACACCGGCTCAATATCCTTATTTATTATTATTTAACAGATGTCAGGTACCCTTGCTAATATAGTAATGATTTCAAAAGTTTTAAATATATGATTTGCGTGCTATCAGCCAGAATCGAGACAGAAGCATTTAGGATGTCTGCCTTTTGTCAATACTGTTTATGTTATCGATCGATGGATGAGAAATATATAAAAAAAATAAGCGCTTCAAACTTTGCACATTAGTCGCGGGGTTAGTCTACTTATTCATCCCAAAGTCAATTTTTTCTTTAAATTTTTACACGTAACCAACTATTTTTACAGGCTAAAACCAAATCGAAAGTGTTCCACACCATATATATATATATATATATATATATATATATATATATATATATATATATATATATATATATATATATATATGTTGTATAGCCACTATCATATTGGGCGACATATATCGAGTACATATATACGATGGTGATGAAGGAGAGAAGAGAGAGGAGGGGAGAGGCATTTATACATATTACAGTTCTGTTTCACGGAGGGGCAGTCATTACTTTAGATGAATTATACAAAGTTCATTAATAACGATGACTTCACATTACCTTCAATTTGGTAGAAAGACGACACGAAGACGGCAGTTAAAAATTCTGAGATTTTCTTTTATTCCATTTGACCGGTCGAAATGATGATGACATCCAGGAATTCAAAGTTGTTTCTACATGTTTAAAACTTTCTCCCTAGCTGTCAGCTCTGTCTCCTATCTTCGTCTCCAACTCTGTCTAACTCATCTTCGACTCTAGCTCCTATGTTGAGAATTCATTTCTCCCATAACGTCATACATGTGTCCAAAAACTTGGTCGACCACGTGGCCTGAACATGTATTGTTCGCACATGTTTCCAAACCATTTCTGCAGACAAAGAATTCTTACTATATATATATATATATATATATATATATATATATATATATATAT
>NC_136488.1:79621240-79641240 GCF_053919585.1 Euprymna scolopes | reverse complement strand
GAACTGATATATATATATATATATATATATATATGTGTGTGTGTGTGTGTGTGTGTGTGTGTGTGTGTGTGTGTGTGAAGGAGATAAAAGAATAAGAATACGATTCTTTTAGAAGAGACCTATAGGGATAATGCAAAGCTCAAGAAATTGCTTTGGGGCTAATATACACAAAATAAGAAAACAGCAATATAAAAATATATACTAATGTATATAGATTTATTCGTTCATTCAATAAGGGCGATACATTAATTAGCGGTCTAGGATAAGTAAAACTCTTTTTACTATGGCATTTCGAAATCTAATGCTGCTCACCAGAAGAGGAAAGAAGAAGCTAGATAACACAATAGGAGTGCAACATCTAGCGATAGCTACATTAGGAACACAATAATTTTGCAGTGAAATAAGAATGATAATTATTATTATTTTATTTTTCTTACAATTTATTTTACTTGGCTTTTTTATATTTATTCTTTATATTTATTTTTTATTCGTTTACAGTTAACTAGCCTGGGTGCCCGGCGTTGCCCTGGTGTTTGGAGGTGTATGTTGAGCAAAAAAAAAAACATGGTAGTTGGCAGGCAGGTCAGGCTCGAACCCTTACCGCGAAGAAGGAAAATAACGTGAAAAACACGTAATGTTTTTACTGTTTCGCCCGTCGCCAAACCGGAAATGGCGAAGGCTAAAATTAAGGCTAGTCAATCGAAAAGAGGGGATGACTTTCGAAAATATCGGCGACAAAAGTGACCCCTCCTTGTAGAAAAGTACCCAGTTAAGGGTGAAAGAATTAATGTTTTTAGCCAATTTTTCGATATTTGTCGGTCAAAGGGTCGGATTTAAAAAGATACGGATCTCGTGAAAATCCGTCGTCACTGTCGAAAGTGATGATGATTGCAACGTCTTGTCAGACGAGTGCCACTCCCTCAGACATTTAAAATCCACGAGCCCAAATGCCTGAGGAAGTATCTATACAAATATGATGTTGCAGAGTCTTAGCTTTGTACGACAGCTAAGTCTCTCTCTCGGTTCAAAATGTTGAGATCCAGCAACAAGCAAGAGCAAGATAGCCAGCAACAAATTAAACTGCAGGCCAGCTTAATGCGGGTAATGGTCTTCCGCTTTATGGTTTTTTAAATCGGAGATTTGCTTCTCCTAGAAAGGTTGCCTTCACCACGGCTTACGGGAGCCCTCTCCACCCCAATACACACACACACACACACACACACACACACACACACACACACACACACACACACACACACACACACACACATATACACGGTGCTAGTTGGCCGTTGACCCAGAAAAAGAGTTCATTCGTCCTTTGTCGAAAGTACATACATACATACATACATACATACATTTAAACAGACAGGTGAGATTTATATAATAGATAATTTTCTACTTCTTGAATTGGCATATTTAAGTTCCGTGAGATTTTTTGACTCATTTTTTTTCGTTTTGATGTATCTACTTATTATTAGTAGTTTTAAGACAAACAAGATGGAGCATTTCCAAGAAAAAGTAAACGCGATAAAATCCAATAACTAGTAACCACGAAGAAGAAAATCTAAATTTATCATATTTTGAGATCAGAACAAACTTGCAAAATATAACGAAGCCATTGATTAAAAAGAGAAGAGGGAAAGGGAAGCAGGGAATGAATGGAGAATTGTGCGAGGCGAATGTATCGCTGTTTTTTGAAGTTTCAATATCAATTAGTAAACTGATTATAAGTTTGAGAATAGTAATACGGTGATCGCTTAATTTTATTCGCAAAGATTTTTTTTCAGTCAAAAAATCGTTACAATGTATCCATCCCCTTCCCCAAACAAAAAGGTATAAAAGAGTAAAAACAAAGTAATGGAAAGAAAAACAATCGCATTAAACAATTCGGAAAATAGTGAAAACAAAATCAAGAACAAAATAATTAATATTCCAAGAATAATAATCACAAAACATCTGCAAATAAACACAATTGATTGGAAACTTTTGCAGCTAATATGATAAATACAAAATAAAAGCAATACATGTTGTTATGGTTCCCTAAGCGTCCCGTAAGAACAACCCGTTAATTATTGGAAACAAAATATATTGGACAGAAAAGCAAATACAACAAAGAACTTGTTTGTACGTCGGGTCTACTGTCACGAGTGCAAGACTTAGGCTCAACTTGTGTACTAATCAGCTAGAGAATATTTTTTCAGTCTTTATAATAAGTGAAAGAGTTTATTATTATCCGTAGAGTGGACACACCGCAACAATAATATATATAGTAAAATAAATATTAAAGCATAATATAAATCTTAGAGAAAAATATATACACATCTATCTATCTATTTATCTCTCCATCTCTCTATCTATCTATTCTATTCTATAAAAGTCACTTCGTGTGTGTGTGAGGTCCTTCCTTATAGGTTCCGAAACGGCTGAGACTATCTTTTGCAAATTTCACACAAAGGTAATTTATATTTCTGACAGTGTTTCTGGATATGTTTTCTACGGGAATTGATCCGATAAGCATAAAAAAATAGAAAACATCCGATCTTAAAAATAGTATTTCTTCTCTTATAGATGAAAAATAGTTTTTTGCAGGGGAATATTTTCCGTCACGCCTGTGTAACCTTGGCTGGTGAAACGTAAAATATTCCCATGTAAAAAATAATTCTTTTTGATCTATACGAGAAGAAAGACTATTTTTAAAAAAATCGTGAAGCCCACATATCATCTGATGTTATATTGTAAAAAACAAAACAAAAAAACAAAACAAAAAAACAGAACAAAACACACACACAGACGGAATTTGATGAACGACATTATCATTATTATTATTTTTTTTTGCGAATTAGTCTACCGGAAAAAATATTCCTCGTAATATATAGTATTCAATAGAGGATTGATTCTATAATAATACATACGAAATTTGCACGAATTAAAATATGTTTAAGCATATTATACGACCGGGCAACACATATATACACATAAGCACATACACATATGCACATATACATATAAACATATATAAACATATATAAACATATATAAACATATATAAACATACACATATACATACAAATATACGCATAAACGTATACACATATACATACACATATAGATATAGACAGACATATATATACACATACACTATGTTCACATATAAAAAATACACTAATATACATATGAACATAACCTGTGCACAGATACATACACACGTGCACATATACACATTCCTACACGTGTATTTGTAGGCATGTACATGTATACACACTTTCATACGCATATACACATGCAAACATGCATAAACGTACACACATATATATACATACACATATACATACACGTGTAATATTAAAATATGATAATATACTGTTCTTAGCTTAACATTAAACTGCAGTTTCATGAAATTTCACACTATCACAATCATAATAAAATTATATACCCCCTTGAAAAATACATGATACGAAAACAAACACAGGCGCCATACATTAATCCAAAATAATCACGATACCTTCCATTACCTGATGCATGTTTTCCAAAAATTATGAGTCGGTTCAATTCAAATTATCAAATTCTTACATTTTGTCAAAGGCAAGTCACTCTCCCAAACAATTTTATATTTATATTTCATATATACAGTTGGTAGGAAAATGCATAGTCATTATTATGCTATTTCATTCTTACATTACAAAATCTTTCTTAAGGTTCAGTTATTTCATGACGGGACAAAAATGGGAATTACATTTTCTGGCCAGTGAGCTGAAAGAACACACATAAATTATACTCAATACTTCCTATGTACACGTAAACACAAACTATCATGATATATATCCTTTTTTACAACGTTTTCTCAGTCTACTCCAGAACCAATGGTTTCAGCATTTTCCAATAATCCATCATAAACATTTGATCGTTTATTTTGTGATTATGGTGAGGAAATTCTCATTTTTCAGCGGAAAATTTGCTGCTGATATATTATCAGCTACTTTCATTTAAACTACATTGATTTACTATCCAGTGTTGTTTTAATATGCAGTAATTTTTAATATACAGTCTTGTTCGATGCTTTTTTTTTCAAATTTACTTATTTTTTTATTACATTCCTAATTTACTCACCGCTCCATAAAACAAAAGAATTACAATTTCGCCAATTCGCGAAACTAACATAGGAAATGCATTATCTTTGCTACCGCTCTGAAATAACGCATTTAAATTCATATAAAAAATGTTTCCAGTTCGCATGTGTATACAAACACAAACAAAGGTTACAGATGAATTTATCATTGGGGGCACATGCACGTGCAAACATAAAAAACAAAAAATTACACAGAAAACAAGAAATGAAAAATCTTCGCAAATAAAAACAAATGTTTAATAAAACTTCTTAGTATGATTCCTTTTATATCTTCTCGGGCAACGCTGAGAAACGGGCCATGAACGTTTATTATATGATAATCAGAAAACATCTGCAAATAAACACAATTGACCAATATCGTAAATAAATACAGAATAAAGGCAATAAAATACACGTAAGTATGATATTTTAATTTGTCCAGGTGTTGTATATACTATTATGAAGTCGTGATTTCAAAAGTAAAAAAAAAAAAATATGATGGTGCCATCAGCTAGAATCGAAACCGAAAGCAAACCTATAACAGATAAAGCAAGTGACGTTACCACTGTACCAACGTCACACGTATAGTAACTGCTTAAAAATAAACTAAGAGGAATATATAAAATGTATATCGATTTGTTCAATTTTGACCTATTCTTGACCATTTTTAAAAACTATTTAAACCGGCTAAAGAGCCATAAAAGAACGGCCCATAAAAAAACAATCATTTTAGGCCCCTAGCCCCGCTCTGCGATTTTTAGTTTCGGGAGGGATAGAGTTTGAAAATATGGAGACAAACAGACAGACAAACGGACAGAAATAGTGAGTTTTAAACATTATATATATATATATATATATATATATATTCCACAGCAAAACAACGTCGCAGCCCACAAGAGCCATGACAGTCAACGAACCGAAAGTTCAAGACTCGAGTTTCGCCTTCATTTGGATATATATATATATATATATATATATATATATATATATATATATATATATATATATATATACTAGCAAAAGTACCCGTCGTTGACTGCGTTCAAAAACAACCTACAGAAAATGGACTCTGATTTATGAAAGTATGATAGGTTATGAAAAGGAAGGGTTATACATTTGGGGTATCAAAATCAAAGCAAAATATGATGAAAGTAAAAATAAAATAGATAACCCCATAATTTATTATACCATACCTGTTCATACTGAAACACATATCACAATATTCTGTGGATCTATATTAAAGAACCTTGTTAAACTTTGTGACATATTTCCATTCTATGGAGGTCAGGTGCGAACGAACACCCCATAATTTTATTATACTATATTTCTTCAAACTGAAACATAATTATCAAAGTATACTTACGCAGATAGATATGAAAAGTCTTTATTAAATTTTGTGCCTATTTCTATTCTATGGAGGCCAAGCGCGAACGCAGACCCCACAATTTTATTGTATCATCCCTATTTAAGTCAAAACATACTTATCAAATTATTCTGATGTACATCTATATCAAAAACACTTGTAAACGTTTCTTTTATTTTTTACATTTTTTATTTCCATACTTTGTGGGCCAGGAGCGAACGCAGACCCCACAATTTTAATGAACCACCGTTCTGCCAGATCAAGCATACCCATTCCTGTGTCTCAATAATCTTCTAACATTATATGTAATCAATTTTTTAAAATAGTCAACCATATAGGAGCCTATTCGTGACCACACACACACACACACACACGCGCGCGCACACACACAGACATTCAGCTTTATATATATATATATATTTATATATATATATATATATATATATATATAAAAAGATAGCGAGAAAGAAAGATAGTGAGAAAGTGACAGAGAGAAAGAGAAAGAGATGAAAGTTTTTGGTTAAGTGGAGTATTGCTGTGAATGTTTTACAGGTGTGGCTACCAGGGATTAGAACTCACTCGAGCATTTATTATGAAAGAGACTGTTTATAAGAGAATAGATCACAGTAATGTTAAGGTAATGGCTACAGAAGCAGAAGTAAATCGTGCCGGCCATTTCTCTTGAAAGGTAAGTAGCATCCGTTGAGAATCAAACATTGACATCTCATCCTCGAGAGAGCATGACGAATTGGTCTCTGACCCACAAGAAAAGAGACTTACCCTAAGGAATATGGGTATCCTCATTGGGTTTCCAATTGAATCGATTCCCCACATGGCTAATCTGGTTAATGTGTCCATTTGTTTAGGTGTGTCGATTTAGGAAACGTCAATGCTTTGGGGATTGATGTATCTTCTTTCTCCCCACTCTCACTCTGACCGGTATCTTTGCGTGTATGCATTTCTCTCATTACACGTATGTGAAAAATTCGAATGCAAAACGGAGTAGGCGCATTTTCCAAAATTGTAAAGCTCAGCAGAAAAACTCGGCATCAAAGCAACCAGTATATGCCATTATTGAGATCATTTGCTGGCTGAGGAATTGCCTTGTGCAGTTCTAGAAGGTCCACCTATCTTTTGCCTTCGCCCCTTTTAAGAAGTGTGTAGTTTATTGCTAATCGCCATACCGGAATATGCCTATGTGTGCTCCCAGGCAGCTTTAGCAGATCAGTACTTTTTCTCGAATTCTAGCGTTGTCAAATGTTATTTTCTAACCTTATGTCACATCCTTCCATTGTAAGAGGGAGATAAATGAACATCGCGAAAAGTGCTACAATTTCAACATTCTATTACACCCCCAAATTACACAACGTAATGCCGGCACACACTTTTATTTTTACTTTAAATTAAAACGTTTTTGCACAAAGTTTGATGTATATATTCGTCCTTTTGTTGTTTAAATGTTTAGTTTGGATTTATCACGTTTTGCATTCGAACTCATCATAGAAGGTGATAACATACTACGAGCACTAAATTAGTATATAGATATGCTAATTTAATGTTTGTAGTATGCTGCCGCGTTTTAATATCCTTTTTAATAAGTAAGATCTCCCAATCACCGAAGACGCAATGTAAAAAAAAGGAGCTAAACTAAAAAAAAAAAAAAGATGATGTTGCTTTTGGGTCATACGTGAAACTAAAATATACCTTCTTGGTTTTCTAATTATGGTCAAAATATAGTATCTGTTCTGTCTAAAGATGGTATAATGATATCGTGAAATCTCCGTTCGCGCTGAGCGTCCATACAATGGAAATATGTCACAGACTACTATAAGGATATTTAAGATAAACTGTAATAACCATATATATACGGACAGTAAATTAACCTGATAACTCGGATAAATACTTTTAGTGTTTTAAGAAAAGGGTTACAATAACACTGAACGTCCACAGAGTGCCCAGCAGCAGTATATTACATGTAAAAGATGCCGCAGCGAAATTCTGATAAGTCCATCTCGTGTGTATAAATATTATTCTCATATTGTGTATCAAGGAAAATAAAACATTTAAAACTATATAGACCCAGAATTTCCTCATATCTACCCTAGTAAATGAACGCAAAAAAAAAAATGAAATGGTTGATTTCATTATGAATCGCACATTACCCGATTCGTAGTAAAATTAAATATTAATGATTTTAGTTTAAGGTAAGCAGAAAAAAGAATATTTGACAATACTTATATTTACTTTCATCTGATTTTCTTAAAATACAAAATTATCAATAATTAATATATATATATATATATATATATATATGTATATATATATATATATATATATATATATGCTTTTTCATTTGTTTTACATAGTATTAATATGTCGCTACACATTCATGAGAATGTTTTGGTAAGCTAATTACAAGTAACTACAGACCTCTTCAGGTGATATTACTTATGGAAGTCTCAAGTTGGTCCTCATTACAATCCCGGGCAACGTTGAGTAGCACTGTTAGACATTAATAAATGAGAAACGTCTTTAGTTTCAACACATTACTGCAGTTTCATAGTATGACCGATTATCATAGGTGGTTAAAATGATACCGATTTATTATCATTTAATGATAGATTGGGCATATTGACTTGACCCCATCTGTAACTCGTTCGTACTGGGGAATTAATATCGGAAAACTGTTTTGTGTTTTCTGAAATCATTGCCCGCTTAATCAACATCTGTTTAATTAGTTTTAAAGCGGGCGCCCTTCATTGCACATACGAATACACATACGCCGAAAGGAAGAAACCGGCGCATTCGGCTCGCCATTAGTGTAGGACGCATGCGCGAGGTATACGTGATTCTCGCATCATTACTCTGACGATGTGCAAGAGTAGCTACAAAGTAATGAAAAATAAAACTACATTTACATTTAGAAATGAGACAGCACCGCCGTATTTTTAGCTAAAACTAATTATATTTCCATCCGAAGTGAGCAAATAAAACAAGATTAAAATAAAAAATAAAAACTGGTCACAATAAGAGGAAAAACAAACAAACAATCAAAACAAACGTGTAAATATGTTAGGCTTAAAAACAAACGATAAATTAACAATAGAAAATAGTTCGCGATAAAAATATTTATCCGCTTTTGTTTATTGAAGAAATAGTTCAAATTCCTTCTCGCTTTATTTATTTATTTATTTTTTAGATCTTCTACGTTATCACTACGTTCTCCATTTTTTTTTTTTACTAAAGAAAGTTTCAGTTAATGTGGCGAATAGATTGACCAGAGAATAATAATAAAAAAGAAATCAAATAAAAAACAAAAATTTCAGCGTTATCTCAAACGTGATCTTAGCGTTTTTACTGTGTTTTGTTTCTTCTTTACTGTTCTATTGTTGATTCATTTTCTTTCTAAAATGTTCACTTCGTCTCATTTATTATCGCTAAGCAAGCAGCCAACGCGCATGCTCGAATCATTAATTTACACAATCTATTGCGTTCTAGTGCCCTGATGAACGGAATAACGTATAAAGGTCACAGAGGATTATTTACCACAATCAGCACCATCACTATCACCACCAGGACTATTATTATTATTATTATTATTATTCTAGGAGTTGCCACACACGTTATCATCATGCGATTAATTACTGTGGCGTTCGAGTGAAAAGTCTCCCCAGATTTTCAGTGCTCTCCATCTCTTTTTCAACCATCACAAATGACTTCGCGTTATCACTGCAGCCGATTACCATTAGTTTCTCGCTGGTAACGGCCATCGGTATTACCTCGGGGATTAGGTGGCAGAAACTCTCCGCAAAGTCCCAGTGTTTTCCAAATTCTTCCAGTGGAGGTCTTGTTAGTGTTCTTCCTCCACGGTCTTCCCATCCTCCTATTACCCTTTACAACTACTTGGTGTGGTATCAGCTGAAGCCGACGCCACCATCTTTTTTATTGAGGGGGGGGCGCATTTAACATTTTTGAAGTTATAGGTCTCTTGTTCTCACGTGGTCATGTTCTTTGTTGTTTCTTTTATTTCTAATACATGGATTTATTATCATCATCCTGATCATCAACTCACTAGGAGTTCTCACGGAAGTCATCATTATTGATTGCTCAAGGATAATAGCCAGTGTGACAACGTTTCCCCACTTTTCTAGTATTCTCCACTTCTTTCCAGAACTATTGTAAATGACTTTGCGTTATCAAATCAGCTACTTACGATGGATTTCTCGTTCACTAGAAATTACCACAAGGATTAAAGACTTCAACCAGAACTAGCGCCCATCCTTACAAAACTGTTTGAACGTTGTCTTAAAGAGAATTGCTTCCCATCAACCTGGAAAATCTCATCAGTATGCCATGTATTAAAGAACTCAGGGTATCGCTTATCTCCTGTGTAATAAATTGCGAACAGACGGGCTTACCTGACAAACGCTCTAGATGTGCATTCTGCAAAGCGGGTACGTCCAAAGAAAAATGGCAAGATGGCGGCGGCCGGTTAATATTGCCAAGTAATCACGCAAAATCTCGTGTTCTCTCGCACACACGAGAGTTCAGCTTAGCATAAAAACGGGTCACTGTGAGCAAGAAGAGAGAAGGAAAAAACGTAGTCAAGAAAAGACGACGCTTCTGACGACCGAGAAGAAAAAAGAAGAAAAAGAGCAAGAAGTAGAAGAGGAAGAAGAGAACGATACATGAGAAGACGAGGTGTGTGCGGTTTTGAGTAAATCGAAACAGATACAAAAAAAACAAACTCTGATTACAAGCTATCTCGGCTTTGGTATGGAGAAATTTGACATCAGATTAATTCCAGAATTCGATGGCTTCCCCACTGGTCCCTCGGTGGTCGAATGGCTGGAAAAGGCTGAGCGCGTTTGCCGGTTGTGCAAGATTAAAGACCCAGCTATGGTTATCCCATTGAGACTCACTAAAGGGGCTTATGCCGTGTACCAGCAGCTAGGGGAGGATCCGACCATGGAGCAGATTACACAAGCGCTATACGGGGCATTTGGAAAGACCCTTTTGTCGCCTGGAGGCAGTTTTCCGAACGCCGACTTGGGCCGGGGGAGACAGTGGATGTCTACATGGCCGACTTGAAAAAGCTTGCCACTCCCTTTGGCGGTGCAAGTGATCGCATATTGGCATGCGCCTTTTTGTCGGGACTTCCGGATGAGGCAAGTCGACTGCTGCGAGCATCGTCAAGACTCACTGAGATTGGATTGGAGGAGTTATTGGCGAGAGCACGAAACATCTTGAAAGACGATCGAGAATTAGTCTCCGCAGCTGTTGACACTCTGGACTCGCCAACGAAGGGTCTACGATGCTATACCTGTGGTGGTCCCAACCACTTTTCCAGAGACTGCAAAAGCGGTACAAGGCGCACCCCTAATTATGGAGCACGACAAGTAATACGGTGTCACCAATGCAATAAGCCAGGCCACATAGCGCGGAATTGTCCGGGAAACGGGCAAGGGGAGGACGCCGCAGCGCTAGCACCCTCCCCAACGCGGCATTGAACAAAGCGCTGCCTGCAGTAACAGTTCAAGTTGATGGATGTGAACGTTCAGCGCTGGTTGACACCGGCTGTACCCAAACCCTTCTTCGAAAGGAATATTGCGCCACATGGAAGAAACGAAGGATCCCTGTACTTACTGTCGGCCAAGGCTCATTGGTGTGTTGTGGGGTCAGCGTTGTTCATATCAGCATTGGCAATGGCTCTCCGGTTGCTGTGACGGTGTTAGTGGTCGATGGGGAGCTGCTCGGATATGACCTTCTCCTTGGAATGGACGCTATCACACAGCTAGGCGGAATTACTGTGAACGGCGCCGGTGATGTGAGCTTCTCTCGACCAAACAAACAAATGTGTGCAGCAATCACTCTCGATGAGCCCGACTTCCATGCAGAATACGATAAGGGCACAAACACTTGGACAGCGTCCTGGAAATGGGCAGGCGACCAGCCACCAGTGTCATTGCGGAATCGACTTACAGAGTATCCTCCTCCTGCGTGGCTTAGGAGGCAGTACGAGGCAGAACTTCAAGTGTGGCTGGATAATGGCTGGTTAGTTCCATACCCAGAGGATGAGCTCGGGCCCCCGCGGGGGCTAATTCCCCTGATGGCTGTCAGACAAGAGAACAAGCAGAAAGTTCGACCTGTTCTTGATTACCGGGAACTTAGTGAATACGTTGACCCACACACTGCGGGGGCTGATGTCTGTGCTAGTAAACTACGGGAGTGGCGGCGGCAGGGTGCGGAAGCAGCCATACTGGACTTGCGAAGAGCGTACTTGCAAATACGTGTTGAGAAATCGCTGTGGCCGTTCCAGACGGTGGTGATCAAAGGAACTCGCTATTGCTTGACCAGGCTAGGATTCGGCCTGAATGTAGCCCCTAACATCATGACAGCAATCATGCAGGCGATCCGGCGTCAAGATGAAGCGATGCAACATGCGACATCGTCGTATATAGACGACATTTTTGTCAATGAGAGCCTCCTGTCTGCCCAGGCGGTCAAAGAACACTTCGAGCACTTCGGATTGTCGTGCAAGGAGCCGGAGCGGCTACAGGACGGGGCGAAAGTGCTCGGACTTCAGGTGAGCGGAAGTACAGATGGCCTTCAATGGGGAAGGAGTGGTGAAATCCCGGAAGTCCCATCTACCATCACACGTCGGAGCACGTTTTCCATTTGCGGAAAATTGGTGGGTCACTTCCCTGTGTGTGGGTGGCTCCGAGTGGCTGTAGCGGCCATAAAGCGACGGGCAACTTCTATGTCAACTGGATGGGACGATGAGGTGCATGATCCAGCCCTGCGAAGCATGCTGGTGGAAGTTGTGGCCAGAGTGACCAATGATGACCCTGTACGGGGGAGCTGGTGCGTCGATGGGAGTGAATTTACAGTTTGGGTAGACGCCAGCTCACTTGCCCTTGGCGTTGCTCTGGCGGTCGACGGAAGGATAATAGAAGATGCCTGCTGGCTTCGGCCGGAGAATGACGCCAAGCATATAAACCTAGCTGAACTCGATGCTACACTGAAAGGAGTCAATCTAGCGCTTCAGTGGCAGGCTAGAATCCTTCACATCATCACGGATTCCACGTGTGTGCATCGGTGGATGACCAATGCCTTGAACGGAAAAGCACGTCTGACAACGAAGGCGTCGGCCGAAATGTTGATCCGGAGGCGGCTTGCTACCCTAACCGAAACCACTAAGGAATACGACTTGGTCATAGATGTGACACTGGTGCAGTCCTGTTTGAATCAGGCGGATCGTCTGACCAGAGTGCCACGCCGTTGGCTAGACCTGCCAAAATAAATGAACGAGTCAGCACCTGTAAATTGCGCTGCAGTGGGACATAGACTCAGCCCGGAGCATATTAATGATGTCCATTGCCAAAGTGGGCACCCCGGTGTAAACCGAACGCTTTACTTCGCCAGATTGGTTGACCCCTCTGTGTCTCGGAGGGCTGTGAAATCTGTTGTGGGAAGCTGCAACACCTGCCGATCGATCGACCCAGCACCTGTCCGGTGGAAGAAGGGAATACTCAGTGTGAAGCGTAATTGGGATAGGATTGCGATGGACATAACGCACTACAACGGGAGGCATTTTTTGACGCTCATCGACTGTGGACCATCTAGGTTTTCTTTGTGGCGGCCCCTTCGCCGGCAGGACGCGGCTGCCATTATCCATGAGTTGGAAGGTGTGTTCCTCGAGCGTGGCCCTCCTTCTGAGATACTCACCGACAATGGCCCCGCTTTTGTTAGTGAGCCGTTTAAACAGTTTGCAGATGGCTGGGGTGTCCATCTGCGTTTTCGGTGTGTCCATGTTCCCAGTGGAAACGGGATTATTGAGCGCAATCACAGAACGGTTAAGACAATCGCAGCGCGGAAGGGGTGTACGGTACCTGAAGCAGTCTATTGGTACAACGTCACCCCTAAGGACGATGTTTCACCCTCCACCGCGCCAGCCAACGCGCTACATACATACCGTGTCAGGGTGAGAGGTTTGGAGAGCAGCTCACTACCCGAACCGGAGCCACCACAAAAGAACATAAAAGAAGGAGATGTCGTCTGGGTTAAAAAACCCCGAGGCCAGTGCACGATTCGCTACGGAACTGGTCATGTCACTGAAGTGATCAGCCCGCAGGCGGTGCGAGTTGATGGAGTACCTCGTCATATTAAAGACTTAAGATCAGTATTCCAAACGCAGCTGCCGCTTGACGAAGATAGTGAAATTGAATCCGTGACCAGCGACCCATCATTCTGGTTCATGACGGCTTCAACGCACAGCGACACTGAGAGTGGTAGCCTTCAAAGTACTGACCCTCCTGCTGATGATGAAGACCTGGACAGTGATACTGCGATGCTCAGCTTTAGGTTCGCCGACCTTCGTGTCACGGAAGACAGCGCAGACGATGATGAAGCCCAGAATCCCCCTCTCCGAAGAAGCACTCGAAGAAAAAGGCCACCGCCTCCCTGCTCTTTCTGTGATAATGAGATCAGGGGGGAGTGTGTAATAAATTGCGAACAGACGGGCTTACCTGACAAACGCTCTAGATGTGCATTCAGCAAAGCGGGTACGTCCAAAGAAAAATGGCAAGATGGCGGCGGCCGGTTAATATTGCCAAGTAATCACGCAAAATCTCGTGTTCTCTCGCACACACGAGAGTTCAGCTTAGCATAAAAACGGGTCACTGTGAGCAAGAAGAGAGAAGGAAAAAACGTAGTCAAGAAAAGACGACGCTTCTGACGACTGAGAAGAAAAAAGAAGAAAAAGAGCAAGAAGTAGAAGAGGAAGAAGAGAACGATACATGAGAAGACGAGGTGTGTGCGGTTTTGAGTAAATCGAAACAGACACAAAAAAAAAACTCTGATTACATCTCCCTCTCAGTACAGGCCAATAAGTCTCCTGTGCGTCATGAGTAAGTTGCTGGAATCCGTGTTAAATAGAGATGTAAGCAACCATCTCAGCAAAAATAACCTTCTTAGTGACACACAATATGGTTTCCGTTCTGCTAGATCTACAGCAGATGTGCTTACAGTTATATCTCATAGGATTAGCGAATCTCTCGACGAAGGCTACCTTTCAAGGGCAATTGCTCTTGACATATCAAAGGCCTTGGATAGACTATGGCATAAAGGTTTACTTAACAAGATCTCCAGCTACGGTATTGCTGGAAATGTCTT
The DNA here is from genome assembly GCF_053919585.1 of Euprymna scolopes. NCBI lineage: Eukaryota > Metazoa > Mollusca > Cephalopoda > Sepiida > Sepiolidae > Euprymna > Euprymna scolopes. Next base: position 79,626,595 of record NC_136488.1, on the reverse strand, counting down.
CTCAATTATTAAATCATCTCTCTCTGATAGGTTCATAAGAGTAGTGGTTGATGGGCAGAAATCAGAAGCTCACAGTGTTAATGCTGGAGTCCCTCAGAGGTCCATCCTGGGCCCAACTCTCTTCCTGATCTACATTAATGATCTTCCAAATCACATCCTTACATCATTCATAGACATTTATGCTGATGACATTACTATCTATGGTAGAACATCTAAGACCGCAAACGACCAAGTTCTCTCCGATTCTCTCTCCTCTGATCTTGAGCAAGTGGTACAATGGGGAAAGAGGTGGGTGGTTACTTTAATGCATCTAAAATCAAGCTTTTAGCTTTACATCATCAACGCTCTGATCCCCATCTGGCATCACTTGAAATGAATGGCTCTCTTCTTGGGGAGGCCTCATATTTTGACAAGCTTCTGGGCTTGATCTTTACTCCTGATCTTAAATGAAACATATACATTAAACCCGTTGCCAAGGCCACTAAAAAAATGGTGGAATCCCTCTATCGATCCAGTAGATATCTCACAGCTGATGCAATTCTCTATCTATATAAGCCGGGTACGTCCAAAGATGGAGTACTGTTGCCACACCTGGGCAGGAGCTGCTAGAAAGGACTTATCCTGTCTTGATAGAGTTCAAAATAGACTCTGTAGCCTCATAGGGAATGTCCTTTTCTCTTCTCTGCAACCTCTTTCTCACAGAAGAGATGCTGCGAGTTTATCTCTGCTTTATCGTAATTTTCATAGCAAGTGCTCGACTGAGCTCTAATCTATGGTCCCCCCTCGCCAAACTTTCACAAGAAACACCCGTCCAACAGAAAACACTATCAACAATCTCCCCCACTCTTTATCTGTGCCTAAACCTAAACGTAGATTCCATGAACAAAGCTTCTTTCTTAGAATTGAATGCCTATAGAATTGTCTTCTGTTTTCCTGCTTTCCAGCTGACTACAATATAGTTGTTTTCAAGTCTAACGTAAACAAGTTTTTGATGAGCCGTTCCATATAAGTTAACAAATTTACCGAATTTCCATTATTAACAATTGCTATATTGTCCAATTTCTACTGTACACTCTTTAACCCTAATCCTCGGGTGGCCTCTTGGCCTTAATAAGTGATGATGCCTATGTAAAAAAACATTAAAAATCCACGGATTAAGGAAATTAATGAAAACATTTCATTCGTTGGTTCAAACACTAAATTTGTATTTTGAAAAGTAATTCTTTTTCAATAAAATTTGAACTCTAATTTTAATTGCTCTATCTAGTATATTGATCAATTTTATTTGGCTGGGATTGTCTTATATGAATATTTCCTTCCAATAATAATTTGTAAGACTTGAAACAACTAGATTCACCAACCTGTAATCTAATTCATTTCAATATCTGAAGTATATATTAATATACAGTCCTGGTCAAAATCATAAGACCACTTAAGAAAGTAAGCGTTTATTATCGAATTTTTAATCAAACAAATGGTTGAAACCTTTGCTAAAAGGGAAAATATGATGGAAAAAATGAAATCTGCTTCATTCGAAACCTTAATCCTGATCTAATAATTATTTTTTTAAAAAACAAATATTTTCACCTGGTCAAAATGATAAGACCACTGATAATTTATCTAACAAAAGGCAATTATAAATTACTAAAAAGGGTCTCAGTATTTAGTATAGCCTCCATTATTACGAATTACTTCAAAAATTCTCTTTGGCATGCTTGCAACTAAGTTTTTTTATCAGTTGCAAAGGAATATTATCCCATGTACTGAAAGTGGATCAGAAAGTTCCTTTATCGAATCATACTGGGTTCCATCCTTTAACACTTATTTTGCTATCGCCATTAAAACTTTAACTTTTTAATATAAACTATTATCACACCCCCTGAATATATGACGATTATTGAACTTTAATTAAAAAAAATCCCACCTTGAACCACATGCCCCCGGCAAGATCGTACTAATGCTACAACTACTGTACTCATAGCTTCTCAGGCAATTATCCCTAACCAAATCTCATCCACGCTTGACACCACCTATTAAGCTGCAACAAAACTAGCAATTATCACCAGTTACACCAAAAATATACCCTCACCGATTTAAGGCCATAGCATAATGAAAAGTAATTTAGAAATCCCCTCCTCCCTGGGCCTCTAACCTAAAAATAAGAAATATTGCCCCGTACCTGCACCCCTCTCCCTACTAATCGCACTAATCTAAATTCCCCCATAATAATAAAAAGCCAGCACATATAAACTTATGCAATTAAAATTCAATCCAGAAATATTTATATTTAATATTTAAATCCAATGAAATTTACTTTACAATAAGGACATCCGACTCAATATAGCCCCTCCCAATACAGACATATTCCCATTTCTTATCCATGCCGCTTACGGTCAGCAAAGACAGATCCAACCAACCTCACACGCCAGCTCAGAGTATCCTCTACTTCCGCCACCCAACGAACCTTGTTGCCACTATTAACTTTATTATTAGAAAAGAATACAGATGCCCGCGACTAATTCCAGAGAATGCCGTCACAGTTTTTGAACCAAACCTGGATCCTTCCATTTCATATACAAACGAGGAATAAAAAAAAACTTATCGCACCAGCACAACTAACGAATACCAACTGAACTATATAAAAAGAACAAATCTGCAAGAAAAACACAGATATTCAAACGGATTAGAGGTATGTCTACTCTCAACATATCTCTAAGAATAAGAAATCAACTCAAAGAAACAACACTCAGAAATTACTTTTTCCTCATTTAGAACCGAGCATGTATGTACTCTGTTCTTTTATGTCCTGCTCATTTATAACATAGAAAGCTCGTCTTACTGATCGGGTATTCTCGTGATGTTATTGTGGACTATTACAGACCCTCTCCTGTAAAGAAATATTTAACCCCCCAAGGATACTACTTTCCTGAACTCTTTGTTTCTGCCGGCTAACTCCCCTGTATGTGTATGCGTGAGTGTATATATGTGTGTATGTATATGTATATATGTATATGTATGTATATGTGTATGTATATATATGTATATGTGGGTGTGCATATGTACGTGTGCATATGCACTACTCTAACCCCCTATACCTCATTTAAGTATCCAACTCTGTCCCCTCTTAACGAAAGTAAGAACTTTTGTTTTTTATATATATATTTTATGTATATAATATATATATATATATATATATATATATATATATATATTATATACATATAATTTTTTTAAAATTTAATTTTATTTTTTTATTTATTTATTTTTTCCGCCTCTTCTTTCTTTTTTGTTCTTTTTTTTACCCTTCACCCTCTATCCCTTAAATATATTTCATGTCTTGGATCTTGCCTTTATCTGTACCCCTTGATTTTACTAAAATTCTAGTTATTATTACCATTATTATTATTATTATTATTATTATTATTAATACTATTATTATTGTTAATACTATTATTGTTATTTTTATTATCGTCGTCATTGCTATTATTATCGCTACTATCATCATCATTTTATTGTCATTACTATCGTCCTCATTACTGTTGTTATTATTAATATTGTTAAGGTTAATAGTAAATTTCCCACCACGCCAAGCATCCACATCCAAAATTCTAATTTTGTCCTGTTAGACACCCCCAAAGAACTTTCTACCTTATCTCTCTACCTTTACCTTATAAAAAAGAAAACATAGAAATATTGCCACATATTACCTAGCATATAGCATACTTTGAAATCCAGTATTATAGCCTTATAACTACCCACCTAGACCCACCCCTTTCGCCTTGAATCACCACCATAATATCCCTCTCAAAAGTATACACTAATTCATAGTAATGGCATCTCGCTTGCATATGTAAAAAAAATGCCCCTCCATAGATAATAGACACCTTACACGCCGTTAAATTAGAACCACCACACATCGAGTTAAGTCCCAACTTTAACCCTAAATCATATACTAAATACACTTAAGACTATGATAAAGACCCTATACACCTTTCTGCACTACACTATATATAATACGCTCCTCCTTCATTTAGAATTCGACCCCCCCCAACATCATTTATAATTTTAATTTGTTTTGATCTATTTCGTTCCTAATGAATCCAACACTAGACGCCGCATCTCTTCTATGGTACCTAGTATCTTCTCTATTCTTCTGATGAGAAGCATTAGGCTTCGAAATGCCTTGGGCTAAAGAATCCCTTCTATCCCCCAACTAATTGATTGTATTCCCTTATTGAATAAATGAACCAATCTATATCCATCAATATATAGTTCTGTATCTTCATTTCCAACTCCTATTGTCTTGTTAAGCAACGTTGAACCTGGTCACTACGAAATGGGTGACCATTTGGGACTTCCTGGGGCTGTATATGCTCTCCGCTTATTTCGGCATTGTTTCCAGTTGTCCTGGACAGCTCCTTGCCAGTGGAATCAAGCAGTGCTGATTCAAATGAGATGTGGTTGGGATTGCGCAACCGTTGCCTCACAATTAGACACGTAGCTTACTCTACAGTGGGTAGTCTTTGTCTTGCGAGACTGAACTGAGGCATCGATATATATATATATATATATATATATATATTTGTTTCATGTTCACAGAAATCTGGTTTTAATTTAGACTAATCAGTGTGGCTGTATACAACTGACCAACTGACCACGTGTTCAGATCGCGAACTATATGTAGTTTTCTCTGGACATACTGTGTTGCTTTATCACAGCTCTTTAGTATCGTCAGACATTAAAATTCATTACCTTGAGATTAAAATCCATAAGTTCGTCGACAGATAAGACTTAAATAAATAACGTTGTCTGCACAAATTAGTGAGCAGAATTTTAATTTCTACATCTCCAATATTAGCTATTGAAGATTTCTCTATTGGCTTTTACAGAGTTCTGAGCTATCGCTAATGACAGTCGGCCAAAACAAACATGGTTATTTGACTTCTTCTTATGGAAAAAGAATCAAATCAACTCTATCTTCACCTAGAACATCTTTAGACATTCTACAGTTGAATATCCAGTGTAGCAGCAAGTCCTGGAAACATATACCAGAAACAACTCTTGGAAATAAGTAATACTCCAACCTTTATAACCAGGCAATTCCTACAATTACATACCTTGGAAGCAGAGGTGTTAAACATGACAAAGTGATATAAGAAGTGATATACAAATTACCATTAGCGTATGAAGCGATGCTCTTTGTGTAAACGAAGTGAGCTTAGGTATTTGGAGCATGTTGTTTTGTTTATTGTAATGATTACTTCGCTAATGTAACAACAGCAGCCAGTAGTTACGTCCCTTTATTGCTCTCAAATGGCATTGATTTCAAATCCAGTGTTTTGTGTCCTCTCGCCT